>NC_089837.1:504069906-504369906 GCF_035609145.1 Eleutherodactylus coqui | reverse complement strand
GAGAGTATGTCACTTGATAGTCAGAGCACCTTCATGTCTATATCTCAGCGCGTTTTGGAGGAGGAGGAGGAGGGGGAGGAGCAGGAGGAGGGGGAAGAGACAGCTGGGCCCACTGCAGAGGGTACCCATGCTGCTTGCCTCCCATCTGTTCAGCATGTATGGCGTGGATTACTGGGTGTACACCCTTCTCGACCCCTGGTATAAGGAGAACCTTTCCACTCTCATTCCTGAAGAGGAAAGGGGTTCAAGAGTGATGCAATACCACAGGGCCCTGGTGGACAAACTGATGGTAAACTTCCCATCTGACAGCGCTAGCGGCAGAAGGCGCAGATCCGAGGGCCAAGTAGCAGGGGAGAAGGAGTACGCAGCCGATCGCACCATCGTCCTCCGTGATGCCTCTGCTCCATACAACTATTGGGTGTCAAAGCTAGACACGTTGCACGAACATGCGCTGTATGCCCTGGAGGTGCTGGCTTGCCCTGCCGCTAGCGTCTTGTCAGAGAGGGAGGTTAGTGCAGCTGGGGGAATCATCACGGACAAGCGTACCCGCATGTCAACTGACAGTGCCAACATGCTTACATTCATAAAGATGAACAAAGGCTGGATTTCCTAAGACTTCTCTTCTCCACCGGCGGAGAGCAGCGGAACCTAAAGATTCTTTTCGCTGCAACCGCAGATAAAAGCACTCTTCTCAGTCACCGGTAAAATGGGGCATTTAGCTTTGCCAATCTGTCTCTGACATTAGTCCCCCTCCTGCCACTCCTCCTCCAGAAACAATATGTCATCACGCTGAACGGCCAATTTTTCTGCGGCCCAAAAGGCTTATCTACCTCTACCAATTTTTTTAACAATTTTTTTAAGTTTCAAAGGTATTGAGACTGTAACATGAACCAATTTTTTCGACAGGGCTGTCACCAGGCTCTGTTACAAATTAAGCAACAGTGAGCTGTATCTTTAAAAAAAATGTCTGAGTTTCACTTGCCCTCTCGGTTGATAAATTTTTCAGAGGTACTCTTGGTACACTAATTTTTGGGGCCCACGCCTACATTCTTATCCAACTAATTTTACCGGCCTTCGCCTACGCTCATGGTATCCCAATGTTTCAGAGGTTGGCCTATACTATTACTACAGAAATTTTACTGGGGTCTGCCTGCCTATACTTCTGCTACAAGAAAGTTACAGGGGTCTGCCTATACTGCTGCCACTTACATGTTACAGGGGTCTGCCTCTACTGCTGCCACTTGAATGTTACAGGAGTCTGCCTATACTTCTGCTACAAGAATGTTACTGGGATCTGTCTATACTTCTGCCACGTAAATGTTACAGGGGGTCTGCCTATACTGCTGCTACACAAATGTTACAGGGGTCTGGCAATACTGCAGCTACATAAATGTTACAGGGGTCTGCCTATACTGCTGCTAATGAAATGTTACTGGGGTCTGTCTTTACTGTTACTACAGAAATGTTAATGGGGTCTCCCTAGACTTCTGCAACACAAATGATACTGGTGTCAGCTTATACCTTTGCTACAGGAATATTACAGGGGTCTGTGTATACTATGGGTGCACTGAGTCTTTCCATCGCAGTGTTCTACCTATTTGGCCCGAAAAACAACCCAGACTGACTAGGGCATGGCGTGTGGGCAGCAGCCAACATGTATTTCCTCTCACGCAACCGCAGCTATCCGGGGCACTGCAATGGGATTTCCTTCTGTACCGTCTGTGTGTTCCTGCTAGCCACCCATGCTGTGGGTGCACACAGACTTGCCATAGCGGAGTTGTACCTGCCTGGCACTGTAAAAAAAAACACGAATGTCTAGGGCATGGCGTGTGGGCGGCAGCCAACATGTATTTCCTCTCACGCAACCGCAACTATCCGGGGCACTGCAATGGGATTTCTTTCTGTACCGTCTGCGGGTTCCTGGGGGGCCACCCATGCTGTGGGTGCACACAGACTTCCCATTGAGGTGTTTTACACTGAGCCCGAATTACTGCGCTAACTCATCTCTCCGGCAGTAAACTCTGGGCCGAACTCGAACTGAGCTATGTTAATAGCTGCCTCTGATTGAAAAGGGAAGAAATGTTTTATGTTCCTAAAAATTGCATCAATGTAGACTAGGGCTCATCCTGCAAAAAATAAGCCCTCCTAGCGCTCCGTTGATGGGAGAAGAACAATGTTCGATCTTTTGTGATGCAGCGACACAAAAGCAAATCTTTAAAAAATATATTGTTTTAGTGCACACAAATAGCAAAACATAAACTACACAAACTTGGTATCGCTGGAATCCTGCAGACCCCGAGAATAAGGTTATCACATTGTTTATTCTGCATGCTGAATGAGGTAACAATGAAATACAAAAACCAATGGAGGAATGTCCTTTTATCTAATAGTATGGGTGAAGCTAATGGTGCTGTAAGCCTGTACAGAGCCCTCCATGTACTTGTGGCAGTGGCCCCTATACAAGCTCTATTAGTGGTTGTTCAGCAGTATTTTGCCACTGTTACGTCCCCTGCTACAGTATTTTCCTCCTGCATGCTGGGAATTGGTCTTTGCACCAACGTATCAAACTGGGTCACATCCTGAAGGGGTTAAGAATAATTTACATGAGCCCCATAGCTCTCTGGCAGATTACACAAAATCTGCATGTTTATTAGTACAAGCATTGTATTTTAGTGAAAACTCACTTTTAATAACTCCCTCTTATAAGCTCAGAGGTGGACCACCCGAGCCTCGAGTGATGCAGCATTTCATCACAGCATTCCAGCACCTCTCACAGGCTGACATCGGTGATGAAATTCCAGGCTGCGTGACTCAGGGACCCAGACAGCCGAGAAAATCGTGCGAGATTTGTGCGTTGTGAGACACACAAATATGAAACCCATTCTTACACATTATTAAAGACTAGCTGATATACCCACTGTTGTAGCTTGTCGGTCACGACAGCATCATGACATGGTGGCATCAACACAGGTCAATATCTGTCACCTTGTTATGCAGGACAAGGGTTAATGCACCATGTGCAGAGACTGCTGGTGCTGTCTGTCTTTGTTGCATGGATGCATGCTGGATTAGTCATGCCTGGAAGAAGGGTGGAGATGTGGTTTTCCATTCACTCTGCCAGTTCCCAGGTGCTATATATTCTCACCCCTCCCTTTGCTCAGTGCTTCTTAATCTGTTCCATAGTGGAGACCCTAGAGTTTAGAGCTCTTCTGTGCTGGGTGTATTTCTACTTGCATATAAGTTGTTGCCGGTTCCTTTTCAGTTGCATTTGTCCTTTTCATTTCCATTTTGCTTTGCTGTTTAGTTCATCTCTCCAGGGGTCCTTTGAGGGACAGTCAGGGCCCAGGATGGAGATCGTGGGGCTGTCTCTAATGAGACGAATACTTCGCTTCTAGGCAGGGACCTTTCACCCCCCCTGCTAGGTTAGGGTCAGGCTTCCTCCTCCCTGGAGTGGTGCTACTGCTCAGCATGGCATGGTGTGCAGCTAGTTCCTACAGTGTGTACGTTCCCTGTTGCCGTGCTGAGTGTTGTACTCTGGTGTTGCACAGACTTGTCATCTGGGTTACGTTTTTCAGTTGTGGTGCGCACTGTTCTTCGGTGCATATCTATCTACTACAGTAGTTATGAACATCATCCTGCATCCGTGCTGAACGTGGTGCTTGTGAGCCGCACGGACGTGACACCCGGGCCTCACCCAAGTTAATTTGATACAGGTGTTTGCACGGAAAGTTTTGCCAATACTTTTGCACTTAGCATTGGGTTTTTGAGTTGTGACCCCTTTACTTTTCCTATTTAGGACCTAAAGAATGCTCCTGCCAAATTTCATGTTTATACAACATCGGGAAGTTAGAGAATTAGATTTAGTACATTACACAGGGCGTCAATGCTTTTGCACTTAGCATTGAATTTTTGAGTTGTGACTTCTTTACTTTTCCTATTTAGGACGTAAAG
The DNA here is from genome assembly GCF_035609145.1 of Eleutherodactylus coqui. NCBI lineage: Eukaryota > Metazoa > Chordata > Amphibia > Anura > Eleutherodactylidae > Eleutherodactylus > Eleutherodactylus coqui. Next base: position 504,365,955 of record NC_089837.1, on the reverse strand, counting down.
AATGCACCTGCCAAATTTCATGTTTGTACGACATTGGTAAGTTAGAGAACTAGTGGCGAGTCAGTCAGTGAGTCAGTCAGTAAGTCAGACAGTCAGTCAGGGACTTAGTGAGTGAGGGCTTTCACCTTTATATATATATATATATATATATATATATGGCAAAAGGTGTTGTGTTTTTTTTACTTTTACTACCTTTTATTTTCAGAATTAGTAAAAGTTTATAAAACTTATTTTTACATTTTTCTTTAGTCCTCATAGGGGACAAGAACTTGCAATACTTTGATTTCTTCTGTAGCATTGTGTAATGCCATAGCATTATATTATTTTGCAATCAAACAGGCATTCTATTAAGCCATGCCACAGGCGTGGCTTGATAGACACTCTGGAATGGCTGCCCAAGGCCCCAGCTGCCATGACAACCGCATGGCAACTTGCAATCTCATCACAGGGGCCTGTACTAGAGATGAGCGAGCACCAAAATTAAATCAGTTACCTTTTCTTTCACTGCTCCAATGACTGGATTAGCCAGGAAAAAGTTCCACAGGCCCAACCTGGCGCAGTTGCAGTTCCCACGGGACATAGGCCTCGGCCAACAGCTTCAGCAATCGTAGGCATGAAGCGGACTTCGATGCTAGCACAGCATTGAATGTCTCATTAATGGAGTAACGCTCCTCTTCTTTGGCCCAAACCAGTGTATCAGATAACTGTGGTAACACGAGAGCAAATACATGATGCCCAGTGCTGATCCCCTGACCCCAAGCAGGAGGAGGAGGTGGCCTTACAAGGCCAAGAAACCATGACCAGGACCCACTGTAGCCTGTGTGGGAAGTATGTGAGCAGGCCCTTGGTACGGCTTGGTTCCAGCAAACACACTGTGGTACCCAAGGTGCCGCGAGTTACATAGCAATGGGCAATCTGGGTCCCCTCACACTATTCATTCTGTGTTGGTGTCGGATAGCTCAATCGACACCGCAAGGGGAAAGCCATCAGCACTCTGCACCCTACCCAAGTCAGCCAGTGACTTTGTGCCTGACTGGTAAAACACCGCAATGGGAAGTCTTTGTGCACCCACAGCATAGGCGGGCAGAAGGAACCAAAAGAAAGTAATAAACATGAAGAAATGACAGTGCCCAGACATGGCAGACTTTCACTCCGCCGAGGACATAGGGCACTGCACACACCCTCAGCAAACGCGGGCATAGAGCGGACTCCGATGCTAGTACAGCTGTGCATGTCTCATGAAGGCAGTAACGCTCCTCTTCAGTGGCCTAAACGAGTTTCACAGACAACTGTGGTAACACGAGAGAAAATACATATTGGCCTCGGCCCACAATTCATGCCCTAGTCAGTGAGTGTTTTTGGGCCAGATAGGTAAAACACTGCGATGGGAAGTCTGTGTGCACCCATAGTATAAACAGACCCCTATAACATTCCAGTAGAAAAGGTATAAGCAGACCCCAGTAACATTTCGGTTGCAGTAGTATAGGCAGACCCCAGTACCATTTCTTTAGTAGAAGTATAGGCAGACCCCTGTAACATTTTGGTAGCATGAGTATAGGCAGACCCGTCTAACATTTCGGTAGCAGAAGTAAAGGCAGACCCCAGTAGTACCATTTCTGTACAAGTACAGGCAGACTCTGTAACATTTATGGAGCAGCAGTATAGGCAGACCCCTGTAACATTCACGTGGCAGAAGTATAGGCAGACCCCAGTAACATTTATGTAGCAGCAGTATAGGCAGACCCCAGCACCATTTCTGCAGTAGAAGTATAGGCAGACCCCCTGTAACATTTACGTGGCAGCAGTATAGGCAGACCCCTGTAACATTTATGGAGCAGCAGTATAAGCAGACCCCTGTAACATGTACGTGGCAGAAGTATAGGCAGACTCCAGTAACAATCTTGTAGAAGAAGTATAGGCAGGCAGACCCCAGTAAAATTTCTGTAGTAATAGTATAGGCCAAACCCTGAAACATTGGGGGTTCCATGAGCGTAGGCGAAGGCCGGAAAAATTAGTTGGATAAGAGTGTAGGCGTGGGCCCAAAAAATAATTGTACCAAGAGTACAAGTGTACCTCTGAAAAATTTATCAACCAAGAGGGCAGGTGAAACCCATAAACATTTTTTGAAAGATACAGCTTGCTGGTGCTTAATTTGTAGGCAGCCATGTTGAAAAAATTGGTTCATGTTATAAAGTATCAATACTTTTGAAACTGAAAAATTGTAAAAACATTGCTAGATGAGCCTTTTGGGCCGCAGAGCAAATTGGCAGTTCAGCGCAATGACATGTTTCTGGAGAAGGAGGAGTAGCAGGAGGAGGACTTATGTCAGAGACAGATTGACAAAGCTAAATGCCCCGTTTATCCGGTGATGGAGAAGAGTGCTTTTATCTGCGTCAGCCTTTATGCTTTTCAGCGAACTTCTCAGCAGGCATAGCAGAGGAATGGTGACGCTAATGATTGCAGCATCGCTGCTCACCATCTAGGTAGACTCCTCAAAGTTTCCGAGGACCTGGCAGATGTCTGCCATCCAGGCCCACTCCTTGGTAAAGAATTGGGGAGGCTGACTCCCACTACGCGGCCCATGTTGGAGTTGGTATTCTACTATTGCTCTACCGGTCCATGGAATGCTTCAGCAAGGAATAATGGAATAGGACCCCGGTTGTATTTTGTTGGTTTTCGGAACTGGGGCCATGATTAAGAGGGACGGCCGGGGTCATTCGTATTCTGCCGGTAGAGGTGAAATTCTTGGACCGGCGCAAGACAGACCAAAGCGAAAGCATTTGCCAAGAATGTTTTCATTGTTGGAGGAGGAGGAGGGGGAGGGTTTAGAGGAGGTCGCATAGACCGCCGCAGATACCACAACCGAGGAAGGACCCGCAATTCTGGGTGTGGGTAGGACGTGTGTGGTCCCAGGCTCTGACTGGGTCCCAGCCTCCACCAAATTCACCCAATGTGCCGTCAGGGAGATATAGTGGCCCTGCCCGCCAGTACTTGTCCACGTGTCCGTGGTTAAGTGGACATTCCCAGTAACCGCGTTGGTGAGGGCACAATTGATGTTGCGGGAGACGTGCTGGTGTAGGGCTGGGACGGAACACTGGGAAAGATAGTGGTGACTGGGGACCGCGTAGCGTGAGACCGCCGCCGCCATCATGTTTTTGAAAGCCTCTGTTTCCACAAGCCTGTACGGCAGCATCTCCAGGCTGATCAATTTGGCAATGTGCACGTTTAAAGCTTCAGCGTGCGGGTGCGTGGCGGCATATTTGCGCTTGCGCTAGCGACAGCTGAATGCTGCGCTGAGAGACATTGCTGGATGGGGCCGAGGACAGCGGAGTCTGCCTGCTTATCAGAATGTGTCATTTTCATGGTGTGAGGAGGCTGGGAGTAAGGAGGAGCAGCAGCGAGAGAATTCAGAGTTGCAGCAGTGGATGGCGTAGAAGACTGGGTGGTCGATACATTGCTGGATGCATTTTCTGCTATCCACGACAGGACCTGCTCACATTGCTTATTTTGTAATAAAGGTCTACCACGTGGACCCCAAAATTGTGATATGAAGCTGGGGACCCCAGAAACTTGCCTCTCTCTTAATCCCGCAGCTGCTGGCTGCGATTCACCTGGACCAGGAACTCTGCCTGTGCCCACACCCTCACTTGGACCACCACGTCCTCGCCCGTGTCCACGGCCACGTCCTCTAGGCCTACCCCTACCCCTCAGCATGGTGTATTTTGAATACAGCAGACACAGAGCGATGTAAAGAATAAGGCAATTATTGGCCTGCACTTGGAGGCTGACAGTAGTACTGTAACGCACACTGTAGGCCGAAAAAATTTATACGCTGGCCTGCAGCAAGGCCTAGCTGTCTAATAGTGAGCCACTACAACTCCCAGCCGCCACAACAGTAATGCACAGGTAGCCCTAAGCAGGATTTTTTTTCAGTATTTTTTTAACAGCAGCCTAGATAGCATGTATATGTCTTTCCCTCTATCAGCAGCTGGGGCTGTACGCTGTGCGTGAAGTTGACGGGACGCACGGAGCGGTGTAAAAAATTAGGCAATTATTGGCCTGCACTGGGAGGCTGACCGCGGTACTGTAACGCACACTGTGGGCCGAAAAAATTCTACGGTTGCCTGCAGAAAGGCCAAGCTGGCTCATAGTGAGCCACTAGAACTCAAGGCATCCACAACAGTAATGCACACGGTGACTGGTAGCCGTAAGCAGGAGCTTTTTGGGGGTACTTGTTGACAGGATTCTACACTACCACTGTCCCTGCCTGACCAGTACTGCCCCTATACTCTGTATAATTGGCTTCAGACTGAGAACGCAATAGTCTGCAGAGCCCAAGATGAAGAAAAAAATTTTGGTGCTAACTGCTCCTAGCAGCCACAACAGTAATGCACACAGTAAGATGTGGCCCTAAGAAGGACCATTGGAGTTCTTGCAGACGCAGACAGTAGCTTAACACTCTCCCTATAGCAAAGCAGCACTCTTCCTAATCTCTGCCAGCTTGTGTCTGAGGCGAGCAGCGGGCGGGATTGCCTTATATACTCGGCAGTCACTTGATCTCGCCAGCCACTCACTGCAGGGGGGTGGGATAGGGCTGGAACGTCACAGGAAGATGTAATGCCTTCCCTGCATGTCTACTGGGCGGAAAATGGCGCTAAACATGCAGGGAAGGAAATGGAATTGACTCGAGTACCGCTTGGTGCTCGTCTCGAGTAACGAGCATCTCGAGTACCCTAATGCTTGAGCGAGCATCAAGCTCGGACGAGTACGTTCGCTCTTCTGTATTCTCTACATTTGGGTATTTTCATCAGGAATGTATTTATTCTCCAAGGTTTAGGATGTGAATACTGAGGTCCCAGACAAAGGGTGGTAACACTGGGAGCGTGGTCAGACCACATGCTGTTCCTAATTTAGAAGATGACACAGCGGATAATAGTGCTCTATTTACAAGGCATAAGTCTATCCTGGAAAAGGATCTGTGGCGGGCCGAGTAATACGCTAATACTCGAGCGAGCATCAAGCTCGGACGAGTACGTTCGCTCATCTCTAGCCTGTACGAGACCTCTGAACATTGGTCGGAGCCTTTAAATGCCGCTGTTAGAATTGATGGCAGCATTTAAAGGGTTAACAGCTCCGATCAGTGGCGTGGCTTATCAGAGCATTTTCGGAAGGGTGTTGGCTGTAAAAAACGGCTGACACTCACATTGTATGGAGCGTGATAGGCCCGCAATTTCCCTTCATACATACCCCGAACCTGCAGTATGTAACCGTATGTCCTGTAGCTTTAAGGGGTTAAAGAACAGATAATATCCTAGAGTAAAAAAAAGCCACCCTCGCCTCCTCAGTCTCCCTGATCCAGCACAGATGCCGCGGTGGTCTGTGCATACAGTCGGCCAGCGATGATGTGCTATAACAGCAGAGAATTCCATGCAGGAAAAAGGGTCATCCACGCTTGCTTGCAGAATAAAATATATAATCTTCCTTTATTTAGACATATTAAAAATTGCCAGATATACACATCTCTAAACCAGACGCGTATCGGCTGCACAGAGCCTCCGTCAGTGGTATGATCTGAATAGAGTGTGGGACCAGCTAAATAGGTGGAACAGAATGAATTATTACAATGACTGTCAGCTGTACAGGTTATAGGGCAAAAGGGAATAACAGCACGTGCTACATCTAGTCGCCGACCGGAGGAGTCACCTGCTGTTCTTAGTGACATCTTTTTTAAACTACTGGACAACAACTTTACCAGGCAGCGCCGAAGCTAGAAGTTAGAACACTCGTAGGCTATGGAGCGCTCCCTTGACTCTGTGTTCTTACTTGGTTGCACACAAAACCTTCAGCAAGAAGCCATCGGGAGGTAAGAAAATGACTCCAGAGTGAGCTGAAAAAGCACAAGCAGCAACACCTCAGTAAGATTGTATGTGTATACCATTTATGGGGTGGCACCATTTAGCTGTTCGCTTCAGGTTGCAGGAGGGGCAGGCGCACCCCTCTGCACATCCGCTCACAGATTACCCCCATTCCATGGAGCTTACCCTCGTACAGATCTTCTGATGCAGATTCCATGCAGGTTTTTATTCCACAACGCGGATTATAAATCGTTGTGTAGAAACCCGCGTCACATGAACTACGTCACCGATCCCAAGGACTTCTATGGGATGTAAAAGTGACTTGGATTCCAATGTGGATTTTGGTACTGAATAGAGATGAGCGAGCGTACTCGGAAAAGCACTACTCGCTCGAGTAATTTGCTTTATCCGAGTATCGCTGTGCTCGGGTCTGAAGATTCGGGTGCCGGCACGGAGCGGGGAGCTGCAGGGGAGAGCGGGAAGGAACGGAGGTAAGATCTTTCTCTCCCCTGCTCCCCGCTGCGACTCACCTGTCAGCCGCAGCGGCACCCGAATCTTCAGACCCGAGCACAGCGATACTCGGATAAAGCACATTACTCGAGCGAGTAGTGCTTTTCCGAGTACGCTCGCTCATCTCTAGTACTGAATCCACACAAACCTTCAGTGTGTTCAAGGTCTTACATTCAGTGCCGGATCCGTCATTATAACTTGTAGCATGTTCATTGATTATATAGCCAGCAGGTGGCGCTCTGACACCAGTATTACTCAGTTATACCTTCAGCCCGTTCATGTATCACATATAATCCTTGTACAGTCCGGTATCCGCCTCTTATATGTATATATCACTGAGCATTATGGAAGGGATATAGAGTCTACTATCTGTAACATTCAGTTTCTGGAAGATCCTGTGTGATGTGAACATGCCCTGCGTGCCCAAAAACTACAGTAAAATGTGCCGATGTGTTGTGCTTAAGCATGTGCAATTGTGCATACGTATCTATAAAGCAGCCTTTATGCAGGTGATTGTCCCATGAACGCTTGTGCAGCTCCTGTACACACTGCACTGACACACAGACACGGCTGCTCAGCTGTAACTCCTTCTGAGTTTCCCTGGTCTGCAGTGTTCTATGGCTGGACGCTACCTGTAGTGGTTGGTTGTGTGACATCATTGGTGCAGCCCCTACAGCTTGCGGCAGCTGAGAAGTAACTACTGCACAGTAAGTAGGTTTCCTCTATCCCTGCCCTCAGCCTGTTAGAGCCGTCGCTGTATCCTTGTATTGTCTATAACAAAGCTGCTGACTGATATTATGATTGCTGATCATTACAAATGGAATTACTGGTTAGATGCGTTCGCACTGACAGCTTGTGGCCGCTGCGCCGTCCTCCTACACCCCCCATAGCCACCCGTCATATACAGCGTGCCGTCCTCCAGACACTGCAGAGTATTTGTATCTCATCCTGTTACAGCCCATTGCTGTATCCATGTATCTGATATGTAACACGGCTGGGGATGTAGATCATACATCCAACATCTCCATTCCAGTGTCTGGCACCATCATAACCCCCCCGACGGCATGCCCGATGCCTTGGGGTCACACTGGACTCTGACCTCTCCTTTGCCCCCCATATCCAATCTCTGGCCCAAACATGCCACATGCACCTCAGAAATATTGCTAAAATACGTCCGTTCCTAACCACGGACACGCTAAAGACGCTTGTGGTTGCGCTCATCCACTCCTGGCTTGACTACTGCAACTCGCTACTCATTGGCCTCCCCCGCACTAGACTCGCTCCGCTCCAATCCATACTAAATGCAGCAGCTAGACTCATTTTTCTATCCAGTCGTTATTCAGACGCCTCTGCATTATGCCAGTCGCTGCATTGGCTGCCCATCCACTGCAGAACTAAATTTAAACTCCTCTAACTCACTCACAAAGCTCTGCATGGCGCTGCGCCACCATACATCGCCTTCCTACTGTCAGTGCACCAGCCAGCCCGCTCACTCCGATCGGCTAACACCCTCAGACTAAACACCCCTGTAATACGAACCTCTCATACTCGCCTACAGGACTTCACTAGAGCAGCACCCATCCTCTGGAATGCTCTACCCCCAAGGCATCCGGACAATTCCTGATGCACGATATTTCAGACGTGCCTTAAAATTGCACCTCTTCAGGGAAGCATACCAAATCTCCTGACCTAGTCCCTCGCCCCTCCCTATGGTGCTCCACCCTGTTTGCCTTCTGATAAATGATCTGTACATAAAATGTCCTTTTGCCTGTGTTCCCCACCCCCTGCACCTCCTGTACCACCCTCAACCCATTTGTGTCTAACCCAATGTACCTTATATTGTAATTGCTGTATTGTTTTGCATTTATCCATGCCTGAAAGCGCTGCGGAATAGGTTGGCGCTATACAAATAAAGATTATTATTATATTATTATTATCATACATGCACCCAGGAACTTAAAGATGGTATTACGCATAAAGAAATTACAGCGCCCGAACATGGCAAAGTTTCACCCCGCCAAGGGCCTCGGCCCACACCCTCAGCAATCATAAAGCGGACTTCGATGCTAGCACAGCTGTGAACGTCTCATTAAATTAGTTGCGGTTGCTTTCACCGCTCCAATGACTGGATTAGCCAGGAAAAAGTTCCACAGGCCCAACCTGGCGCAGTTGCAGTTCCCCCGGGATATAGGCCTCGGCCAACAGCTTCAGCAATCGTAGGCATGAAGCGGACTTCGATGCTAGCACAGCATTGAACGTCTCATTAATGGAGTAACGCTCCTCTTCTTTGGCCCAAACCAGTGTCTCAGATAACTGTGGTAACACGAGAGCCAATACATGATGCCCAGTGCTGATCCCCCTGACCCCAAGCAGGAGGAGGAGGTGGCCTTACAAGGCCAAGAAACCATGAGCAGGACCCGCTGTAGCCTGTGTGGGAAGTATGTGAGCGGGTCCTTGGCCAGGCTCGGTCCCAGCAAACACCTTGTGTGGCCCAAGGTGCCGCGATTGACATAGCAATGGGGAATCCATGTGTCCATACACTGGTCATTCTGTTTGGGTGTCGGATACCTCATCGGCAATGCACGGACTTAGAGCGGACTCCGATGCTAGTACAGCTGTGAACATCTTATTAATGCAGTAACGCTCCTCTCCTTTGGCCCAAATGAGTTTCTCAGAAAACTGTGGTAACACGAGAGAAAATACCTGATGCCCAGTGCTGATCCCCTGACCCCAAGCAGGAGGAGGAGGTGGCCTCAGAAGGCCAAGAAAAAATGACCAGGACTAGCAGTAACCTGTGTGGGAAGTATGTGAGTGGGCCCTTGGTCAGGCTCGGTCCCAGCAAACACCTTGTGTGACCCAAGGTGCCGCGACTGACATAACAATGGGAAAATCCATGTGCCCACACACTATTCATTCTGTGTAGGTGTTTGATGGCTCAATCGACACCGCAAGGGGAAAGCCATCTGCACTCTGCACCCTACCCAAGTCAGTCAGTGTCTTTGTGCCAGACAGGTAAAATACCGCGATGGGAAGTCTTTGTGCACCCTCAGCATAGGCGAGCTGAAGGAACACAAAGACAGTAATAAACATGGAGAAATGACAGTGCCCAAACATGGCAGACTTTCACTGCGCCGAGGACATAGGCCTCTGCACACACCCTCAGCAATTGTGGGCATAGAGCGGACTCCGATGCTAGTACAGCTGTGAATGTCTCATTAATGCAGTAACGCTCCTCTTCTTTGGCCCGAACCAGTGTCTCAGATAACTGTGGTAACACGGGAGAAAATACATGATGCCCAGTGCTGATCCCCTGACCCCAAGCAGGAGGAAGAGGTGGCAATACAAGACCAAGAAACCATAACCAGGACCCGCTATAGTCTATGTGGGAAGCATGTTAGCGGGCCCAGGGTCAGGCTCTGTCCCAGCCTCCACCTTGTGTGACCCAAGGTGCCCTGAGTTACATACCAATGGAAAATCCATGTGTCCCAACACAGATAGCTTAATACTGCAAGGGGAAGTCTTTGAGTTCCTTGGGCTCGCCTATGCTGTAAGTGCACAAAGATGGTATTAAACAGGAAGAAATCAGAGTGCCCAACCATGGGAGAGTTTCACCCCGCCAAGGAACTTGGCTTCGGCCCACAATTCTGGTCTAATCAATCACTGTATTAATTGTGCCAGATAGGTAAAACACCGCGATGGGAAGACTTAGTGCACCCATAGTATAGACAGACCCCTATAACATTCCTGTAGTAAAGGTATAAACAGACCCCTGTAAAATTTCTGTAGCACAAGTATAGACAGACCCCTGTAACATTTCTGTAGCAGAAGTATAGGCAGACCCCAGTAACATTTCTGTACTAACAGTATAGACAGAACCCTGTAACATTTCAGTAGCAGAAGTATAGGCAGATCCCTGTAACATTTCTGTAGAAACAGTATAAACAGACGCCTGTAACATTTCTGTAGCAGAAGTATAGGCAGACCCCTGTAACATTTCTGTAGTAAACGTATAGAGACCCCAGTAACATTTCTGTAGCAGAAGTATAGGCAGACCCAGTAACATTTCTGTAGTAACAGTATAGACAGACCCCAGTAACATTTCTGTAGCAGAAGTATAGGCAGACCCCTGTAACATTTATGTGGTAGAAGTATAGGCACACCCAGTAACATTTTTGTAGCAGAAGTATAGGCAGACCCCTGTAACATTTCTGCAGTAACAGTATAAACAGACCCCAGTAACCTTTCTGTAGCAGGAATATAGCAGACCCCTGTAACATTTATGTGGCAGAACTATTAGCAGACCCCTGTAACATTTATGCGGCAAAAGTTTAGGCAGACCCCAGTAAAATTTCTGTAGCAAGAGTATAGGTGAACCCCTGAAAATTGGGGAACCATGACTGTAGGCGAGGGCCAGAAAAATTAGTGCACCAAGAGTACAAATGTACCCCTGAAAAATTGGTCAACCGAGAGGGCAGGTGAAACCCATAAATATTTTTTGAAAGATATAGCTCGCTGTTGCTTAATTTGTAACACAGCCTGGAGGCAGCCCTGTTAAAAAAAATTGGTTCGTGTTAAAGTATCAATACTTTTGAAACTGAAAAATTGGAAAAAATTGTTAGATGAGATTTTTGGGCCGCAGAAAAATTGGCAGTTCAGCGTAATGACATGATATTTCAGGAGGAGGAGTAGGAGGAGGAGGACTAATATCAGAGACAGATTGACAAAGCTAAATGCCCCTTTTTTTCTGGTGATAGAGAAGAATGCTTTTATCTATGGTTGCAGCGAAAAGAATCTTTAGGTTCTGTTGCTCTCCGCCGGTGGAGAAGAGAAGTCTGGGGAAATCCAGGCTTTGTTCATCTTTATGAGTGTAAGCATGTCGGTACGGGCAGTTGACAGGCGGGTACGCTTATCCGTGATGATTCCCCAAGCTGCACTAAACACCTTCTCTGACAAGACGCTAGTGGCAGGGCAAGCCAGCACCTCCAGGGCATGCAGCGCAAGTTCATGCCACGTGTCCAGCTTTGACACCCAATAGTTGTATGGAACAGAGGCATCACGGAGGATGGTGGTAGGATCGGCTACGTACTCCCTCACCATCTTTTTACAGTGCTCCCTCCGACTTAGCCTTGACTGGGGAGTGGTGACGCAGTCTTGCTGGGGAGCCATAAAGCTGGCAAAGGCCTTGGAGAGTGTCCTCCTGCCTGCGCTAAACATGCTGCCTGATCTCCGTGCCTCCCCTGCTACTTGGCCCTCGGAACTGCGCCTTCTGCCACTAGCGCTGTCAGATGGGAAGTTTAGCATCACTTTGTCCACCAGGGCCCTGTGGTATTGCATCACTCTCGTACCCCTTTCCTCTTCGTGAATGAGAATGGAAAGGTTCTCCTTGTACCGTGGGTCGAGAAGGGTGTACACCCAGTATTCCGTGTTGGCCAGAATGCGTCTAACGCGAGGGTCACAACAAAGTCAGCCTAACATGAAGTCAGCCATGTGTGCCAGGGTGCCAGTATGCAAGACATCGCTGTCCTCACTAGGAAGATGACTTTCAGGATCCTCCTCCACAGCCCATACACGCTGAACAGATGAGAGGCAAGCAGCATGGTTACCCTCTGCAGTGTGCCCAGCTGTCTCTTCCCCCTCTGCCTGCTCCTCCTGCTCCTCCCCCTCCTCCTCCAAAACGCGCTGAGATATAGACATGAGGGTGGTCTGGCTATCAAGCGACATACTGTCATCCCCGGCTCCTGTTCCAACCGCAAACCGTCAGCCTTTATGCTTTGCAGCGAACTTCTCAGCAGGCATAGCAGCGGGATGGTAACGCTAATGATTGCAGCATCGCCGCTCACCATCTGGGTAGACTCAAAGTTTCCGAGGACCTGGCAGATGTCTGCCATCCAGGCCCACTCCTTGGTAAAGAATTGGGGAGGCTGACTAACACTATGCCGCCCATGTTGGAGTTGGTATTCCACTATTGCTCTACGCTGCTCATAGAGCCTGGCCAACATGTGCGTCGTAGAATTCCACTGTGTGGGCACGTTGCACAGCAGTCGGTGCGCTGGCAGATTAAAGCGATGTTGCAGGGTCCTCAGGGTGGCAGCGTCCGTGGTGGACTTGCAGAAATGTGCGCACACGCGGTGCACCTTGCCGAGCAGGTCAAACAAGTACGAGTAGTTTTTCAAAAACTGCTGAACCACCAGATTGAAGACGTGGGCCAGGCATGGCACATGTGTGAGGATGCTGAGCTGCAGAGCCGCCACCAGGTTACGGCCGTTGTCACACACGACTATGCCAGGTTGGAGGCTCAGCGGCGAATGCCAGAGGTCGGTCTGCTCTGTCAGACCCTGCAACAGTTCAGGGGCCGTGTGTCTCTTGTCACCTAAGCTGAGTAGTTTCAGCACAGCCTGCTGACGCTTGCCCCCACTGTGCTGCCGCGCCGCGCCACACCGACTGCTGGCGACGTGCTGCTCACACTTAATTGAGAGGTAGAGGTTGCGTGGGAGTAGGGGGAGGGTTTAGAGGAGGTGGCATAGACCGCCGCAGATACCAGCACCAAGCTAGGACCCGCTATTCTGGGTGTGGGTAGGACGTGAGCAGTCCCAGGCTCTGACTTGGTCCCAGCCTCCACTAAATTAACCCAATGTGCCGTCAGGGAGATATAGTGGCCCTGCCCGCCAGTACTTGTCCACATGTCCGTGGTTAAGTGGACCTTCCCAGTAACCACGTGGGTGAGGGCACGATTTATTTTGCGGGAGACGTGCTGGTGTAGGGCTGGGATGGCACACCGGGAAAATAGTTGCGACTGGGGACCGAGTAGCGCGGGACCGCCGCCGCCATCATGTTTTTGAAAGCCTCTGTTTCCACAAGCTTGTATGGCAGCATCTCCAGGCTGATTAATTTGGTAATGTGCACGTTTAAAGCTTGTACGTGCGGGTGCGTGGCAGCGTATTTGCGCTTTTGCTCTAACACTTGTGCTAGCGACAGCTGAACGCTGCGCTGAGAGACATTGCTGGATGGGGTTGAGGACAGTGGAGGTGAGGGTGTGGGTGCAGGCCGGGAGGCACTCGTGCCTGTGTCCTGAGAGGGGGTTGGATCTGAGTGGCAGGTTGGGGCACAGGGAAGGAGGCAGTGGTGTGACCCGGAGGCGGTGAACTGCCTTCGTCCCACCTTGTGGGGTGCTTGGCCATCATATGCCTGCGCATGCTGGTTGTGGTGAGGCTGGTAGTGGTGGCTCCCCGGCTGATCTTGGTGTGACACAGGTTGCACACCACTGTTCATCGGTCGTCCGCGCTCTCACTGAAAAACATCCACACCTTTGAACACCTAGCCCTCTGCACGGAGGCTTGGCGCGAGGGGGTGCTTTGGGAAACAGTTTGGGAATTCTTCGTCCTGGCCCTGCCTCTACCCCTAGCCACCCCACTGCCTCTTCCAACCTGTCCTGCTGCTGCACTTGCCTCCCGCTCTGAAGACCTGTCCTCAGTAGGCTTAGCAAACCAGGTGGGGTCAGTCACCTCATCGTCCAGCTGCTCTTCCTCCGAATCCTCTGTGCGCTCCTCCCTCGGACTTACTGCCCTTACTACTACCTCACTGATAGACAACTGTGTCTCATCATCATCATCCTCCTCACCCACTGAAAGCTCGTGAGACAGTTGCCGGAAGTCCCCAGCCTCATCACCCGGACCCTGGGAACTTTCCAAAGGTTGGGCATCGGTCACGACAAACTCCTCAGGTGAGAGAGGAACCATTTTTTCCAACTCAAGGCAGGGATCCGAGAACAGTTCCTGGGAGCCTGCCTGCTCATCAGAATATGTCATTTTCATGGAGTGAGGAGGCTGGGAGAAAGGAGGAGCAGCAGCCAGAGGATTCAGAATTGCAGTAATGGACTGCATAGAAGACTGGGTGGCCAATACATTGCTGGATCCATTTTCTGCCATCCACGACAGGACCTGCTCACACTGCTCTGTTTGTAATAAAGGTCTACCACGTGGACCACAAAATTGTGATATGATGCAGGGGACCCCAGAAACTTGCCTCTCTCCTAATCCTGCAGCAGCCGGCTGTGATTCATCTGGACCAGGAACTCAGCCTGTGCCCACACCCTCACTTGGACCTCCGCGTCCTCTTCCACGTCTACGACTCCTACCCCTACCCCTCATCATGGCGGATTACGAATAGAGCAGGGGCCAAATAAATTACCCCACTGTACAGCACTGACAACTGGGCCTTAATTCACCGCACACAGAGAATTGTAGATAGCGGAGGCTCTATGCTGTGACTAGGAAAAAAGTAACCTGCTGTCTCGCGCTGATACCTAGGGGTAATTTACTGCTCGCAGAGACTTGTAGATTATAGAGGCTGTGTGGATTGGGAGAAGACTGTAAAGGCAGTGGATAGTGCTGGTAACTGCGGCGATCTCAACCCCACCAACGGAAATGTTATTGTGGGACGTTCTACACAGCAGCTGAGCCGAAATACTTAGCAGTGGCCCCGGTAATATTACAGTACTGTTTAGTGGTGAGACCGCGGTCTAATTCATTGCAGCCGGAGAACGGTATAAATAATTATGGAATTATTTCCGTTCACTTTCACGCTGAGAGTGGTATTGTAACGCAAACTCTAGCCAGAAAAAAATTATATGGAAGGCTGCAATCAGGCCTAGCTGCTTAATACTGAAGCACTACAACTCCCAGCAGCCACCCTGTAAAATGCACACGGTCAGATGCAGCCCAATGAAGGAGCTTTTGTTTTGTTTTTTTAAAAAGAATACAGGCTGTATAGTGTATATCACTTTCCCTCTATAAGTGGCTGTTTTGGCCCTACGCTCTTCGTATAATTCACTGCAGACACAGAGCGGTGTAAATAATTATGGAATTATTTGCGTACACTTTCACGCTGAGAGCGGTATTGTAACGCAAACTCCACCCAGAAACAAATTGTACGGAAGGCTGCAAACAGGCCTAGCTGCGTAATACTGAAGCACTACAACTCCCAGCAGCCACCCAGTAAAATGACCACGGTCAGAGGTAGCCCTAAGAAAGACCGTTGGGGTTCTTGTAGACAGGATCCTACACTACCACTGTCCCTATCTCAGCAGCACTTTCCCTATACTCTGTATTACAGACTGCAGACTGAGAACGCTATAGCTGTAATAGCCTGCACAGCCCGAGATGAAAAAAAAAAAATTGTGCAAAACTGCTCCCAGCAGCCACAACAGTAATACACACAGTTAAATGTGGCCCTAAGAAGGACCGTTGGGGTTCTTGAAGACAGGATCCTACACTAACACTTTCCCTATCTCGTCAGCAGCACTTTCCCTAACCTCTGCCAGCATGTGTCTGAGGTGAGCCGCGGGCGGGACCGCTTTAAATACTCGGTGGTCACTCGACCTCGCCAGCCACTCACTGCAGGGGGGTGGGATAGGGCTGGCACGTCACAGGAGGAAGTTGTAATGCCTTCCCTGCATGCCTATTGGCTAGAAAATGGCGCTAAACATGCGGGGAAGGAAATGGAATTGACTCGAGTAGTGGTGCTCTTCTCGAGTAACGAGCATCTGGAGCACCCTAATGGTCGAACGAGCATCAAGCTCGGACGAGTGTGCTCGCTCATCTCTAATAATAATAATCTAACTCCTTTCCAGGGCAATTTATACAGATGAACCAGGAAGAAAGTAGGTAAATTCTGATGCCAAGACTCAATAGCAGAGAGGACGGGTTAGCCGCTAATATGCTATCTGCCTGTCCTACAAGACGACTTACCGTACTTCAAGTCGTGTGAGAGTTTAATCAAAAATGTCAGAGAAACTTGTGGGTAGATCATTTCAGCCATTTCCAGACAATTCTTCATCCAAAGATGCTTGCTCAACCTACAGTTGGGACTTTGGGCAAAACTAAGCCTACTTAAAATCAATCATACCATTCTGACCTAAGGAAGCGTGATTTATAAGGTACTTGCTAAGAAAAATAGGTTTATCTGTGTCACGTTGTGCTCCTGGGACCTGTAGTACTTTGGGTTTCCAGAATCACACTGCTGTAGGTATAGGTGATTTGGCTGGCTGATGGTGTGGAGCTCTCCAGCCAGCCAATCACCATCATGATGCACACATAAATATCAGCCTCTTACTAGCGGGTGCTGGTCATTTATCCACTATCCTTTTCCAACTCAGTGCTTGGTGTTATGCATGTTGCTATTTTGAAGTTGCTTTCACTGAAGATGGTCTGCACACCTGATCTTCTATCTGCAGGTTCTGTGGCCCTTCCTCCCTTCCCTTTTATCAGATGTGGCCTCCAGACATCTGATGTCCTATACATTGTGTGGTGGGTGATATCTGAAATGTTCCTCTTACGTCAGTTTGGTGTCTGACGCTCTTGCCCCTTTCTTGATGTGTGAACACTTAAACTAACTCCTGTTTTATTTCTTAGGCCAGCTACCCGTGTCTGCCGCCCTCTTGCTATTCTGGGCAGATGCAGGCTTTGCTCTGCTCCTTCTATATGAATGGATTCTTAGCTGTGTACTTTCCATTGGCACTGAAGGAGGTAATCTTCCCCAGCGCTCCCAGCCCAGCTGCAGGGTAACAGGCTATTGCCCACCTATTTAGTGGAGCTGGAGATTCTCCTCCTTTGCCTGAGTGTTGGTTTCTATGACTTCTGTGTTCGCCCTGATTCCTTTTACCTGGGTGTTTGTTCTCTGCCTGCCCAGACATTGCACCAGATTCTGTTTACAGTTTGGCCTGCTTTGCGGAGCTTTGCACCGGTGCCTCTGACCTCCATGGATCAGCTGCCAACCACACCAGGACTACTCCAGGAAGTAGCAGTCTGCTCGGTTTCCTACAATAAATTCTAGATCCCTGTACAGTGGTTAAAGAGTGAATACCGGGGAACCATCAGGATAATGCCCTTAGGATTAGCCCAGGCCAAAGCCAAACCGGTTGGTTGGCACAGTGGGTCCACACTCATTGTCCATAACATATTTCTGCAGGCATGAAGTTCTGAGTGGGGTTTTCCTCTGTGAGGTGAGCAGAGTTCATGTGGTAATAATCACTTCTTCAGTGTGGTCTGAAGGAGTGGACTGCTCTTGGTGTGTACAATGACATGTTCTGTGTGGTGTTCCCTCTGTGTTGCAGTTACTTGGTGTGAACAAGGTCGTGTTCTGTGTATGTCTGTAGGTGTTGACTACACTTGGTGTGAATTGTCTTGCTCAGTGTGTGTTTTGCTGTATCTCCCCTGCCTGGTGTTCCTGTCTGTTACCATCTTGGATGAGCTGAGCCCCTAGGTTCCAATGTGGAGCCATCCCTAAAATAAAAAAATAAATAAATCTTGGTATTTGTATAGCGCCAACCTATTTCGCAGCGCTTTCGGGTAATTATTACTTATTACTCTCCACCAAGCTGGATTCTCATTTTACCGACCTTGGAAGGATGAAAGGCTGAGTCAACCTTGAGCCGGCTACCTGAATCATGCGGGGATTGAACTTCAGGTCATACGCGAGAGCTTACACTCTGCACCACACGAGGCTCTTATTGAGACAATCTCCCCGATTTAAGACAATCGCCCCATTTTCAGGCAAGGTTCCCTAGGGACTCACAAGACACCGAAGACCCATGATGTGGGCTTATGAGGTTACATATTCTGGCCAAAATACAAACCAATATCTCGTACTTATTAGCAATTCCAGCTGCCTATGTGGGTTTGCACTATAGGTAAATATTTTGGCGTCTGTTGTTGTTTGTATGCATGTTTGATTTTTGTATGTTATTGGTGTTAGAGTGCATATTCTTTCCCTCCTGTTTTATTTGGGTTACGTTCATCTAGGTCATTGTTCCCATGGCTTGCACAGATATAACAATCAGAGGTAGACACCTGAACAAAAGGTGCCTATACCTGTATAGCAGTGTTTCGTAACTCTAGTCCTCAGGACCCCCAAACAGGTCATGTTTTCACGGTATCCTATAGGAAGAACACATGTGGCAATGTCTGAGGAACTGATAATTAGATCACCTGCACAATACTGGGGAAATCCTGAAAACATGACCTGTTTGGGGGTCCTGAGGACTGGAGTTGAGAAACACTGCTGTATAGTGTCCATCTTCATAAATAGTGTGAACAAGGAAGGCTTTTAGCAGAGAAAACCCATATTGAGGAGTGATGCTCCATATTCCACAGGATGGATTTGAGAAAGGCTAAGGTAAGACTTTAGCTAAAGACCCTTTGATAAAGTGGTTCATAATGGCCATTCAGAGACTGAAGACAGCTAAATCAACCCTTTCCCAAAATTGAAAGCTATGTGAGCACTCCTAACCTTTACAGGAAACGGACTTGCTATTCCTATCAGGAAAGGTGGAGATCCTGGTGTCACTTACATCAGCCAAACGGATCACTGATCTATGGGCCTTGACTGTCAAAGAGCCTTATTTATCCTTCCATGAGGATAAAGTGATATTAAGGACTCTGTTTTTTTTCAGGCCCA
Organism: Eleutherodactylus coqui; assembly: GCF_035609145.1. Classification (NCBI taxonomy): domain Eukaryota; kingdom Metazoa; phylum Chordata; class Amphibia; order Anura; family Eleutherodactylidae; genus Eleutherodactylus; species Eleutherodactylus coqui. The sequence goes on along the minus strand of NC_089837.1, from coordinate 504,347,137 downwards.
ATTGGTTATTTTTTCTCAATATGAATCAGGTAAATGTCCTGCCGGCCTTCTGTGCTGAACCTACCTGGGAGGAGGAAAGGTGCTCGTAGACATCAGATGTGGGGCACTGTCTGAGAATAGACCTATCACAGCTGAGAGTTTGGACCGATCAGTTGTCTGTGCTCACACAGATCCCAAAGAAAGGGAGAAATCCCCCCAGCCCACCATATCTAGGTGACCGAGAGACCCTGTTATCACTTCATATAAAAGTGAAGGTCTCCGTCTAGAAGATATCAAACTCGCTATACCGGAGCCACAGAAACATCAGGGGCAGAAGATGCGGTATCTGGCTGAGAGCATCGGCACATGGAGCACACAACACACCTTCTATGTAAGAAGAACCTCTCTATGGAGAAGACTTTTCCTCCTGTCCTTCAGTTTGTATTTCTGGTCCTTCCCACCCCTAATAAATCCTTCTCCCCCGTATGTATATGGCTGCTGTGTGAGGATACCCAAGGAAGCCAGAAGTTATTATGGAGATCTAACAGCAGCACATATCTACCCAACCAATAAAGTATTTTTCTCTACATCTCTTTGTAGTCTTTAAAAACAAACAAGGGGGAGGAGCTTAGGTCCTCCTTATAGGGTTTGTACAAAATTTGAATTAACTCTCCAAAGCATGTGGTAGGGGAATAAATCCCCATGTCTATATGTGCTGCTGTTAGGACTACAGGAAAGGAGAACAGCATAATAAATCCTACCTGTCTGCAGAGTCATATTGACTGTAACAGGTCAGTGTAATGTAAGTATGAAGTCAGTTGTAAACACGCTAAGCACACGGATGTGAGAACTAGTCTGTCTGGATAAGCCCTTTATAGATTCCTCTATGAGCTCCAGACATCAGCAGTCCTCCTATTACTCCTGTTCTAGACTCCTGACTGCTACATTGTAACAAACTGCTGCTGTGTGAGCCAGACAAGGTGACGGCTTCTCAGCCTCTCAATGGCAATGTTTTCATTATCTGACAGCAAGCAGAGATCTTGAAATCAGTGAAGAAAGACAAAACATATCAGGAAGTTGTAGAAGCTTTATTTCCATAAGATTCACAACTTCTTGTAGATCCGTGTAGATACCGCCGGATACTTTCTCATCTTAGACTTAGTTATTTGCTGTTTGGCTACTTGCAGAAGTAACGGTCGTTCCGGTCAAACTGACATGTAAGTCCTCTCGCACACGGGCAGTAATCCGGGTAGAGCCCATTATTAATCTGAAGAAAGAGATGATAGGGTTAATGAAGCCACTTGTGACTCCTAACCACATCTGCATGACTTTAGTCCATGTAGACGGACTGATGTCGCTGTGGGGCGTCTTACATCAGAGTTTGTGCTTTTAACGCACAAATGTCATCTGATTGCAATCAGTGTTTTTTATGGGGGAGAAAAAAACGGAAGGCGGTCAAGATGATGTCATTTAAACCTCCCATTAAATTCAATGGGTGCGTAAATAAAACAGAAGTTACTCCCTCGCCGTACAGGGGCGTTTATTTTAAATACATTCATTGATTTTAATGTGCGATTCTGGTCCGAGAATCAAAAAATAAAGACTTGATAAAGACTGCTAAAGTCGGAGCGTCGCCTGCTGTATGGAGCAATAACACTTTATATGCCTTTGCTCCACCACTGATGCTGCCATTTGCTTCTCCACTGGATGTACTACGCTGGGGACTAAGGATCCGAGGTCCCTTAAGTGGCTGTTGCATCACTTCTCTTCCGTGGCCTCTTTTTTGTGCATACGGAGGGGTGCTGGGGGACTTTCTTTTTGTTACATAGAATCAAAAAATAAGACATTCAATCTGTTAAAATGAATATAAAAAAAAACGCACATAAATAAACTCATCGCCTTTAAGGACTCCCGCGGGCGTACGCAGTATTAGCCCATGAAGAGCGCACCGTTGTTTCCTCTTGTGTATGTTGGATGTTTTTGCGCGTTTCTCTGCTTGCATATTGCGTCTGTATTCACTGTGGTTTCCAGATGCGCAAAAAAACAAAACGCAAGAAAGATGAACTGATGTCATTTTTTCCGCTCTTTCCTGGTGATTTTGGTCTGTAAATCGGGGTGACAGCAGGACATCCGCATCACATATCTACATCTGACTCCACCCATGCAGATCAGCCGTGTTGTGCAGACAGGGGATACGGCGGTGTGAATGGGCCCTGATTGCTCCAAGTTTTGTCCAAATTCTGTCCGTTTCACACTTGAGCATTAACCTCCTCCGTGTGAATAATATCGCGGCTCCTCAGCGCAGGTTTTGGCCGCGCAGCTTGTAGAGACGGAACACGAGGTTTTAGGGGGCGACAAAGATTGTGGTAATTTATAGTAGAGGCTCCTGTCACCTCACTGCTGCGGGTACAAGTAGTGTAGGTATTCATACACTGCCAGGAGCAGTAACAGAGGAACCGCAGCATGTAGAGCTCTAAGATAAGAGGCTGCAGGAGGCTTATTTTGTGGGCGATGCAAATATTTAGTAAAGCCGACAATGAAGGGAAATAACCGTATTTGTGCTATTAGGAGTGGGAGCTGAAGAATCACCACATGCTCTATTTACGTATCGCATGAGAACAGGACATGTGATCTGTGGTGCCCGCACATCACACAACACACGGATGGGGCGCCCATATGATGGGAGCGGCACCCGGGAATTCTGGGCACAACGAAGCGAGAAACGAATACAGCAGCTGCTTACAGATACTCACCAGAGGGCTGCAGGTCGCATTTTTTGCTGCTCTTGGTTCAGATCTACTTATATCAGTACCGTTCAGTAAGAATCTCTGACGACAACACCCACTGTCACATTCTGCACTTAGAGAACAGAAATCTCCATTGTACTAAATATAAAAGAGAGACATAAATGTGATGTGATTGGAATTCTCTTTGTCTCGTTGTTCTCCTTCCTGAGATCGGCCACAATTATTACTTCACACCGGAAGGAGAGGCTGTTAGGGACAGTTCAGGCGGTTGTTTCCCCATCTGTGCTGTCCGTGTATTTCACGGCACACGGACCCATATATGACAATCAGGCTCTTCACATGAGTGTTATTTCACGTGGATCCTGTCCTGTTCCGGTCCGTGTCATGGATGAGCAGGATATGTAATGTCTGCTACCCGCCGCTCAGACATCACATGGACGTACATCCGCGTGCGGTCCGCTGCGAGTTGGGCCCTAGATTGTCACACACAACTCACAAACATCCTACCAATATATGTAGCAAGGTCTGCAGCACACCAAAAGCGTAAATGCCAAATAGGCTGAGGCAATAATAAAAGTATGCAAAAGCCAGCAGGAGGACAGAACCCCGAACCTCTGTAGGGGTCATCCAATGCGGTGATCAGCGAGTGGCAGCATGAATGGCGCAAGAATTAAAACTATCTTTATTCCTCCACCAAAATTGCGACGATTCGACGGCCTTGGTCTTCGCCGAGCTCCATGTATGCGGCCACTCGCTGATTACTACATGGGATACCTCAAAAGCATCCGTCTGAGCACACACTTAGACCTCTATCATTTAGTGTTATGGCTCTTCTTTTCCTATAGAGGTTCTGTTGGGAACAACGCCTCCATAAACAGGAATAAGGCGCGATCACACGGGCTTTGTGGCGAATTTTTTATAGCGCAAAAGTCAATAGTACCTTTTAATGTTAAAAACACATCGCATGAAAATAACAATTTTGTGCTTTGCGATGCAATAAAAAGGAGGCTCCATAGGGAAACACGGGAGGTTTAAAAAAACAAGAAATATTTTTTTTTAATGCAACATCGCAGAGTGAAAACCTTACCGATATGAAGGAAACCATTGAAAATCATTGATTTCATAATTCTGCAATTTTACTCCCTCCACGTTGCACTGAAATCGTGCGATTTTATCGCCCATGAGAAACCCCACTAAGAGCTGTATGAGAACGGCACCCGGATTATTTTGTCAGTGCTTATAGCTCTACTGTTACTAGATGGGGGTCTCCAATACAGGGGCATTCGGTGCATAGTTATAACATAATGGGATTGGAGGAGAGATGCCTGTATATGGGGGTCATGGAGTAATGCTTCCCTCCAGCTGCTCCTCCGCCATTGTAAAACATAAGAGAAATACTCGGGGGCCGGACTCCAATGAGAGATGGCGGTGCTACATGGGTGGATGGTCCTAAGGAGCGCAGAGAGTATGGAGCCATATGGTACTGTGTGTAGAAGTAAAGGAAATCTTTACTAACAGTGCATTTCATGTTGTCTTGACAGCTCTATATGGGGGTGATTTAGTCCCCATATGGTGATATTAGAAGCTATATGGGGGGTCATTTAGACCCAATATGGTGATATTAGAAGCTATATGGGGGTTATTTAGTCCCCATATGGTGATATTAGAAGCTATATGGGGGTTATTTAGTCTCCATATGGTGATATTAGAAGCTATATGGGGGTGATTTAGTCCCCATATGGTGATATTAGAAGCTATATGGGGGTTATTTAGTCCCCATATGGTGATATTAGAAGCTATATGGGGGTTATTTAGTCCCCATATGGTGATATTAGAAGCTGTATGGGGGTTATTTAGTCCCCATATGGTGATATTAGAAGCTATATGGGGGGTTATTTAGTCCCCATACGGTGATATTGGAAGCTATATGGGGGTTATTTAGTCCCCATATGGTGATATTGGAAGCTATATGGGGGTTATTTAGTCCCCATATGGTGATATTAGAAGCTATATGGGGGGTTATTGAGTCCCCATATGGTGATATTAAAAGCTATATGGGGGGTTATTTATTAGTAAAGCGGGTGAGCATGAAGCGAGAATGTCTGAAGAAAATTAAGACATAGTAGAAATAACAGAAACATGGCCTGATGATAAGTGCGATTGGGCGGTGAATTTACAGGGTTACAATCTCTTCAGAAGTGACCATGGGATCAAGAAAGGGGGGGGGGGGTATGTCTGTATGTTAAATCCTACTTAATGCCGAGGCTACAAGAAGATATCGGTGTAGAAGATGATCTACTCCTGATCCCTGTTATGTAGGGCCTCCCCATTGGGCCCCCGATCCGGCCCTGTACTTACTTACTTTCACCACCGCTCAGCAGTGAACACTTATTTTATTTGCTTTTTGTGTTTTGAATTACTAAACAAAACTTTTACATCCATGTGTCATGTATGATAGATCCAGTCTGTGTCCCAGATGCCAAGTTAGAGCGTTAGCCACAGCTAGATCATAGGCCATGAAGTGTTCCCCGGGCATTGTTCTTGGGCATAGCGCCACCCTGTGCCTTTCTTGACAGAAGAAGCTCAAGTTTTTCATTTTTTCATTTTGTTGTTTTAAGCATTAAGCTGTGAAATCCATATAGGAAATATATGGTGTAAAATGTAACAATTCTAGGCCCGTGTGAATGAGACCTTATACTAAATATGTGGAGGGAAAACCGGGACAGCAGCTGGTAACAGGTACTCACCGGGCCGAGACATTCCTGAGGGTGGCGTTTTGGTCCACATTCATCAACTGCCCCGCGAGAGGTACTCCTGAAGCAACACCCGCTATTACACAGGTCACTAGAATAACATGAATCTCCATGGTTCTAAAAATACAACAGATTTCCCTCCTGTCTACCATCAAGACAGGAGTTGCTGTTCTCACTCTTCTCTTCCTACTTTTTGCTCTGTCTCTAACCGGATTAGGGTTCATTTTTTTGTATGTGAGCAGCTTTCTCCACACATCGTGGAGTTGCTGATCTCCTGTGGACATTATTTCCAGTCTTTCATTTTTATCCCTAAAACCCCCCCTTCTTTGGGGTTTAATCAATTTTTGGGGTTGTTTGGGACACATTATCCTCTATTGGTGTCCCCTTCTTTCCGGTTAGGTCTATCTAGAGGAGCAAATTCCTCTTTTTCTATCTAGGAGGACTTATTTATTTAGGGAAGCTCAGGATTCAATATTTATTGCCTACTAACAGCATTACTTTTAGTCTAGGGCACCGTTATTGGTCAGTCAAATCGTGTAATAGAGAAACGTTACAACTATTAAGGACAATTCTTTTTCGTGTCTTATGACACCATTATGCATTACGGTCCCTGATGAGTCTGTGTATGACAGAAACGCGTCGAACCAGTATAAACGAACCAGTATAAACGAACCAGTATGAATCAATTTTTGTAATAATAATTCTTTCAGAAGGGTTTTCTGAAACTTGTCCTGTATGGTTACTGAAGCCATATTCTGCATTAGAACGCATCAGTATTTTTATGGTGGTTCTCTGGTTATTTCTAGCAGAATCTGACTCTTTTTTTGACTAGTAACCTGTGGCCGATTATCCATCAGCCACTTGTGTACTCTTCCTCGGGAGGCATCAGCAGAGGCTTTGTGGTTTATCCACTCACAACTAAGCTATATACAGTTCCTGTTTCCATCATGGACAAAAATCTATCATAAACTTCTGCTGGTGTCCTTCTGTTTCAACATTTTTTACCCGGTGCTATTACCCAGATAGGGCAGTTACCTGGTCAGAACCAGACCTTTTCTCTTATCTAAGAGGTTTTGTGTACTAAGCAGACATAGACCTTATGGCCTTTTTGTCATTTTCACCTCTAATGAATCCTGGTCCTTTTTGATGAGACACAATAGACACCCGATTGCACGTCGCCATTGGAGGTGTTCTGTAAACCACTTACCTTGACGGAACGATCACCCTCCTTGTATCTTTTCGCAAAGGACGCATCCTAATATGGTCCTCTAATCTGTGTTGGGTGGCATCCATCCCCAATGGTGACTGAATAAGAGTGCATAATAGTGTCTCATTCTGCAGGTTACCCCTGCACTCTAATAAGAGGTGTCAATTATATACATTTTCTTTGGTTTCTCTCCAGGGTTTAAATTCTTGCTCTGTGTGTTAGTTCTAGTTTGTTTGTTTTTTGTGAGGCCCAATTATTTTATATTTATTTGTTAATAAAAGTTATATTTTAAGGGATATACCCAGTGAATATTTTGAAAAAGCCTTTCTTCTATATCCCTCTGCCTCTGTGAATTATATTTCAACATTTAAAGGGTTAACAGCTCCGATCAGTGGCGTGGCTTATCAGAGCATTTTCGGGAGGGTGTTGGCTGTAAAAAACGGCTGACACTCACATTGTATGGAGCGTGATAGGCCTGCAATTTCCCTTCATCCATACCCCGAACCTGCAGTATGTAACCATACGTCCTGTAGCTTTAAGGGGTTAAAGAGCAGATAATAACCTAGAGTAAAAAAGCCACCCTTGCCTCCTCAGTCTCCCTGATCCAGCACAGATGCCCCGGTGGTCTGTGCATATAGTCGGCCAGCGAGAATTCCATGCAGGAAAAAGTGTCATCCACGCTTGCTTGCAGAATAAAATATATAATCTTCCTTTATTTAGACATATTTAAAATTGCCAGATATACACATCTCTAAACCAGACGCGTATCGGCTGCACAGAGCCTCCGTCAGTGGTATGATCTGAGTAGAGTGTGGGACCAGCTTAAATAGGTGGAACAGAATGAATTATTACAATGACTGTCAGCTGTACAGGTTATAGGGCAAAAGGGAATAACAGCACGTGCTACAGCTAGTCGCCGACCGGAGGAGTCACCTGCTGTTCTTAGTGACATCTTTTTTAAACTACTGGACAACAACTTTACCAGGCAGCGCCGAAGCTAGAAGTTAGAACACTCGTAGGCTATGGAGCGCTCCCTTGACTCTGTGTTCTTACTTGGTTGCACACAAAACCTTCAGCAAGAAGCCATCGGGAGGTAAGAAAATGACTCCAGAGTGAGCTGAAAAAGCACAAGCAGCAACACCTCAGTAAGATTGTATGTGTATACCATATATGGGGTGGCGCCATTTAGCTGTTCGCCTCAGGCTGCAGGAGGGGCAGGCGCACCCCTCTGCACACCCGCTCACAGATTACCCCCCATTCCATGGAGCTTACCCTCGTACAGATCTTCTGATGCAGATTCCATGCAGGTTTTTATTCCACAACGCGGATTATAAATCGTTGTGTAGAAACCCGCGTCACATGAACTACGTCACCGATCCCAAGGACTTCTATGGGATGTAAAAGTGACTTGGATTCCAATGTGGATTTTGGTACTGAATCCACACAAACCTTCAGTGTGTTCAAGGTCTTACATTCAGTGCCGGATCCGTCATTATAACTTGTAGCATGTTCATTGTCTTGGATTATATAGCCAGCAGGTGGCGCTCTGTCGCCAGTATTACTCAGTTATACCTTCAGCCCGTTCATGTATCACATATAATCCTTGTACAGTCCGGTATCCGCCTCTTATATGTATATATCACTGAGCATTATGGAAGGGATATAGAGTCTACTATCTGTAACATTCAGTAGCTGGAAGATCCTGTGTGATGTGAACATGCCCTGCGTGCCCAAAAACTACAGTAAAATGTGCCGATGTGTTGTGCTTAAGCATGTGCAATTGTGCATACGTATCTATAAAGCAGCCTTTATGCAGGTGATTGTCCCATGAACGCTTGTGCAGCTCCTGTACACACTGCACTGACACACAGACATGGCTGCTCAGCTGTAACTCCTTCTGAGTTTCCCTGGTCTGCAGTGTTCTATGGCTGGACGCTACCTGTAGTGGTTGGTTGTGTGACATCATTGGTGCAGCCCCTACAGCTTGCGGCAGCTGAGAAGTAACTACTGCACAGTAAGTAGGTTTCCTCTATCCCTGCCCTCAGCCTGTTAGAGCCGTCGCTGTATCCTTGTATTGTCTATAACAAAGCTGCTGACGGATATTATGATTGCTGATCATTACAAATGGAATTACTGGTTAGATGCGTTCGCACTGACAGCTTGTGGCCGCTGCGCCGTCCTCCTACACCCCCCCGTCATATACAGCGTGCCGTCCTCCAGACACTGCAGAGTATTTGTATCTCATCCGATACAGCCCATTGCTGTATCCGTGTATCTGATATGTAACACGGCTGGAGATGTAGATCATACATGTAATGCGAAAGCTTGTGGTAGCTTTACCTTCTCTCTGCGCCACTTCTAGCAGTCTGACATGCACAATGCTCAGTGCACAACCCCTTATATGAGACCGCATCTTATCTGGGACGGGGGGCCTTGTCAGCTCCTATCAAAATACCCTGTCATTCAGGCCTCTATCACATGGGCGACAGCGGTATCACAGCTTTGTACACGCGATTCTATTACACGCTTTTTCTTGTGAAAAATCAGGCATTGCGTTGCTGGCACCCATGATTTTACAGCAAGAAAGTTAATAGGAGTTTCTAATGTTAAAAATATAGTGCATAGCAAGAAAATCGCTAATTTCTGCTATGCAATGCGATAAACAAGGAGGCTCCATAGGGAAACATGGCTACAAAAATAGCAGATTGCAGAGACTTACTGGTTGCTATAGAAGCGTGGTTTTACACGCTCGTCTGACCAAGCCCTTAAAGGGGATATTTACCCATTGGTAAAAAGGGGTCTAATGTCCTGGACAGTTCCTACTGTAATTGGAGCTGGTGGTCAGCTGTTCTATTCCTCACTGTATATAAATATATTTATACTGCCTTCACTAGGATGATGTCTGATGAGAACTCGGGGAGCTTTCAGCAGGAGGATCTTCTAAATGTCACCATTTATCCTGCTGAAATGAGAATCACTTCCTGAGGAATGTGATGACCAACTTTGTAGAGACTGTAGAGATGGAAACTGGGAATCTCAGTTTTAGCCACCCACCAAGAGATGATCCTGAGTTTAGAACTTTGCTGGGCCCAGAACACAACTTATAGAGAACATATGGGATTGGTGTTCCTATCAAAATTGTAGTTGGATCTTCTGCTGCAAAGCATTCCTATAGAGCATCAAAGGATCAGCTCATTGGTCTATGGTTATGATTTTTTCTTTTGGTACAAGAGGTCCCGGGTTCAGATCTCAGAAGAACCTTTACAAGTATTGATCCTCTTCCAGTTGTGGTAATCAACCTCCATATCGCTGCAGCACCTAGTACTGTGTCACCCATAACTGTATTGTGCTGATGACTTCTGTGTGTTTTCAGCAGATAGTCTCAAGAGTAAAGGTGCATTTACACTGAAAGATGATCACTCAAAAATCGCTCAAACGGCATTTTGAGTGACAGTTTTGAGCAATCATATTTGCATAATTCTTAAATATCTAATTAGCTGATTAAAGAGTTATGTAGGCGGGGACACTGCTGTAAAAGCTGAGAACAAAGCAGCTATTTGTATATGCAAACAGCTGCTTTGTTCTCGCAGTGTCCTGCTGAGCTGCTAGCTCTGTGGGTCACATCGCTGCCTCTTCTCCTGGGTTACATGCTGCTTGACCCCCCCCCCCCCCCCCCGCACGACCCTGCGTCCACAGCGCATACAAAAGTTTCCCTGCACAGCCCTCAGCTGCCCTCATGCCACACACTCGCTTCATAGCTACACCATCCTCATGTCTATTTCCAAGTGCGTCTGCCATGAGGAGGAACCGGAGGCACACACTGCAGAGGGTTGGCAGGGTCAGGCAGCGACCCTCTTTAAAAAGGGGGGCCTATAGCCCACAATGCTGTTGAGAATCGATGATAAATTGGCGTACGATCATCATTTCCCGTGCCACCTCCGTCGCAAAATAGTCAGGAGCTGCAAACGTGGGCATAAAGGGGACTTAGGTGCCAGCACTTCCACACATCTCCACAATGCAGCAATTTCTGTGTGGGAAGCACGAGAGCGGGCCCAGGGTCAGGCTCGGTCCCAGCCTCCATCTTTTGTGACCCAAGGTGCCGCGAATTGCATAGCAATGGGAAATCCATGTGTCCCCACACAATTCATTCTGTGTAGGTGTTAGATAGCTCAACACCGCAATGGAAAGTCTTCGAGTTCCTTGGGCTTGCCTATGCTGTCAGTGCACAAAGATTGTATTACACAAGAAATCAGAGCACCCAAACATGGCAGACTTTCACCCCGCCAAGGACCATGGCCCACATTTCTACCCTAGTCAGTCAGTGTATTTGTGCCAGACAGGTAAAGCAACGCAATGGGAACTCATTGTGCACTCACAGCATAGGCGAGCCCAAGAAACTCAAGCATGGTATTACACATGAGGAAATCAGAGTGCCCAAACATGGCAGAGTTTCACCCTGCGAGGGGCCTCGGCCTACATTTCTGTCCTAGTCAGTGGGTTAGTGTCAGACAGGTAAAACACCGCAATGGGAAGTCTTTGTGCAACCACAACATAGGCAAGCCCCAGGAACTTAAAGATGGTATTACGCATAAAGAAATCACAGCGCCTGAACATGGCAAAGTTTCACCACGCCAAGGACCTCGGCCCAATCGTGGGCATAAAGCAGACTTCAATGCTAGTACAGCTGTGAACATCTCATTAAATTAGTTGCGGTTGCTTTCACCGCTCCAAAGACTGGATTAACCAGGAACAAGTTCCACAGGCCCAACCTGGCGCAGTTACATTTCCCCCAGGACATAGGCCTCAGCCCACAACCTCAGCAATCACGGGCATGAAGCGGACTCCGATGCTAGTACAGCAGTAAACGCCTCATTAATGCAGTAACGCTCGTCTTCTTTGCCCAAACCAGTGTCTCAGATAACTGTGGTAACACGAGAGAAAATACATGATGCCCAGTGCTGATCCCCTGACCCCAAGCAGGAGGAGGAGGTGGCCTTACAAGGTCAAGAAACCATGACCAGGACCTGGTGTGGGAAGTATGTGAAGCCTGTGTGGGAAGTATGTGAGCGGGTCCTGGGCCAGGCTCGGTCCGGGCAAACACCTTGTGTGGCCCAAGGTGCCGCGATTGACATAGCAATGGGGAATCCATGTGTCCACACACTAGTCATTCTGTTTGGGTGCCAGATACCTCATCGGCAATGCAAGGGAAAGCCATCTGCACTCTGCAACCTACCCAAGTCAGTCAGTGACTTTCTGCAAGACAGGTAAATCACCGCTATGGGAAGTCTGTGTGCACCCACAGCATAGGCGAGTCCAAGGAACCCAAAGACAGTATTAAATATGAAGAAATCACAATGCCCAAACATGGCAGACTTTCACTGCGCCAAGAACATAGGCCTCTGCCCACACCTTTAGCAATCGCAGGCATAGAGCGGACTCTGATGCTAGTACAGCTGTGAATGTCTTATTAATGCGGTACCGCTCCTCTCCTTTTGGCCCAAATGAGTTTCGCAGATAACTGTAGTAACACGAGAGAAAATACATGATGCCCAGTGCTGATCCCCTGACCCCAAGCAGGAGGAGGAGGTGGCATTACAAGGCCAAGAAAAAATTACCAGGACCCGCAGTAGCCTATGTGGGAAGTATGTGAGTGGGCCCTTGGTCAGACTCGGTCCCAGCACACACCTTGTGTGACCCAAGGTGCCGCGACTGACATAGCAATGGGAAAATCCATGTGCCCACACACTATTCATTCTGTGTAGGTGTTTGATAGCTCAATCGACACCGCAAGGGGAAAGCCATCTGCACTCTGCACCCTACCCAAGTCAGTCAGTGTCTTTGTGCCAGACAGGTAAAACACCGCTATGGGAAGTCTTTGTGCACACACAGCACAGGCGAGCTGAAGGACTCAAAGACAGTAATAAACATGAAGAAATGACAGTGCCCAAACATGGCAGACTTTCACTGCACCGAGGACATAGGTCTCTGCACGCACCCTCAGCAATCGTGGCCATAGAGTGGACTCCGATGCTAGTACAGTTGTGAATGTCTCATTAATGCAGTAACGCTCCTCTTCTTTGGCCCAAACCAGTGTCTCAGATAACTGTGGTAACACGGGAGAAAATGCATGATGCCCAGTGCTGATCCCCTGACCCCAAGCAGGAGGAGGTGGTGGCAATACAAGGCCAAGACACCATGACCAGGACCCGCTATAGTCTATGTGGGAAGCACGTTAGGGGGCCCAGGGTCAGGCTCGGTCCCAGCCTCCACCTTGTGTGACCCAAGGTGACCTGAGTTGCATACCAATGGGAAATCCATGTGTCCCAACACAGATAGCTTAACACTGCAAGGGGAAGTCTTTGAGTTCCTTGGGCTTGCCTATGCTGTAAGTGCACAAAGATGGTATTAAATAGGAAGAAATCAGAGTGCCCAACCATGGAAGAGTTTCACCCCTCCAAGGAACTTGGCCTCGGCCCACAATTCTGGCCTAGTCAGTCACTGTATTATTTGTGCCAGATAGGTAAAACACTGCGATGGGAAGACTTAGTGCTTCCATAGTATAGACAGACCCCTGTAACATTCCTGTAGCAAAGGTATAAACAGACCCCAGTAACATTTCTGTAGCACAAGTATAGGCAGACACCTGTAACATTTCTGTAGCACAAGTATAGGCAGACACCTGTAACATTTCTATAGCACAAGTATAGGCAGACCCCTGTAACATTTCTGTAGCACAAGTATAAGCAGAGCCCTGTAACATTTCTGTAGCAAATGTATAGGCAGACTCCTGTAACAGTTCTGAAGTAACAGTACAAACAGATCCCAGTAACATTTCTGTAGCAGAAGTATAGGCAGACGCCTGTAACATTTCTGTAGTACAGGTATAGACAGACCCCAGTAACATTTCTGCATCAGAAGTATAGGCAGACCCCAGTAACATTTCTGTAGTAACAGTATAGACAGACCCCTGTAACATTTCTGTAGCAGAAGTATAGGCAGACCCCTGTAACATTTATGTGGCAGAAGTATAGGCAGACCCCAGTAACACTTATGTAGCAGAAGTATAGGCAGTCCCCTGAAACATTTCTATAGCAGGAATATAGCAGACCCCTGTAACATTTATGTGGCAGAAGTATAGGCAGACCCCTGTAACATTTATCTAGCAAAAGTTTAGGCAGACCCCAGTAAAATTTCTGTAGCAAGAGTATAGGCGAACCCCTGAAAATTGAGGTACCCTGACTGTAGGCGAAGGCCAGAAAAATTAGTTAGTTAAAAGTATAGGCAAGGGCCAGAAAAATTTGTGTACCAAGAGTACAAATATACCCCTGAAAAATTGGTCAACCGAGAGGGCAGGTGAAACCCATAAATATTTTTTGAAAGATATAGCTCTCTGTTGCTTAATTTGTAACACAGCCTGGAGGCAACCCTGTTCAAAAAATTGGTTCATGTTAAAGTATCAATACTTTTGAAACTTTGAAAAAAAATAGTTAGATGAGCCTTTTGGGCCGCAGAAAAATTGGCAGTTCAGCACAATGACATGATGTTTCAGGAGGAGGAGTAGCAGCAGGAGGAGGACTAATATCAGAGACAGATTGACAAAGCTAAATGCCCTTTTTTTTAGAGATAGAGAAGAATGCTTTTAGATGTGGTTGCAGCGAAAACAATCTTTAGGTTCTGCTGCTCTCCGCTGGTGGAGAAGAGAAGTCTGGGGAAATCCAAGCTTTGTTCATCATTATGAGTGTAAGCATGTCGGCACTGGCAGTTGACAGGCATGTACGCTTATCCATGATGATTCCCCCAGCTGCACTAAACACCCTCTCTGTAACATTTCTGTAGCAAATGTATAGGCAGACCCCTGTAACATTTCTGTAGCAAATGTATAGGCAGATCCCTGTAACATTTCTGTAGTAAACGTATAGACAGACCCCAGTAACATTTCTGCAGTAAAAGTATAGGCAGACCCCAGTAGCATTTCTGTAGTTACAGTATAGACAGACCCCTGTAACATTTCTGTAGCACAAGTATAGGCAGACCCCAGTAACATTTCTGTAGCACAAGTATAAGCAGACCCCTGTAACATTTCTGAAGCAAATGTATAGGCAGACCCCTGTAACATTTCTGTAGTAAATGTATAGACAGACCCCAGTAACATTTCTGTAGTAAAAGTATAGGCAGACCCCAGTAGCATTTCTGTAGTTACAGTATAGACAGACCCCTGTAACATTTCTGTAGCACAAGTATAGGCAGACCCCAGTAACATTTCTGTAGCACAAGTATAGGCAGACCCCTGTAACATTTCTGTAGCAAATGTATAGGCAGACCCCTGTAACATTTCTGTAGCAAATGTATAGGCAGACCCCTGTAACATTTCTGTAGTAAATGTATAGACAGACCCCTGTAACATTTCTGTAGCAGAAGTATAGGCAGACCCCAGTAACATTTCTGTAGTAACAGAACAAAGAGATCCCTGTAACATTTCTGTAGCAGAAGTATAGGCAGACCCCTGTAACATTTCTGTAATACAGGTATAGGCAGAACCCTGTAACATTTCTGTAGTAAACATATAGACAGACCCCAGTAACATTTCTGTAGTAAACGTATAGGCAGACCCGAGTAGCATTTCTGTAGTAACAGTATAGACAGACCCCAGTAACTCTTATGTAGCAGAAGTATAGGCAAACCCCTGAAACATTTCTGTAGCAGCAATATAGCAGACCCCTGTAACATTTATGTGGCAGAAGTATAGGCAGATCACTGTAACATTTATCTAGCAAAAGTTTAGGCAAACCCCAGTAAAAGTTCTGTAGCAAGAGTATAGGCGAACCCCTGAAAATTGAGGTACCATGACTGTAGGCGAAGGCCGGAAAAATTAGTTAGTTAGGAGTATAGGCGAGGGCCAGAAAAATTTGTGTACCAAGAGTACAAATATACCCCTGAAAAATTAGTCAACCGAGAGGGCTGGTGAAACCCATAAATATTTTTTGAAAGATATAGCTCTCTGTTGCTTACTTTGTAACACAGCGTGGAGGCAGCCCTGTTCAAAAAATTGGTTCATGTTAAAGTATCAATACTTTTGAAACTTTGAAAAATTGGAAATAAATTGTTAGATGAACCTTTTGGGCCGCGGAAAAATTGGCAGTTCAGCGTAATGACATGATGTTTCAGGAGGAGGAGTAGCAGGAGGACTAATATCAGAGACAGATTGACAAAGCTAAATGAGCTTTTTTTCCGGTGATAGAGAAGAATGCTTTTATCTGTGGTTGCAGTGAAAACAATCTTTAGGTTCCGCTGCTCTCCGCCGGTGGAGAAGAGAAGTCTGGGGAAATCCAGCCTTTGTTCATTATTATGAGTGTAAGCATATCGGCACTGGCAGTTGACAGGCGGGTACGCTTATCCATGATGATTCCCCCAGCTGCACTAAACACCGTCTCTGATAAGACACTAGCAGCAGGGCAAGCCAGCACCTCCAGGGCATACAGCGCAAGTTCATGCCACGTGTCCAGCTTTGACACCCAATAGTTGTATGGAGCAGAGTCATCACGGAGGACGGTGGTATGATCGGCTACGTACTCCCTCACCATCTTTTTACAGTGCTCCCTCTGACTCAGCCTTGACTGGGGAGTGGTGACGCAGTCCTGCTGGGGAGCCATAAAGCTGGCAAAAGCCTTGGAGAGTGTTCCCCTGCCTGCGCTGAACATGCTGCCTGAACTCCGCCCCTTCCCTGCTACTCGGCTCTCGGAACTGCGCCTTCTGTCACTAGCGCTGTCATGGGAAGTTTAGCATCACTTTGTCCACCAGGGCCGTGTGGTTTAGCATCACTCTCGTACCCCTTTCCTCTTCAGGAATGAGAGTGGAGAGGTTCTTCTTGTACCGTGGGTCAAGAAGGGTGTACACCCAGTATTCCGTGTTGGCCAGAATGTGTCTAACGCGAGGGTCACGAGAAAGGCAGCCTAACCTGAAGTCAGCCATGTGTGCCAGGGTGCCAGTACGCAAGACATGGCTGTCCTCACTAGGAAGATGACTTTTAGGATCCTCCTCCTCCTCCTCCTCCTCAGCCCATACACGCTGAACAGATGAGAGGCAAGCAGCATGGGTACCCTCTGCAGTGTGCCCAGCTGTCTCTTCCCCCTCCTCCTCCTGCTCCTCCTCCCCCTCCTCCTCCTCCTCCAAAACGCGCTGAGATATAGACATGAGGGTGGTCTGGCTATCAAGTGACATACTGTCATCCCCGGCTCCTGTTCCAACCGCAAAGCGTCAGCCTTTATGCCTTGCAGCGATCTTCTCAGCAGGCATAGCAGTGGGATGGTAACGCTAATGATTGCAGCATCGACGCTCACCATCTGGGTAGACTCCTTAAAGTTTCCAAGGACCTGGCAGATGTTTGCCATCCAGGCCCACTCCTCGGTAAAGAATTGGGGAGGCTGACTACCACTATGCCGCCCATGTTGGAGTTGGTATTCCACTATTGCTCTACGCTGCTCATAGAGCCTGGCCAACATGTGCAGTGTAGAATTCCACCGCATGGGCACGTCGCACAGCAGTCGGTGCTCTGGCAGATTAAACCGATGTTGCAGTGTCCTCAGGGTGGCAGCGTCCGTGGTGGACTTGCGGAAATGTGCGCAGACACGGTGCACCTTGCCGGGCAGGTCAAACAAGTGCGGGTAGTTTTTCAGAAACCGCTGAAGCACCAGATTGAAGACGTGGGCCAGGCATGGCACATGTGTGAGGCTGCCGAGCTGCAGAGCCGCCACCAGGTTATGGCCGTTGTCACACACAACCATGCCCGGTTGCAGGCACAGCGGTGAAAGCCAGAGGTTGGTCTGCTCTGTCAGACCCTGCAACAGTTCGGGGGCCGTGTGTCTCTTGTCACCTAAGCTGAGTAGTTTCAGCACGGCCTGCTGACACTTGCCCACCGCTGTGCTGCCGCGCAGCGCCACACCGACTGCTGGCGACGTTCTGCTCACACTTAGTTGAGAAGTAGAGGTTGTGTAGGAGGCAGGGGAGGGTTTAGAGGAGGTGGCATAGAATGCCGCAGATACCAGCAACGAGCTTGGACCCTCTATTCTGGGTGTGGGTAGGACGTGAGCAGTCCCAGGCTCTGACTTGGTCCCAGCCTCCACTTGGAAGTGGACCTTTCAAGTAACCGCGTTGGTGAGAGCACGATTTATGTTGCGGGAGATGTGCTGGTGTAGGGCTGGGATGGCACACTGAGAAAAATAGTGGCGACTGGGGACCAAGTAGCGCGGGACGGCCGCCGCCATCATATTTTTGAAAGCCTCCATTTCCACAAGCCTGTACGGCAGCATCTCCAGGCTGATTAATTTGGTAATGTGCATGTTTAAAGATTGTACGTGCACGTGCGTGGCGGCGTATTTGCGTTTTCGCTCCAACGCTTGTGCTACTGACAGTGGAGGTGAGGGTGTGGGTGCAGGCCGGGAGGCACTCGTGCCTGTGTCCTGAGAGAGGGGTTGGATCTGAGTGGCAGGTGGGGCACAGGGAAGGAGGCAGTGGTGTGACCTGGAGGCGGTGAATGGCCTTCGTCCCACCTTGTGGGGTGCTTGGCCATCATATGCCTGCGCATGCTGGTTGTGGTGAGGCTGGTAGTGGTGGCTCCCCGGCTGATCTTGGTGCGACACAGGTTGCACACCATTGTTCGTCGGTTGTCCGCGCTCTCACTGAAAAACATCCACACCTTTTAACACCTAGCCCTCTGCACGGAGGCTTGACGTGAGGGGGTGCTTTGGGAAAGAGTTCAGGGATTCTTCGCTCTGGCCCTGCCTCCACCCCTAGCCACCCCACTGCCTCTTCCAACCTGTCCTGCTGCTGCACTTGCCTCCCCCTCTGAATACCTGTCCTCAGTAGGCTTAGCAATCCAGGTGGGGTCAGCCACCTCATCGTCCAGCTGCTCTTCCTCCGAGTCCTCTGTGCACTCCTCCCTCGGACTTATTGCCCTTACTACTACCTCACTGATAGACAAATGTGTCTCTTCATCATTATAATTCTCACCCACTGAAAGCTCTTGAGACAGTTGCCGGAAGTCCCCAGCTTCATCACCCAGACCCCGGGAACTTTCCAAAGGTTGGGCATCGGTCACGACAAACTCCTCAGGTGAGAGAGGAACCATTTTTTCCCACTCATGGCAGGGACCCAAGAACAGTTCCTGGGAGTCTGCCTGCTCATCAGAATATGTCATTTTCATGGAGTGAGGAGGCTGGGAGGAAGTAGGAGCAGCAGCCAGAGGATTCAGAGTTGCAGCAGTGGACTGTATAGAAGACATTGCTGGATGCATTTTCTGTCATCCACGACAGGACCTGCTCACACTGCTCTGTTTGTAATAAAGGTCTACCACGTGGACCCATAAATTGTGATATGAAGCTGGGGACCCCAGAAACTTGCCTCTCTCCTAATCCCGCAGCAGCTGGCTGTGATTCACCTGAACCAGGAACTCGGCCTGTGCCCACACCCTCACTTGGACCTCCGCGTCCTCGTCTGCGTCCACGACCCCTACCCCTACCCCTCATCATGGCAGATTACGAATAGAGCAGGGGCCAAATAAATTACCCCACTGTACAGCACTGACAACTGGGCCTTAATTCACCGCACACAGAGACTTGTAGATAGCGGAGGCTCTATGCTGTGACTAGGAAAAAGTAAGCCACTGTCTCGCGCTGTTACCTAGGGGTAATTTACTGCTCGCAGAGACTTGTAGGTTATAGAGGCTGTGTGGAGTGGGAGAAGACTGTAAAGCCAGTGGATAGTGCTGGTAACTGCGGGGATCTCAACCCCACCAATGGAAATGGTATTGTGAGATGCTCTGCACAGCGGCTGAGCTGAAATACTTTGCAGTGGCCCCGGTAATATTACAGTACTGTTTAGCTGTGAGACCGCAGTCTAATTCACTGCAGACACAGACCGGTGTAAATAATTATGGAATTATTTGCGTACACTTTCACGCTGAGAGCGGTATTGTAACGCAAACTCCACCCAGAAAAAAATTATACGGAAGGCTGCAAACAGGCCTAGCTGCGTAATACTGAAGCACTACAACTCCCAGCAGCCACCCAGTAAAATGTACACGGTCAGAGGTAGCCCTAAGAAGGACCGTTGGGGTTCTTGTAGACAGGATCCTACACTACCACTGTCCCTATCTCAGCAGCACTTTCCCTATACTCTGTATTACAGACTGCAGACTTAGAACGCTATAGCTGTAATAGCCTGCACAGCCCCAGATGAAAAAAAAAAATTGTGCAAAACTGCTCCCAGCCAGCCACAACAGTAATGCACACGGTCAGATGTGGCCCTAAGAAGGACCGTTGGGGTTCTTGAAGACAGGATCCTACACTAACACTTTCCCTATCTCGTCAGCAGCACTTTCCCTAACCTCTGCCAGCATGTGTCTGAGGCGAGCGGTCACTTGATTTCGCCAACCACTCACTGCAGGAGGGTGGGATAGGGCGGGCACGTCACAGGAGAAAGTAGTAATGTCTTCCCTGCATGCCTATTGGCTAGAAAATGGCGCTAAACATGCGGGGAAGGAAATGGAATTGACTCGAGTACCACGTGGTGCTCGTCTTGAGTAACGAGCATCTTGAGCACCCTAATGCTCGAACGAGCATCACGCTCGGACGAGTGTGCTCGCTCATCTCTAATAATAGTATTCTAACTCCTTTCCAGGGCAATTTATACAGATGAACCAGGAAGAAAGTAGGTAAATTCTGATGCCAAGACTCAATAGCGGAGAGGACGGGTTAGCCTCTAATATGCTTTCTTTCTGTCCTGCAAGACGACTTACCATACTTCAAGTCATGTGAGAGTTTCCTCAAAAATGTCAGAGAAACTTGTGGGTAGATCATTTAAGCCATTTCCAGACAATTCTTCATCCAAAGATGTTTGCTCAACCTACAGTTGGGACTTTGGGCAAAACTAATCATACCATTCTGACCTAAGGAAGCGTGATTTCTGTTTTAAGGGATTAGTCATGTAAACCATGGCAGGCTTTCACCAGCCTGAAGGTAGTCAGCCTGTTAGCGTGAGAATTATAAGGTCCTTGCTAAGAAAAATAGGTTTAACTGTGTCACATTGTGCTCCTGTGATTTGTAGTACTATGGGTTTCCAGGATCACACTGCTGTATAGGTGATTTGGCTGGCTGATGGTGTGGAGCTCTCCAGCCAGCCAATCACCATCATGATGCACACATAAATATCAGCCTCTTACTAGCGGGTGCTGGTCATTTATCCACTATCCTTTTCCAACTCAGTGCTTGGTGTTATGCATGTTGCTATTTTGAGTTGCTTTCACTGAAGATGGTCTGCACACCAGATCTTCTGTCTGCAGGTTCTGTGGCCCCTCCTCCCTTCCCTTTTATCAGATGTGGCCTCCAGACATCTGATGTCCTATACATTGTACGGTGGGTGATATCTGAAATGTTCCTCTTATGTCAGTTTGGTGTCTGACGCTCTTGCCCCTTTCTTGATGTGTGAACACTTAAACTAACTCCTGTTTTATTTGTTAGGCCAGCTACCTGTGTCTGCCGCCCTCTTGCTATTCTGGGCAGATGCAGGCTTTGCTCTGCTCCTTCTATATGAATGGATTCTTAGCTGTGTACTTTCCATTGGCACTGCAGGAGGTAATCCTCCCCAGCACTCCCAGCCCAGCTGCAGGGTAATAGGCTATTGCCCACCTATTTAGTGGAGCTGGAGATTCTCCTGCTTTGCCTGAGTGTTGTTGTCTATGACTTCTGTGTTCGCCCTGATTCCTTTTACCTGGATGTTTGTTCTCTGCCTGCCCAGACATTGCACCAGATTCTGTTTGCAGTTTGGCCTGTTTTGCCGAGCTTTGCACCGGTGCCTCTGACCTCCATTGATCAGCTGCCAACCACACCAGGACTACTCCAGGAAGTAGCAGTCTGCTCGGTTTCCTACAGTAAATTCTAGATCCCTGTACAGTGGTTAAAGAGTGAATACCGGGGAACCATCAGGATAATACCCTTAGGATTAGCCCAGGCCAAGGCCAAACCGGTTGGTTGGCACAGTGGGTCCACACTCATTGTCCATAACATATTTCTGCATGCATGAAGTTCTGAGTGGGGTTTTCCTCTGTGAGGTGAGCAGAGTTCATGTGGTAACAATCACTTCTTCAGTGTGGTCTGAAGGAGTGGACTGCTCTTGGTGTGTACAATGACATGTTCTGTGTGGTGTTCCCTCTGTGTTGCAGTCACTTGGTGTGAACAAGGTCGTGTTCTGTGTATGTCTGTAGGTGTTGACTACACTTGGTGTGAATTGTCCTGCTCAGTGTGTGTTTTGTTGTATCTCCCCTGCTTGGTTTTCCTGTCTGTTACCATCTTGGATGAGCTGGCCCCTAGGTTCCAATGTGGAGCCATCCCTAAAATAAAAAAATAAATAAATCTTGGTATTTGTATAGCGCCGACTTATTTTGCAGCGCTTTCGGGTAATTATTACTTATTACTCCCCACCAAGCTGGATTCTCATTTTACCGACCTTGGAAGGATGGAAGGCTGAGTCAACCTTGAGCTGGCTACCGAATCATGCGGGGATTGAACTTCAGGTCGTAGGCGAGAGCTTACACTCGGCACCACACGAGGCTCTTATTGAGACAATCGCACCAATTAAGACAATCGCCCCATTTGCAGGCAAAGGTTCCCTAGACACTCACAAGACCCATGATGTGGGCTTGTGAGGTTACATATTCTGGCCAAAATACAAACCAATATCTCGTACTTATTAGCAATTCCAGCTGCCTATGTGGGTTTGTACTATAGGTAAATATTTTGGAGTCTGTTGTTGTTTGTATGCATGTTTGATTTTTGTATGTTATTGGTGTTGGAGTGCATATTCTTTCCCTCCTGTTTTATTTGGGTTACGTTCATCTAGGTCATTGTTCCCATGGCTTGCACAGATATAACAATCAGAGGTAGAAACCTGAACAAAAGGTGCCTATACCTGTATAGCAGTGTTTCTCAACTCTAGTCCTCGGGACCCCCAAACAGGTCATGTTTTCACGGTATCCTATAGGAAGAACACATGTGGCAATGTCTGAGGAACTGATAATTAGATCACCTGCACAATACTGGGGAAATCCTGAAAACATGACCTGTTTGGGGGTCCTGAGGACTGGAGTTGAGAAACACTGCTGTATAGTGTCCATCTTCATAAATAGTGTGAGGGAGGAAGGCTTTTAGCAGAGAAGACCCATATTGAGGAGTGATGCAACATATTCCACAGGATGGATTTAAGAAAGTTTAAGGTAAGACTTTAGCTAAAGACTAGAGGTGAGCGAACCTACTCGGCCACGCCCCTTTTTCGCCCGAGCACCGCGATTTTCGAGTACTTCCGTACTCGGGCGAAAAGATTTAGGGGGCGCCGTGGGTGAGTGGGGGGTTGCAGCGGGGAGTGGGGGGGAGAGGGAGAGAGAGAGGGCTCCCCCCTGTTCCCCACTGCTACCCCCCGCCACGCCTCCCCCCGCCCCCCGAATCTTTTCACCTGAGTACTGAAGTACTCGAAAATCGCGGTGCTCGATCGAGTAATTACTCGAAACGAATAGGTTCGCTCATCTCTACTAAAGACCCTTTGACAAAGTGGTTCATAATGGCCATTCAGAGACTGAAGACAGCTAAAGTCAACCCTTTCCCAAAATTGAAAGCTATGTGAGCACTCCTAACCTTTACAGGAAACGGACTTGCTATTCCTATCAGGAAAGGTGGCGCTTACATCAGCCAAACGGATCAGTGATCTATGGGCCTTGACTGTCAAAGAGCCTTATTTATCCTTCCATGAGGATAAAGTGATATTAAGGACTCTGGTTTTTTTTCAGGCCCAATTGGTTATTTTTTCTCAATATGAATCAGGTAATTGTCCTGCCGGCCTTCTATTCTGAACCTACCTGGGAGGAAGAAAGGTGCTCGTAGACACCAGATGTGGGGCAGTGTCCGAGAATAGACCTATCACAGCTGAGAGTTTGGACCGATCAGTTGTCTGTGCTCACACAGATCCCAAAGAAAGGGAGAAATCCCCCCAGCCCACCATATCTAGGTGACCGAGAGACCCTGTTATTACTTTATATAAAAGTGAAAGTCTCCATCCAGAAGACATCAGACTCGCTATACCGGAGCCACAGCAACATCAGGGGCAGAAGATGCGGTATCTGGCTGAGAGCATCTGCACATGGAGCACACAACATACCTTCTGTGTAAGAAGAACCTCTCTATGGAGAAGTCTTTTCCTCCTGTCCTTCAGTTTTTATTTCTGGTCTTTCCCACCCCTAATAAATCCTTCTCCCCCCGTATGTATATGGCTGCTGTGTGAGGATACCCCAGGAAGCCAGAAGTTATTATGCTATACTTCTTTCCTGCAGATCTAACAGCAGCACATATCTACCCAACCAATAAAGTATTTTTCTCTACATCTCTTTGTAGTCTTTAAAAAAACAGACAAGGGGGAGGAGCTTAGGTCCCCCTTCTTATAGGGTTTGTACAAAATTTGAATTAACTCTCCAAAGCATGTGGTAGGGGAATAAATCCCCATGTCTATATGTGCTGCTGTTAGGACTACAGGAAAGAACAGCATAATAAATTCTACCCGTCTGCAGAGTCACATTGACTGTAACAGGTCAGTGTAATGTAAGTATGAAGTCAGTTGTAAACACGCTAAGCACACGGATGTGAGAACCAGTCCGTCTGGGTAAGCCCTTTATAGATTCCTCTATGAGCTCCACACATCAGCAGTCCTCCTATTACTCCTGTTCTAGACTCCTGACTGCTACATTGTAACAAACTGCTGCTGTGTGAGCCAGACAAGAGGACGGCTTCTCAGCCTCTGAATGTCAATGTTTTCTTTAACTGACAGCAAGCAGAGATTTTGAAATCAGTGAAGAAAGACAAAACATATAAGGAAGTTGTAGAAGCTTTATTTCCATAAGATTCACAACTTCTTGTAGATCCGTGTAGATACCGCCGGATACTTTCTCATCTTAGACTTAGTTATTTGCTGTTTGGCTACTTGCAGAAGTAACGGTCGTTCCGGTCCCTCTCACATGTAAGACCACTCGCACACGGGCAGTAATCCGGGTAGAGCCCATTAATAATCTGAAGAAAGAGATGATAGGGTTAATGAAGACACTTGTGACTCCTAACCACATCTCCATGACTTTAGTCCATGTAGACGGACTGATGTCGCTGTGGGGCGTCTTACATCAGAGTTTGTGTTTTTAACGCACAAATGTCATCTGATTGCAATCAGTGTTTTTTATGGGGGAGAAAAAAACGGAAGGCGGTCAAGATGATGTCATTTAAACCTCCCATTAAATTCAATGGGTGCGTAAATAAAACAGAAGTTACTCCCTCGCCGTACAGGGGCGTTTATTTTAAATACATTCATTGATATTAATGTGCGATTCTGGTCCGAGAATCAAAAAATAAAGACTTGATAAAGACTGCTGGGTCATTCCGTGTCAGTTCAACCAACGCTCCCGGTCGACCATCTCAGATTTCAATGAAACTTTGCACAAAGATAGACCCTGACCCTAAACTAAGATAGCCAGAATATTAGGCTTTAAAGTGCTTTGGTTCACGAGCTACAGGTCTTAATCTAGGGGGTTGTCATGTGATTACAGCGCGCAACCTGAAAAAAGTGGCGATTTCAATCCATTGCCAAGCCAGTTCTAATGACTCTAGAGCAACAAAACTTCACACACTAGGAGAACTTTTGGTGCTGAATCCAGCTAAGCTACTCAGACTGCCACTCTTATCATCATTCTGCCACCATTGCATGTCAAATTAGCTGAAAAATTCTATCGCGCAAAATAAAACTCATATTTTAAGCAGTAATAACTCATAATCAATGCAATCCAACTCAGCTCTGAATTTATCAATGTGTACTCCATAGAAATGTTTCTCATTATTCCCATTATGGACCCAAAAGGATGCATAGCTCTTAAGATACAATGAGTCAAAAATGGCAAAAAACACTTTTTTGCTAATTTTTCCCTTTTTCAAAGGCGAAAATCGGAATGTACTCCATTTTTATTTTTTTTCATTTTTGTTCTATTTGGAAGAGAATTTTTTGCTCTACAAGATTCGATGTTTTTCATTTTGTTCCCAGACCTTATAGATGGGAAAATATCAATGCCTGTGAAGGTCCTATGCACTCGCGGAGGTCAAATAATAAAATAAGTGTAAGTTTTGCATGGATGTATAATTAGTTTAGAAATCATGAGAAGGTAAATTATTTTTGGAATGAGACAACGTTTTGTGCTCAAGAAACTTATGTGATCAAAAATTGCATGGCGAGTTCAGGTGAGCCACAAGCTTTGGCCTAAGATGGTCAGAATATCATTGAGTGTTGCATAATGATTGTGGTATATTCCAGTGATCACTGGGCTTATTTAGCACTCTATCCATATTGGATACTAAGATTATCTAAGGCTAGCATTTGTGTAATAAATAACTAGTTCTGAACTCGCCATGCAATTTTTGATCACATAACTAGTTATTTATTACACAAATGCTAGCCTTAGATAATCTTAGTATCCAATATGGATAGAGTGCTAAATAAGCCCAGTGATCACTGGAATATACCACAATCATTATGCAACACTCAATGATATTCTGACCATCTTAAGCCAAAGCTTGTGGCTCATCTGAACTCGCCATGCAATTTTTGATCACATAAGTTTCTTGAGCACAAAAAGTTGTCTAATTCCAAAAATAATTTACCTTCTCATGATTTCTAAACTAATTATACATCCATGCAAAACTTACACTTATTTTATTATTTGACCTCCGCGAGTGCATAGGACCTTCACAGGCATTGATATTTTCCCATCTATAAGGTCTGGGAACAAAATGAAAAACATCGAATCTTGTAGAGCAAAAAATTCTCTTCCAAATAGAACAAAAATGAAAAAAAATAAAAATGGAGTACATTCCGATTTTCGCCTTTGAAAAAGGGAAAAATTAGCAAAAAAGTGTTTTTTGCCATTTTTGACTCATTGTATCTTAAGAGCTATGCATCCTTTTGGGTCCATAATGGGAATAATGAGAAACATTTCTATGGAGTACACATTGATAAATTCAGAGCTGAGTTGGATTGCATTGATTATGAGTTATTACTGCTTAAAATATGAGTTTTATTTTGCGCGATAGAATTTTTCAGCTACTTTGACATGCAATGGTGGCAGAATGATGATAAGAGTGGCAGTCTGAGTAGCTTAGCTGGATTCAGCACCAAAAGTTCTCCTAGTGTGTGAAGTTTCATTGCTCTAGAGTCATTGGAACTGGCTTGGCAATGGATTGAAATCGCCACTTTTTTCAGGTTGCGCGCTGTAATCACATGACAACCCCCTAGATTAAGACCTGTAGCTCGTGAACCACAGCACTTTGAAGCCTAATATTCTGGCTATCTTAGTTTAGGGTCAGGGTCTATCTTTGTGCAAAGTTTCATTGAAATCTGAGATGGTCGACCGGGAGCGTTGGTTGAACTGACACGGAATGACCCTGCTAAAGTCGGAGCGTCGCCTGCTGTATGGAGCAATAACACTTTATATGCCTTCGCTCCACCACTGATGCTGCCATTTGCTTCTCCACTGGATGTACTACGCTGGGGACTAAGGATCCGAGGTCCCTTAAGTGGCTGTTGCATCCCATCTCTTCCGTGGCCTCTTTTTTGTGCATACGGAGGGGTGCTGGGGGACTTTCTTTTTGTTACATAGAATCAAAAAATAAGACATTCAACCTGTTAAAATGAATATAAAAAAACCGCACATAAATAAACTCATCGCCTTTAAGGACTCCCGCGGGCGCACGCAGTATTAGTCCATGAAGAGCGCACCGTTGTTTCCTCCCGTGTATGTTGGATGTTTTTGCGCGTTTCTCTGCTTGCATATTGCGTCTGTATTCACTGTGGTTTCCAGATGCGCAAAAAAACAAAACGCAAGAAAGATGAACTGATGTCATTTTTTCCGCACTTCCTTGCAACAAGTTTAAAAAACGCTCTTTCCTGGTGATTTTGGTCTGTAAATCGGGGTGACAGCAGGACATCCGCATCACATATCTACATCTGACTCCACCCATGCAGATCAGCCGTGTTGTGCGGACAGGGGATACGGCGGTGTGAAGGGGCCCTGATTGCTCCAAAGTTTGTCCAAATTCTGTCCGTTTCACACTTCAGCATTAACCTCCTCCGTGTGAATAATATCACGGCTCCTCAGCGCAGGTTTTGGCCGCACAGCTTGTAGAGACGGAACACAAGGTTTTACGGGGTGCCACAGGTTGTGGTAATTTGTAGTAGAGGCTCCTGTCACCTCACTGCTGCGGGTACAAGTACCTGAGTGTGTAGGTATTCATGCACTGCCAGGAGGAGTAACAGAGGAACCGCAGCATGTAGAGCTCTAAGATAAGAGGCTGCAGGAGGCTTATTTTGTGGGCGATGCAAATATTTAGTAAAGCCGACAATGAAGGGA
This sequence comes from Eleutherodactylus coqui, assembly GCF_035609145.1. Classification (NCBI taxonomy): domain Eukaryota; kingdom Metazoa; phylum Chordata; class Amphibia; order Anura; family Eleutherodactylidae; genus Eleutherodactylus; species Eleutherodactylus coqui. The sequence goes on along the minus strand of NC_089837.1, from coordinate 504,318,976 downwards.
AATAACCGTATTTGTGCTATTAGGAGTGGGGGCTGAAGAATCACCACATGTTCTATTTACGTGTCACATGAGAACAGGACATGTAATCTGTGGTGCCCGCACATCACACAACACATGGATGGGGCGCCCATGTGATCGGAGCGGCACCCGGGAATTCTGGGCACAACGAAGGGAGAAGCAGATACAGCAGCTGCTTACAGATACTCACCAGAGGGTTACAGGTCGCATTTTTTGCTGCTTTTGGTTCACATTTATTTGTAGGAACACGGAACCCTGTGGATGTCCTACGACAACACCCACTGTCACATGCTGTACTTAGAGTACAGAAATCTCCATCGTCCTAAATATAAAAGAGAGACATAAATGTGATGTGATTGGAATTCTCTTTGTCTCGCTGTTCTCCTTCCTGAGATCGGCCACAATTATTACTTCACACCGGGAAGGAGAGGCTGTTAGGGACAGTTCAGACGGTTGTTTCCCCATCTGTGCTGTCCGTGTATTTCACGGCACACGGACCCATATATGACAATCAGGCTCTTCACATGAGTGTTATTTCACGTGGATCCTGTCCTGTTCCGGTCCGTGTCATGGATGAGCAGGATATGTAATGTCCGCTACCCGCCGCTCAGACATCACATGGACGTACATCCGCGTGCGCTCCACTGCGAGTTGGGCCCTAGATTGTCACACACAACTCACAAACATCCTACCAATATATGTAGCAAGGTCTGCAGCACACCAAAAGCCTAAATGCCAAATAGGCTGAGGCAATAATAAAAGTATGCAAAAGCCAGCAAGAGGACAGAACCCCGAACCTCTGTAGGGGTCATCCAATGCGGTGATCAGCGAGTGGCAGCATGAATGGCGCAAATATTAAAACTATCTTTATTCCTCCACTAAAATTGCGCCGATTCGGCGGCCTTGGTCTTTGCCGAGCTCCATGTATGCCGCTACTCGCTGATTACTACATGGGATACCTCACAAGCATCCGTCTGAGCGCACACTTAGACCTCTATCATTTAGGGTTATGGCTCTTCTTTTCCTATAGAGGTTCTGTTGGGAACAACGCCTCCATAAACAGGAATAAGGCGCGATCACACGGGCTTTGTGGCGATTTTTTAATAGCGCAAAAGTCAATAGTACCTTTTAATGTTAAAAACACATCGCATGAAAATAACAGTTTTGTGCTTTGCGATGCAATAAAAAGGAGGCTCCATAGGGAAACACGGGAGGTTTAAAAAAACAAGAAATATTTTTTTTTAATGCAACATCGCAGAGTGAAAACCTTACCGATATGAAGGAAACCATTGAAAATCATTGATTTCATAATTCTGCTATTTTACTCCCTCCACGTTGGACTGAAATAGTGCGATTTTACCGCCCATGAGAAACCCCACTAAGAGCTGTATGAGAACGGCACCCAGATTATTTTGTCAGGGCTTATAGCTCTACTGTTACTAGATGGGGGTCTCTAATAAAGGGGCATTCGGTGCATAGTTATAACATAATGGGATTGGAGGAGAGATGCCTGTATATGGGGGTCATGGAGTAATGCTTCCCTCCAGCTGCTCCTCCGCCATTGTAAAACATAAGAGAAATACTCGGGGGCCGGACCCTGATGAGAGATGGCGGTGCTACATGGGTGGATGGTTCTAAGGAGATTATTTCGTCCCCATATGGTGATATTGGAAGCTATATGGGGGGTTATTTCGTCCCCATATAGTGATAGTGGAAGCTATATGGAGAGTTATTTAGTCCCCATATGGTGATATTGGAAGCTATATGGGAGGTCACTCCGAAACTATATGTGGGGTTATTTAGTCCCCATATGGTGATATTAGAAGCTATATGGGGGTTATTTAGTCCCCGTGATATTAGAAGCTATATGGGGGGTTATTTAGTCCCCATATGGTGATATTAGAAGCTATATGGGGGGTTATTTAGTCCCCGTGATATTAGAAGCTATATGGGGGGTTATTTAGTCCCCATATGGTGATATTAGAAGCTATATGGGGGTTATTTAGTCCCCATATGGTGATACTAGAAGCTATATGGGGGTTATTTAGTCCCCATATGGTGATATTAGGAGCTATATGGGGGTTATTTAGTCCCCATATGGTGATATTAGAAGCTATATGGGGGTTATTTAGTCCCCATATGGTGATATTAGAAGCTATATGGGGGTTATTTAGTCCCCATATGGTGATATTAGAAGCTATATGGGGGTTATTTAGTCCCCATATGGTGATATTAGAAGCTATATGGGGGTTATTTAGTCCCCATATGGTGATATTAGAAGCTATATGGGGGGTTATTTAGTCCCGGTGATATTAGAAGCTATATGGGGGGTTATTTAGTCCCCATATGGTGATATTAGAAGCTATTTAGGGGGTTATTTAGTCCCCATGAGATTAGAAGCTATATGGGGGTTATTTAGTCCCCATATGGTGATATTAGAAGCTATATGGGGGTTATTTAGTCCCCATATGGTGATATTAGAAGCTATTTAGGGGGTTATTTAGTCCCCATATGGTGATATTAGAGGCTATATGGGGGTTATTTAGTCCCCATATGGTGATATTAGAAGCTATTTAGGGGGTTATTTAGTCCCCATGAGATTAGAAGCTATATGGGGGTTATTTAGTCCCCATATGGTGATATTAGAAGCTATATGGGGGTTATTTAGTCCCCATATGGTGATATTAGAAGCTATATGGGGGTTATTTAGTCCCCATATGGGGATATTAGAAGCTATATGGGGGGTTATTTAGTCCCTATATGGTGATATTGGAAGCTATATGGGGGGTTATTTAGTCCCCATATGGTGATATTAGAAGCTATATGGGGGGTTATTTAGTCCCCATATGGTGATATTAGAAGCTATATGGGGGTTATTTAGTCCCCATACGGTGATATTAGAAGCTATATGGGGGTTATTTAGTCCCCATATGGTGATATTAGAAGCTATATGGGGGTTATTTAGTCCCCATATGGTGATATTAGAAGCTATATGGGGGTTATTTAGTCCCCATATGGTGATATTAGAAGCTATATGGGGGGTTATTTATTAGTAAAGCGGGTGAGTGTTAAGCGAGAATGTCTGATGAAAATTAAGACATAGTAGAAATAACGGAAACATGGCCTGATGATAAGTGCGATTGGGGTGAATTTACAGGGTTACAATCTCTTCAGAAGTGACCATGGGAACAAGAAAGGGGGGGGGATGTTTGTATGTTAAATCCTACTTAATACAAGAAAACAAAAATCAGCGCCTACTCACACACAACGATTTTCAAAAGAATGTGAGTTACTTTTAAGTACTCACCTGGTGCTCGGCCAAAACTCCTGTCCAGGAGATTGACCGGCACCTTATATCCAAGTTGGCTTGTAACGTCTCTGGAGTCCTGGATCCGATTACCAGAGAGCGTCTCTGGGGTTTACAGCCGTGACAGGCTGTTTGCATACCTCTCTTGTCAAATGGAAAAAATTTCCCCGGCGCTCGTCGGTTCCAGCAGAAATAGAGAACACAATGTCCGTGAATAACTTTAAATAATTTATTGATTCGTACGCTACGCGTTTCTGCGGGTTATCCCTGCGGTTGTCGAGGCTACAAGAAGATATCGGTGTAGAAGATGATCTACTTCTGATCCCTGTTATGTAGGGCCTCCCCATTGGGCCCCCGATCCGGCCCTGTACTTACTTACTCTCACCATCGCTCAGCAGTGAACACTCTTTTATTTTATTTGCTTTTTGTGTTTTAAACTACTAAACAAAACTTTTACATCCATGTGTCATGTATGATAGATCCAGTCTGTGTCCCAGATGCCAAGTTAGAGCGTTAGCCACAGCTAGAACATAGGCCATGAAGTGTTCCCCGGGCATTGTTCTGGGGCAAAGCACCACCCTGTGCCTTTCTTGATAGAAGAAGCTCAAGTTTTTCATTTTTTCATTTTGTTGTTTTAAGCATTTAGCTGTGAAATCCATATCGGAAATATATGGTGTAAAATGTAAAAATTCAAAGCCCGTGTGAATGAGACCATATACTAAATATGTGGAGGGGAAACCAGGACAGCAGCTGGTGACAGGTACTCACCGGGCCGAGACATTCCTGAGGTCGTCGTTTTGGTCCACATTCATCAACTGCCCTGCGAGAGGTACTCCTGAAGCAACACCCGCTATTACACAGGTCACTAGAATAACATGAATCTCCATCGTTCTAAATATAAAACAGGGGAAGATAAGTTTTAGGAATCCATTTATAAGGTCTCACATTTATGTCACATAAAGAAGTGCGCTTTCTAAAAATTACTGACACATCATAGGGACACGCAAAAAGTTTTGATCGCTGGGGGTGCAGATGCTGAGACCCCACTGATTGCTAGAATAAAGCAGCTGAAGCCTCATCCCAGCGCTGTCACTGCTGGTTAGCTGAGGATGGGCCTTAGTCTTTATATTGAGCCCGTCTTCAGCCAGATAGCAGGGACAGCACTGATGAGCGCTTTAGCTGACTTGTTCTAGTGATGGGTTGGGGTCTCGGCACTCAGACCCCCAGTGTACAGAAACCTTTGACAAGTCCATATGTAATGACAAAACTATATGAAATCCCATTTAGGGCCCATTCACACCTGCATTTAGGGCTTCAGCCACAATTCTGTTTCTCTTTCATTTTTGGAGCGGAAAAGTGAAATTAAAATGGAAATAATCATTTCCATTTTTTTCTTATTGATTTTATTGGGTTTTCAAATTAAAGGAAAACAAACGGAAAACTCTATGTTACCTCCATATCATTAGGTTTACATTTTTGTAAAATTAACAAATAGCGCTGCAGACGTGCCAGTGGGGGAAAAAAACAACGAAACAGAAGCAGATAGAAAGCTTTCCGTTTTTTGAAAACCAATTGAAATCAAAGAGAAAAAAAGGGAACTTTTATTTACATTTTCAATTTGTTTCTCTGCTCTTAAAACAGAATTGTGACAGAAGCCCTAAACGCCGGTGTGAATGGGTTCTCACATCGCTGAAGAGTATTCGCATCCAGGGGAACTATTTTGCACATTGAGGGTACATTTACACATAGCGGAAATGCTGCATCACCTGACCAGCGGCGCTGAGCCCACTAGAGACCGCCGAATGAAGGGGTACGCTACAGTGCAAGGAAGTGCGAGGTGAGAGGGAGAACTGTTTGAGCCGCTATGTGTAAACATCCCCTAATTACCACTCAGCCCAGCTGATAGTGGGCAGAGCTGACAGGCACACACTGTGATTTAGGAATGCTCTTTATAACTTGTGTTAATCATCGTGATTGGCTGGGCGATAAAATTGGGTCCAGTTTTGCTAAATTGGATTGGATCATCCTGATCTAATTTTTGCAAAAATTGCCAAATTATTAACTTCCTACTTAGAGGAGAGGGGACGGGTGTGCTGGTGCCGTGTGGCTGCCTTGCAGTGCTGGAGATCTAGATTTCCATCAGCAGTGCTGCCCACTGGGCCACCACCACCTTCACTGTTGTTCCAGGGACATTTTGAAGGCCAAATTAGAGAACCCGATTTTTGCTGCCTTTGATTTTAATGAAGGTTGGAAGAGGGAGTCTCAATTTGGCAATTATTTTTTTTAAATCGGGTCAGTCGGTCACTGCAAAACCAATTACAGTTAAATCTCTAGATTTGTTGGTAATCCGTCTGAAAGCAATCAGCCAAACTTGAAACCAATGAAAGTCAAGGTAATTGTTTCCATAGCAATCAATGTAAATCCAATTAATTTGTTCTAGACATTCCAGAAAACACACCCCGCCTCCCAGCAAGAGATTGGCTAAATTATGACTAGCAAGCAGAGGTTTGTTACAAAAGAGTTAAAACAGACAGAAGGAAAGGCAAATAATTCTAGTAAAGTAATTGTATTATGATTGAAAAGTATATAGGAGAGGAAAAATGTATTGTATAAGGAGCAGAGTCAGATAATCAGTTACCATAAACCCATCATATAATCTCCATGTAGATACGTGTAATACAGTTACTTTATTGTAATTATTTGCCTTTCCTTCTGTCTGTTTTAACTTTTTTGTAACAAACCTCTGCTTGCTAGTCATAACGTGATGCAATTAACGTCTGAACGCACCCACCACACCATTCCCCAGTCGTTCCCCCTCTTCACAAGCTAGCATACACAGGTATTGCTTTTTTGACTTTAATTTCTATTCTGTCTATAAATGTTTTGCGTATCTCATACCTCAGAGCTGTTGACAAAGGCTATCGTAGCCGAAATACGTTCAGCGCGGACCTCTGAGCTGTATGCTTTCTATTCAATAAAGGACATATATTTTTTAATGGTAGCAGCTCCTCTCCACTTCTACTTTTCTCAACTGGTCACTAAGGGGTAAAGATACAGGGCACCTAATTACCCTGATCAACCCAGTCCCTTGGCAAGACTCCAATATATGATGCACACTAGACCTTAAGTCTCTCTACTCTAATATCCCAAATGATCTAGGGATTAAGGCAGTTGAACACTTTCTGAGTGGAGATTTTCTAACATCGCACCAACAAAAACTTTTTATTTACCAAGTTTGCACCCGGCTATGCCAACCTTTTTCTGGGTGCATCTGAAGAAAGTAATTTTAATGATTCCTGCATTGTATTTTTTAGGGGATTTATTGAGAATATCTTATTGACCTGGAATGGGGACTTGGAGGATTTAGCATCTTTTATTGTTAATTTGAATAAAAACAACTGACCTCGGGTTTTCTGGTACTATGAACCCTGTTAGTGCGGCCTTCTTAGACTTGGAATTATTTATTCCTAAAGGTAACACCCGAAGTAAATCCCATTTTAAGACCATTGATTTAAATAGTTACCGAAACTCTTGCAGCGAAGAACTGGAAAACTAATATCCAGTATGGACTGTTTAAATGGATTAAGAGAAACTGTTCTTCTACCCGAACGCACAGTGAACAGGCGAAAATCAGGAAAACAAGATTTAAGAATAAGGGGTATCCTAAAACACTTATTGCATCGGCATATACAAAAGCCCTGGAAGAAGATCACCATGGTGACAAAAATAGAAAAGACATGATTCCGAAGAAAAATGACTTTAGTTTGAAAACTCTGTTCATTACCCGCTACAACTCCCAGCATGCCTCTATAAAATACATGCTTTTTAAGCAATGTGGAATCCTAAAAGGAGACCCATTTTTACTTAATGATACCCCAGATAACCCTAAAGTTGTTTTCCACAAAAAGAACCCTAAAAACATCCTTGCAACTTTGTGTCAGGATCCGCGGCTCGCGGGTCCTCCGTGCCCACATCTCCGATCCTGTCACCCAGCATTTAAACGTCTGTGTGCTCCTGACCTTGCCAGTGTTAGTGTGGTCTTCCTGCTGTACCCGCGTTTCCTTGTATTTGACTCCCGTTTTGATTCTCTGCTTTCTGGACCCAACTTGCCTTTGCCTGACCCTTTGTACTGCGTACCCTCCTGTTGCCGACCTGGATAGCTTGGCTTGCCTGAGTGTTTCGTTTGTTCCAGTGTCTGTCTGTTGTCTGTCCCCATGTCCCACTTCCCTAGTGAGTGTAGGGACCATCGCCCAGTTGTCGCCCTGGGGCTTAGCCCAGGGGGCAAGTAGGTAGGGACAGGGGTTGCGGGCGGTTTTCAGGGACTTCCAGTATCCCGGTTCCTTGACACTTTGTGTTCTCACATTAATCTACCTACTTTGAAAAACACATTTCTGAAACCCTTCATAGGCTCCTTAGATGTGGCTTGTAAAGGTGCAACTGCTGTCCGTATGTGCAACATGGAAGAAAGGAGATTCCTATAAACCCGGATCAGGACCCAATTAAATAATGGCAGTTTTTAAACTGTGGAGTAAGCGATGTCATTTATCTTGTTGAGCCCCCTGTGGCCTTAAGTATATCGGAAGAACTATAAATGCTTTAAGAACACATTTCATCATTTCTAACGGATATATAAAAGATAGTGTTTCTCGATAATTTTTACATGTCCTCGACAGATACGAGACAAAACTCTGTGTCACCCCAATAAAATATGTAAAGTCAAGGTTATTCTCACGATTAAAGTCAAAAGAAATGTCCTGGATTTTCAGAATTTATACTTTTGTTCCAAATTTCTTAATGAAGTCCTAGAGAAATAGTAATGTATTGTTATTTTTATCATGTTCCCGATATATTTATATATTTCTATCAATATTATGTTTTTTATATCTTTTACATGACTCCTTTCATGCACCCATGATGTATTATGACCCTGCGTGGTGCTGCGGTGACATCATCACGCTCTTGGACCTCACACGGCTGTGCACACTGGGCACTTGCCCCCAGATGGAACACAATTAGTCTGCGGTGCCATGGTGTGCTAGACACTAGCATCCATGCTCCGTGTGGCTGCCTTTGATAACTTGTCCATGTCCACCGGTGTCATTCGGTGGGGTGTGCCGCCTGATGGTTCCACCATTGTGGTGAGTCTTTATAAATATCTCTCTCTCCTTTATGTCAAATTATTCATGATAAAGGTGCATGTTAGCACCAGAACGTGTTGCATCTAACCTTGTGCTCCTTACCCCACTCCTTGTTACCGGATTACAGAATTTTATCACTGATCATTTAGACTTCTCCCTGATGTGTTTGGTCTAAGAAAAGGGGGTGGGGAATGGGGGGGGGGGGGGGGATATTCTTAAGCTAGGGTCTGTACCCCCTCCTCTTCATGTAAGTCATTTAGCCTAATTCTCCTACTAACTCTTTAAAGTGCAGAGCATTTAAAGGGTTAATAGCGCTGATCATTTACTCGGCTAATTGCAGCTATTGCCCGCAGTTGTCAGCTGTAATAAATAGCTGTAGTCCACGCTGTATGAAGAGAGGTCACCCTGCGATCTCTCTTCATACTTACCCCGACGCTGCAGGACGTAAATGTACATCCTGGAGCATTAAGGGGTTAAGTTATATACATCAACAATGCCTTGAGGGTCAGATGTCTTAACCTGAGCATCATGAAGAAAGAGTTTGCATGTTTTAGCTGTACGAGTTTTTGCTTGTTTCACTAATGTAGATCCAGTTTTATCGCCTTGCCAGTAGTATGTTAATAGTTAGAGATGAGCAAACGTACTCGTTTAGGGCGATTTCGCAATCAAGCATCGCTTTTTTTCGAGTAACTGACTACTCGGGCGAAAAGATTCGGGGGGCGCCGGGGGTGAGCGGGGGGTTGCAGAGGGGAGTGGGGGGGAGGAGAGAGAGAGAGAGAGAGCTCCCCCCTGTTGCCCACTAACCCCCGCTCCACCACGCCGCCCCCCGAATCTTTTCACCCGAGTAGTCAGTTACTTGAAAAAAGCGATGCTCGAAATTGCCCTAAACGAGTATGTTCGTTGATCTCTATTAATAGTAATTCCCCTAGAGCTAGGTCATGTTCATAGGCATGAAGCTCCTGGAGCAGCTCATGTAGGGCCAATATCTCTCTAGCTCTATCCAAGGAGTAGGATGCTTTGTTTAATCAGTGCAATGTGCATAGTTGTGAGGACAGTAATAAGTCATTGCTATGTTTTTTATCGTAAGATGCTTGCTTGATAAAATGACCCTTGATAGTAGCTTTATGTGCGCACCAGAGTTGGGTTAGAAACCTCAGCATTGCCATTGAGATTTAAGTAATCCAGGAGGTCCTGCAGTGACTGAAAGCCCATTCAGACAAAACGATTATCGGCCAAAATTAACTCAAAAGCGATCTTTTAAGCAATAATCGCTGTGTCTAAACACGCGGCCATTATGCACTGTTCGTGCACAATTCATTCATCGGTGATTTCTAGCAAGCTAGAAATCACCAATAACTCTTATCAGTGCTGCACGCTGATTTTCTTAGCAGACAGCGCTGATACCATTCTTTCAGCTGATATCCCGCTGGGACTTCTCAGCAGAATACCAGCTGCAAGCTCTGAGAACTAAGCTGCTGTCAGCACTCCCGCTGCTTCTTAGAGCTATCAGCTCAGCGGGATACCGCTGATAACTCCGAGAGCAAAGCAGATATTTGCATATACAAAGCAGCTGCTGTTCTCAGAGTATCAGCGGTGTCCTGCTCCACCTGCATTTAACTCTTTAAGTAGCTAATTAGCTACTTAAGAGTTATGCAAAGATGATCGCTCAAAACTGTCACTGAAACTGTCATCTGAGCGATCATCTTACAGTGTAAATGCACCTTAAGGTATATATTTTGGGTGCTGTAATATGTAATTATTCAGGCACCAAGTAGCAGTGGGTGGTTGATTAAATTATTCTTAAAGTGTCCATGCTACCCCGGCATGCTTTGGCCAGGTTATGGTCGCTACTGTCGTAAATATAACATTTTTTTTTATAAGGGTTTATGTCTATTAGAGTAAAATCAATTCTGCTGTGTACTTTTTGAGGATGTGGAAAAAAATGTATAATTTTTAAATATATAATGTATTAGTGGTCTGGATGGAGACTGGAGCATTCGCAGGTCTCTGAGCTCTGTGAGATTCGGCCCTGCAAAGCGACAAGGAGAAGGAGACCTGAGAAAGGGAAAGCTTACAGAGACTCCCTTTGGCGATGGCTGCAAGGAGGAGAATGAAAACCAGACTGCAGGGGCTCACATCGTTCTGCACCACTCGTACAAGCGGAGGAGAAGAATAGACTGCCGGCACACAGGAGAAGTGGACCGGAGGACATCTTGAAGAAAAACAAGGGTAGGAGACCTTCTCCCATTCCCCCACTTTCGGGATCCCATAATGCGGCTGCAGCAGAAAATTGGGGATCAGGTCACAGCAGAGAGGCGCAGGCAGGAACTTCTAAAATGGTGCCTGCTTTCTCTGATGCAAGTAAAACTCCCGCCCTTTAATTACAGCAGCGACACTCCACAGCGATGGGGTCTCCTGCAAACCACCCAAAACCTGGAGCTGAAGGAAAGAGACTCTGATGCAGTCTCAGGAGACCCTGAAGTCCCCATTCTAAGTATTTCTTGCTCTGAACAAGCAGCATCAGAACTGTTTATAAAAGAAATGATCCTAGCCCTGAGGGGGGCGCTTCAAAGAGATTTATCATCTATCTCAACATTACTAAACTCTTACATGGCAGAGCTAGGAAATAGAGTAGAACACCTGGAAAGTAAAATGGTGCAAATCACACAACGATCTTATTGATGCACACTATAATGTGGTGGGAGAGTTAGAAGCATTAAAGTGCAAAGTGGCAGATATAGAAGACAGGAACAGGCACAGCAATCTAAAAATCAGAGGAATTGCGTGGTCAATCCCGCGATCTGAGTTAAAAGAATTTATCCAGCAGCTCATAAAACATCTGTTGCCAGGCACCCCCTCAGAGGAAAGAATAATCGACAGAGCGCATAGACTGCCACATCCAAAATCAGCCTGATCATCTACCTAGAGACGTTATAGTGAGGATTCATTTTTTCCATATCAAGGAAACCATACTGTTCACAGTTAGGAAGAATGCATCCCTGCCTGTACCATATGAGCAAATAAAACTTTTTACAGATCTTTCCCAGATGACTATTAAAACTAGGAAAACGTTCTGCAATATCACCCTGGCCCTGCGGGACAACAAGATCCCTTACAAATGGAGATTCCCACCTAAAATGATTATAGCCAAAGAGTTCATTTTATACAAAATCCTGAAGATGGACAACAACTCTTGCAAAAGTGGAAAATTCAATTGTAAAACCTGAGCGCTCTGTCACGCCTTAATCCAGATTGGGTCAAAATCCTTAACCCTTTATTAATAGGAGAGCCTTTCAATGTGCTCCTTGCTTCATGGTCTCTCACTATGAGGAGTCGCCTGTTGAAAATATTAAGGTTCCTTTCTTTAAGGTTTGATTTAAGAAGGTCCTGAGTCTTGCAATGGCTGGACATTTTTCCCCCTAAAACAAAGAAGGGTGTCCTTTTTTGATGACGTTTGAGCATTCAGAGAAGGACATTGTAGCTAAGATTCTCCAAAGTTTGTGGTTCCACACCTGGTCAGGTGATTCTCCCCTATCCTGTCAATTTCCCCTATTTTTGAGGTATATTCTGACCGCTAATTTTTCCTCAGTAATACTGGAGCACATTCTGGAATGGGAACCTGAGAGAGTTTCTTCCCGCCGGACCATTTGGAACTGTTTGGAACTAGGTAATAAAAACCCATATATAAAACGGTAAACAGACCTGCCATCATGAGTATGAAACTTATGTCCTTTAATGAGAAGGGGCTTAATTCTCCATACAAACGAGCCTTCCTATAGAAAGATGCTTAAGCAGCTTGGGCAGACATCATTTGTTTGCAAGAGACTGACTTTACAAAAGAGAGACACCTAAGGTTGTCCCACCCCAAGTTTCCAATGATGTTTATGTCAAATACGGAAAAGAAGGCGGAGCCTGACCGCTGTGCTTAATGGCCGCTTGAGAGCAGAGCTCCGGCGGCAAGACACCTTCTGGAGGTCACAGCAGCTTCTTAAAGCAACGAAATGAGAAGAGTCGGGAGGGAGAGAGCCGCGGAACACGCTGGGACGCCGAGGGGAAGCGGAGGACAAGCCGGTATGCAGCGCTTCCTTAAAGAAAAAAGCCCCCGTTCACCGCTGTTCCCAGCCAAGATGGCGCCGGCTGCAGCTCACAGTAAGGAGGGGGAGGAGGGAGCTAGCTCCGATAATGAAGATGGGGAAACAGTCTCAAAGGGATTCATGAAGGATTTAATCATGAAAGCCCTGCAACCGATAATGTCTGAGCTGGGGGAGATAAAAGAAGACATAAGACACCTGGGGAGAAGAGTAGAGGAACTGGAGACATCCACGTCCTCTTTAACAAGCCACGCTTCTGAAATGGCCCAGATTCTGCAGCTGCATCAGGATCACCTTAACAGAGCCCTCTTGATGCAGGAGGACTTGGAAAATAGGAATAGGAGATGTAATATTCGCATCAAGGGGCTTCCGGAGTCTTGGGCCACGGAAAGTCTTTCTAAGGTAGCTAAAGAAATCTTCTCTTCCCTGCTTGGCCCAGAGAGGGCCGCCCCAATATCAATAGAACGGATTCACAGAGCCCTCAGGCCCCTCCCGGCGAACGCTGACCCGCCAAGGGACATAATTTGCAGTTTGTTGTCTTTTCAGGACGCGTTCGCCATTTTGAGAGCCGCCAGAAATTACAAAAATTTAAAATATGCCGAGGCTCCTCTGCAGATTTTTCAGGACCTTGCCCCTACCACCCTAACCAAACGTCGCCTGCTTCGGCCACTGCTGGAGATACTCAAGGAAAAGGGTATTAAGTATGCTTGGCTGTTTCCATTCGGCCTGGGTTTCTCCCACAGGGGTCACAGGATAAATATCAGAGACCCTGGAGACCTGCAGGCGTGCTGGCGACTACTTGAAATAGAGCCGCTGGATCTCCCGAGTTGGTTGCCACTCCCGGGGCTGCCTGACCTACCAAAGCTTCCCTCCCCGTCTGCTTGGACATCAGTTGGACCCGCTAAATCTCCCAGAAACAAAAAAAAGAAGAGTCGTGACAACACACCCGCGGGTGACTGAACCTTAAGCAGCAGTCTTTCAGTTGGATGCTTTTACCCAGAGCCCTTAGGGAGAGTTTGGTGATTCACCCTCTCTAAGCTATCCCAAAATGCTTGAAAACGTTTTGTATCTACGACAGGCTTAGGATCAGGCCGGGAAGTCTTTGTGTTTGGACTTGAGGTTCCGTAAAGAGTATCGGGTGGACTTGTTTGGACTTATAGTTGTCCAGCCGCTCGTGCGGCTCGCAGGGATCGCGGTTGACCCTCTCGTTTCGACTCATGATAACCATACCCTTTGAAAGTTTAAATGCTTGCTTTCGTTTTAAGTTTCTGACCTCCAGGGATGTCTGTCAGGGCAGGCTTGGTGCAGTGCGGCTTCTCTGCCTGGTGGCGTTTGTTGCCGGTATCGCTCCCCTGGAGGAGTTTATCGTACTGCACACCGCCTCCACTGACCGTCCTTGGACTGACTGGTCTTGTTGATCACTTGTTCACATATTCAGAGTTCGTATTACTCTTTCCTTGTGTTTCTTTCCCCCTCCTTGTGTATCCTCCCCCCCCCTATCTCGCTTTCCTTACGATACAGAAAGCTCATATAAAATACTAAGGAATTACTCACGTGTCAGCCTTCTCTACTCTAGGTCACCCTTTTAGTCTGCCATGCCTCTCTCTCAACAGCCGAAGACGAATGAGCTCCTCCGCGTCTCCTCATTTAACGTGAGAGGGATCAACTCCCCATTCAAGCGTCACAGTGTGGCTCAGCTTCTTCGAAAATATGGCACAAAAATCGCCTTTCTTCAGGAAACGCATTACAAGAGGGGTAAGTGCTTGGCCCTTCCGGGCAGACAGTTCTCATTGGGCTTCCACAGTTCACACACAACCTCAGCTTCTAAGGGGGTCTCTATCTTTTTCCATAGCTCTGTCCCCTTCACATGCGAAGCACAACACACCGACGAGGAGGGTAGGGTGATTCTCTTGAGGGGACACATCCAAAACTTTAAGATTACCCTGGCCAATTTTTACGCCCCGAATTCGGGTCAGGTTCCCTGGCTGGTCGGGCAGTTAGAGACCCTTAAGGAATTCGCTGTGGGCCCCATCATCTTAGGGGGTGACCTAAATTTGACGATGAACCCTTTAGTAGACTCGTCAACTGGACGTTCGCAGATCTCACAAATTAAACTGAAGAGGCTACATCGAGCCCTTTCTGAGTTGGGCTTGGTGGACGCCTGGCGCCAGTGTTCCCCCTCCGCAAGGGATTACACTTATTTTTCTCAGGTCCATGCTTCTTTTCAGAGGCTCGATTATGTCCTAATAGCCTCTGAACTCCTGCCTTTTTTGGTAGATTCAGTGATTGCTACCACCACTATTTCTGACCACGCTCCGTTATATGTGAACCTTACAATGCTCTCCAACACCCCTAAGGAGTGGAGGTGGCGGTTAAATCCTGCCCTTTTAGACTCTGAGGACGACAGGATGATGCTCTCCAAACAACTGGAGGAATTTTTCAGATTTAACTCTGGAAGAGACCAGTCGGCGGCCCTTGTGTGGGAAACGCATAAAGCGTTTATCAGAGGCCATTTAATAGCTTTAGGTTCCAGATAAAAGAAGTTACAACAAAGGGAAATAGACAACTTGCTGGGGCAAATCGCGAAACTAGAGCACTCCACTAAACTTAAGCAATGTAAAGAAAACCTGAATAAGCTGACGGTGCTCAGGAAGGAACTAAATTTATGCCTGAGGTCTAGATTTAACAAAAGATGTCTTCATCTAAAACATATAGTGTACGTCCAAGGCAACAGAGGAAGTAAATATATGTCATCACAGATAAAGAAAGCCCGCGCAAAAAACCAGATTGATATAATAAAGGCCCGTTCGGGAACTAAAGTCACCTCTTCCACTGACATTGCGGTTGAATTCCAACATTTCTACTCCCAGCTATACAATTTGCGACCTCGGAGGAATCTGGAAGAGATCCTTAAATCTAACACCCAGATCGCAAACTATTTACAAAAACTTAAACTCCCCGGATTGGAGAGGGAATCAGCTAACTCTCTCCTTGCCCCAGTAACAGAAAAGGAAGTAAACAAAACCCTTGATTCATCCCCTCCGGGTAAAAGCCCCGGTCCAGATGGCCTCCCCCTCATATATTATAAATCCCTACGTCCCATTCTTGTCCCGAGACTAACAGAACTGTTTAATAATCTCATGAATGGCGGCTCTTTACCAAGGCAGGCCCAGGAAGCCCACATCACGTTGATTCATAAAGAGGGCAAGGACCCGGAGATGTGTGGCAGCTATAGGCCCATTTCTTTGATAAACTTGGACGTCAAGATGTGGGCTAAACTTCTCGCCAGGAGAATGGAGAACTATATCCCGCTCTTGGTAAATAGAGAACAGGCTGGCTTCGTGAGGGGCAGGGAGGGAAGGGACAATAGCACACGTATTCTCCATGCAATCCAGTATGCTAATGCAAAGAAAATCCCCCTCGCTCTGGTCAGTACTGATGCCGAAAAGGCTTTTGACAGAGTTGATTGGGGATATATGAGATCTGTCTTGCTACATTTCAACTTCCCTCCCTCCTTTGTAGAAGCCATCTTTACTCTATACGCTGAGCCTCATGCT
Source organism: Eleutherodactylus coqui (assembly GCF_035609145.1). Classification (NCBI taxonomy): domain Eukaryota; kingdom Metazoa; phylum Chordata; class Amphibia; order Anura; family Eleutherodactylidae; genus Eleutherodactylus; species Eleutherodactylus coqui. The sequence goes on along the minus strand of NC_089837.1, from coordinate 504,302,865 downwards.
AGGCTAAAAATTAATAACACCCTTTCCCCTCCATTTGAAATAAGTAATGGCACGTGCCAGGGGTGTCCGTTGTCCCCCTCCCTGTTTATATTAGCCCTGGAACCCCTCCTGCAGGAAGTGAGACTGGACCAGGAGATTTGGGGACTAAGAGTAGGAGACTGTGAATTATCGGCGACGGCGTTCGCAGATGATGTTATTTTTACAATTACGAATCCGGAGAGTGGGCTACCGAGACTGATCACCTGCCTAGAGCAATTTGGAGCACTCTCGAACTTCAAAATTAATTTCAACAAATCAACAGTCCTGGGCGTCGCGATTCCAAAAGCTAGGTATGAAAGGCTGAGGGTGGGCTCCCCGTTCTCCTGGTCCAGCTCATCAATAACTTTTCTGGGAGTAAAGCTAACTGGGAGGATAGAGGATCTCTACCCTGCAAATTTTCCCCCGCTGCTAGCTAAAATAAAGTCCCTGCTCCAGAACTATGATGTACCGTACATCTCCTGGTTTGGGAGGAAAAACCTCATAAAGACCTACATACTCCCCATCGTCCTATACCAGATTAGATCCCTTCCGGTTCACTTGCCCGCCAGCTTCTTTGACACCCTTAGATCCTTGTTCATAAAGTTTATTTGGAGACAGAGGAGCCCCCGGTTGGCGTATAGTCTCCTGATCAGAGGAAGAGATGAGGGGGGAATAGGAATGCCGAACGTATATGATTACTACATAGCCTCCCACATTAGTAACTGGCAGAGACTCACCCTGACTGGAGAGGACCCTCTCCTATATCAGTTGGTAGCAGAATTGTATGGGACCTCTGCATTGGCGGATCTGTGGTTCACTAGGAAGAATACATATAGGAGCAAAGGGTTCAATCCTTTGCTGAGAGGACCCTGTGAGGCGTGGGACCTGCGGAGGGAGACACTGGCGCCCACGCCCTCTCCCATTACTCCCATAGGCTCTATCCCAGCTCTCTTGGGACTGCCACCGGATCCCTGTACGAAGAGACTCTGGATGACACTTAGCAATAGACCTCTCAGCGAGCTCCAGGCTATGAGACACTTGGGACCGAGAGAGATAGTGGAGTCCCTGCTGCCCGCCCAGCCACTGTCATTCCTCCAACGGGCTCAGATTGAGGGAGTGATTAAGAAATTTAACCAGACCTTCACGTCTTCCAGACCTCTTACCGCATTTGAGAGGGCAGTGAAAGACAGTAGAACAGGCAGCAATAAAATTGCGTTCATTCGCAAATCCTGTTATTCTTCCTTACAAATTGCAAAGCCAGCTTTTCTATACTCCTGGGAAAAAGAGCTACATATCACACTGTCACCCCACGAAACACACATAATCTTGAAATTTGCCTACGGGCTTTCCCCCTGCATCACCTCGCAGGAAGCCCATTATAAGCTCCTTGCCAGGTGGTATAGGACACCCCAGTGGCTCGCTGACCACAAACTTTCCCCTGACAATAAGTGCTGGAGATGTGGGGGCGACACGGGCACCTTTTTACACATTTGGTGAATTTTGCGTGGGTACTGAGTTGTCCGGTACTGGAGGCTTTTTGGCAGGAGATCACGGTGTCGTTACAAAAGATTTCGCCAGGCTTTACACTCTCACCTGAGGTTTTGTTTCTGTGGAGGCCCACGAGTAGCTTTAATCCTCGCAAGCATAAATTGCTGGCCCACGCAATTGATGCGGCCAAGGCACTTATCCCTCTTCTCTGGTTGCAAAAGTTTCCCCCCCTCCTGAGTCAGTGGAGGGACAGAATGGACCTGACTTACAACTTGGAGGAGCTCTCTGGCTGGGCCACTGGCTCCCATGAAAAATTCGTGGAGGTCTGGGGTCTGTGGAGGGAGGTACGTGATCAGGTAGGCCACTGAGCACCTCAAAAGGCTGGCTGGCTCGGCAGCGCCGTGGCTGAGCTCACTTGGACCCCTCCCCCTTCTTGTCCTTCCCCCCCCCCTCCCCACCACACCCACGAACCGATGTATGTATCCCCCCGTCTTCTTTTGTTAGTAGGATGTCACCACACTATGCTAGATAGACCTTTGTTACGGTTTGCATTACTGCCTGTGTGGCGCCGTCCTTGCCAGGATCACATGTGATGTAATTAAGGTTTCAGGCAATTTGTTATTGTATGTTTGGCTGTGTTAAAATTAATAAAAAAATTGGATTTGAAAAAAAAAAAAAATACGGAAAAGAAAAAAGCAGGTGTTCTTATAGCAATTAGAGATTCTATTGATTTCAAACTTGTTAAATCCAAAATAGATGAAAAGGGGAGATATATAATACTAATTTGTGATGGTAATGGGTTTCCTGTAACATTGGTAAACATGTATGTACTGAACAATGCTCAAATACGATTTCTTAATAAGGTGATGAGAAAGGTTTTAATTTCTGATAGAAGTATAGACACCAACAGCAGAGGCAGAACGGTAGCACCTACACTAGCACCATGGCTGCTAAAAGAGGAACTCTATGATACAACGCAAACGCAAAAAACTACTCCTTCTACTCCACAAGACATAGAACCTGGACTAAGACTGACATGATCTTAGTGGATTTTTTTTTTGTTACCAAGAGTGAAGGAGGCCTCGATTGGAACCACTCACCGAAGAAGAAATTTAATTAAAACTACTGATTTTATTGAAAATTCTTAAAAACTTATTAATGGACAGACTGAAACATATATTTTTCAAAAATGAGAGGAATTTATTGATAATTTGTGGCCAGAAAATTCCCCTACCCCAAAAAGAAACCCATTCTCTTTGATCGTACTATTGTTCCAAATACAGAGTATCAATCCACTTTATTATTAGTGTTTGTACCACAGGTGGAGACACCCCCTAGGTGTTAATTCAGTAAGATCAACAGATCGGGAAGGTCATTCCCTTTTAAAGTTTATCTAAGAGCCTCTTTGCGGTCTCCTAGATTAGTAATAGTCACAAAAGGGAGTTAAGATAATGTGTGATGACTACTGAATATGTACACTCTTAGATACATTAAAAAATGCACCTCTTTAATACTTCATTACCTCTGTATATGATATTGCAAAACGGGGAAAGAGATGCATAATATTGACCCCTCTATGTCCACAGATACGGCCCACTGAGCAAGTGTGACCCAGAATTAGGGAATCAAGGTGTGCTAGATAGAAAATAAAACACTCCTAATGATTCCCTTAAATGGCATGTAGTAGTGGAAAGGACGGGGTTAATTATAAGCAGGACAGCTATAGCAGGCACACATATAGTCCTTTTAGAATTGTACATATGTTGCCCCACAGTCCAAACACAGTGCCATCAATATATTGCAAAGTGTATGTTTTCTTAAAAGAAAAAAGAGGGTCCAGTGCACAAGGGGTTAAAGTTCCCCTATGTATCTGAATGTGAATCAGCTTCTCCGATCTCAAGCAGTGTATTCCATTCCTTGCAGTAAATGGGTTTTGATGCATAAATTCACCCAAATTGCTAAATGGAACTCCCTGCTAAGTATTCTGGCATTAATTGCCGTAATAGGAGATAGCTGACTGTCTGGGCATTGTTGTAGCCGCCCGATGAAAGGTACCGGGCAGCCAGCTAACACTGTACTAGCTAACTCGCTTTGGAGATGAACTGACTCACTACTCTTATAACATCAACGCGTTTCTACACTCTGCTACGGCAGACTGTGTCATCAGGATGTGTTTAAATTCATTAGCTTGAGCGGCCGTGATGAACGGCGGCTTTCCCAATAGTGAGTGCCACGCGTCAGGAACTGACAGCGCTTATATGTGAAACACCCCTCCTTCCCTCATTCCCAGAGTTACTCCCCTTTTTCCATCTATCCCCTATCCTGATTGAGATCTGAAACACTCCCCTCTTTTGCTCCCTCGCGATATATTGCAGGGAGTGTGTTCTCTGACAGAAGTTCAGCACTGGACAGCTCCCCCTGCTGTTACGCTATCAGACAGCAGGGTGGTAGTGCTTAAAGGGGTGGTCTCGCGAAACCAAGTGGGGTTATACACTTCCGTATGGCCATATTAATGCACTTTGTAATGTACATTGTGCATTAAATATGAGCCATACAGAAGTTATTCCACTTACCTGTTCCGTTGCTAGCGTCCTCGTCTCCATGGTTCCGTCTAAATTCGCTGGCAGCTTGCTTTTTTAGACGCGCTTGCGCAGTCCGGTCTTCTCCATTCAGCACGAGCCGCTTCAGTGTGCGCCCCGCTACAGCTCTTCTGCGCATGCGCAGACGAGCTGTCACTGCTCGGGAGCGCGCTGAAGCGGCCATTCTGCACCATCCTCTGTTAGAGGAAGGTGTAGAAACTGGAGCTGCCCAGCGGAGAAGACCAGCCCAGCCCAGCCCAGCCGCCCCGAGAAGCCTCCCAGGTAAGTGATGGGTCGGGGGGGGGGTCGGGGGGGGGCTGCCGCTGCGCCGGGCTGCGCCGGGGGGGGCTGCCGCTGCGCCGGGGGGGGCTGTCGCTAGGCCGGGGGGGCTGCCGCTGCGCCGGGGGAGCTAGCGCTAGGCCGGGGGGGCTGTCGCTGCGATGGGGGGGGCTGTCGCTAGGCCGGGGGGGCTGTCGCTAGGCCGGGGGGGCTGCCGCTGCGCCGGGGGAGCTAGCGCTAGGCCGGGGGGGCTGTCGCTGCGATGGGGGGGGGCTGTCGCTAGGCCGGGGGGGCTGTCGCTAGGCCGGGGGAGCTAGCGCTAGGCCGGGGGGGCTGTCGCTGCGATGGGGGGGGCTGTCGCTAGGCCGGGGGGGCTGTCGCTGCGCCGGGGGAACTAGCGCTGGGGAGCCGGGGGCTAGCGCCGCTTACCTGCTGCCTGGCGGTGGGCGTCTGGTCGGCGGCTGCGATGCGTCCGGTTGCCATGGAGACACAGCTGGCGGCGTCTCGGGAGCGCGCACGTCGGGCTGAAGCAAGGGCTGTACACTTTGGGAGAAGAACCGGCGGCCATCTTTGGAAAAGTGTTTAAAAGTTGCTGAAACGCTGGAACAGTGAGTAGAAACCGGCTTTAAAAGTCATTTAAACGGGTGCTTAGTTTTGTATGCTGAATAAGGGGGACTGGGCAAAAAAAAAAATTAACTGCTTCCTCGAGACATCTCCTTTAATAATCAGTGCTGGACAGCTCCCACACTCAAAATGCAATGTATAGGCATAATGAGCACCTTCCCATGCTTCAGGGGTTTTTAAGAAGTTTTTTTATGATGCCATAAATTCTCTCATCAGGATCATTAGATGGTGGGGGCTATTTAAATACTCTAGAGGGATTGTTTGAGTTAGTAACACTGGAAGCATAAAAGTCTATGTGTGTCTTTTAATTTTTGGTCAAACCCAGCATGTACACCAAATCCAAAATTTCAAAATTTATAAGAGGTGGAGATCAATTAGAGGAAGTCATTTTTCATTCAGGAATTTCTCTTTTTCTTTGATCTTGAACTTTTCTCTTTTTCCTTCTTTTCTTCTCCCTCCTTCTTTTTCTTTTCCTTTAATCTCATTCTCCTCCAGATCTTAGTGGGAGATAGGAAGCTTTATACTTCTTTTTGTCACATGATTATTCCCACTGGAATTAGTCTGATAAATGACGTATAAGAAACTTGTTCGTTCAAGCCTTTGGGGGAGCAGGTCTGTAATCTATGGATCCACATGCACTCTTTTTGTAGTAATTTTCTATTAATATTCCCTCTTCTTCCATTGCACCTGATCAGCTCTATGCCCTGAAACTTCAGGACACTAGGGTTGTTATCATGGTGGTCTCTCACATGGTTCGCTAAACTGGTATGCTCATTTCTCTGCACATTTCCCACATGAGCCAGTATTCTTCTTCTCAATTGTTGTTTCATTTTGCCTACATATTCCATGGGGCATGGCCAGGTGGCCAGATATACCACCCCTGACGTTTTGCAGTTTATGAAATCACTGATCTCATACGTCTTTTTGTATTGGAACCTGCAAATGTAGTGCTTTTCCTTATAAATTGGCACGCTGCACAGTCGGAGCAAGGGTACGACCCCTTAATTTTTTTGGAGTTTAACCATGTTTTCTTAGGGGACTCAGGGGTGAAATGACTATGAACCAGATGGTCCTTGAGATTTCTACCTCTTCAGTATGTGATAGAAGGCCTACTTCCCGGGCAATCCGCCGAGTCCTTATCCTTAAGTAGGATATACCAATATTTATGAAGGATCCTATCCACATTTTTGGATTGGAACCACCTCCTGGTCTGATTACGCACCAGATTTCTATCCTTGGGATTGTCTCACTCTGAGTATATACAAAAAGTTTGGAGGATTAACTCCTATTTAATGAAGGTTGACCCTTGCAAAAGTCAATTGTGTACAGCTATCCAAGAATATTTTGCAATTAATGATCTACCTTTTACTGTGTGGAATGCTCATAAATCAGTAATTAGGGGACTTTACAAAATACAAAAAATAAAATCCTAAACGACCTGCTATCACAATTAAAAAATCTAGAACTAAAGGTACAGAAAGATCCGACAGATAGCATACATAGGAAACTACTCTGTGTAAGACAACAACTGAGGGACCACTTACTATTGGAACATGAAAAACAACTCAAAGCCTATAAAAACTACCTACTATACAGCTAACAACAAATTTAATAGCTATATGGCTCGGAGAGTAAAACAAATAAGGATCAAATCCAAGATTCCATTTATAAAAGAACCAGGCTCAGAGCATAAGCTTTGCAACCCAACAGATATAGCGGAAGCTTTTAATCGGCTCTACGCACGTACTAAAGGTGCAAAAAAGAAAAAAAAAGGGCTGCTCCTAATGGGACAGGTGAGGTTCTCAGTGCAGTTCTTGAGGTCCAGAGTGAGATAGAAATAGAACGCTTGCTTAATATTCAGGAAAAAGAAAAAGCTCAAGAAAAAGCTGGAAATAGAGTAAGCTGCTTGCAGTCAGGCAGAGAAGCAAGCAGAGATCTTGAAAGACAGATTGGGTTACAAAGAAAACCAGGAAGCGCTCCATGAGAGACTGGTGTCGCAGCTACAGATGAGCTTGGATGAGAAAGCTGAACTACAGGAAACCCAGATCCGGGAGCTGGAACGGAGTCATGCTCTAGTTATGGGGGCAGTGTCCAAGCAGTTGGAGCAAACTGAAAAAGTGAAAGAAACATTGAAAAACGGGAATTTTTCTTACCGATAATTCCCTTTCTTGAAGGCATCATGACAGCATACGCTTGGAGGTTGCTCACCTGCTGACCTGATGGGACAGGAAAAGGCAGAGCATAAAAGAAACCTCCCCTCCACCAAACACCAGTGTGTTCCAAATAACCACAGTGACAGAATACTTAAGCAGAAGGTGTGTTTTTATTGACATCACACACCTCAGACAAAGAAACATAAGCATACACATTACCTCATGTGTTGGACAAAATAAGGGTAACCATGTCGGTAGGGGGGGAAAAAGCCCGTATGCTGTCATGATGCCTTCAAGAAAGGGAATTATTGGTAAGAAAAATTCCCGTTTTCCCTTCGTCATCATGACAGCATATGCTTGGAGGAATACCAAATAACTGGCATGGGCTTTTTTAGGGAGGGATTACCGCTTGGAGCACCTTCCTACCGAAGGTTGCGTCCTGACTACATTTAAAGTCCAGCCTGTAATGTTTAATAAAAGTATGGCCAGAAGTCCACGTGGCTGCGTTACAAATCTGCTCGATTGACGCGTGCGCTCTTTCTGCCCAAGAAGATGCCACCGCTCTCGTCGAGTGGGCCTTCAATCCTTCTGGAGGAGGGATGCCCTTGGCCTTCTAAGCTTCCTGGACCGCTCTCCTGAGCCACCGGGCGATCGCATCTTTAGAAGCGGCCCTTCCTTTGGCCTGCCCCTGAAATTGAACAAAAAGTTTATCGGTCTTCCTGAAACTTTCCGGTGCCTCAAGGTACGCTAGTATAGCTCTTTTGACATCTAGATTATGGAGCTTCTGCTCCTTTTCGTTTTTGAAATTTTGGCAGAAGGCTGGAATAACTATTGGCTGGCCTCTGTGGAAATCTGACAAGACTTTAGGCTGAAAGGACGGGTCTAAAGAAAATACTATTTTGTCTGGGTGAATAGTCATATATGGGGCCCTTCGTGAGAGGGCCTGGATTTCACCCACGCGTCTGGCCGACGTGACTGCCGCAAGGAGGGCTACCTTATACGTCAGCAAGGCGATGGATAGATCTCTAATAGGTTCAAAAGGGGGATCGCAGAAGGCCTGAAGGACTATGGTCAGATCCCAGGGGGGTGCCGTAAGCCTTGTAAATGGATGCAATCTACTTGCCCCTCTAAGAAATCTCCTAATCCACCTGTGCTCCGCAAGCGCGAGATCAATAAATGCCCCCAAAGCCGCAACTTGGACTTTGAGGGAATTCGGACTCAACCCTTTATCCAGGCCCGCCTGGAGAAAATCTAGGATTTTACGGATGTCTGGCTGATCTAACTGCTGGATGTCCTGGCCTATCCACTCTGAGAATTTTCCCAGACTTTGGAATAGATCTTTTTTGTCGAGGGTTTAAGGCTCTCACTAATAGTGGAAATTACGTTAGGAGAAAGACCCTTCCCCAAGAATTTTACCCGTTCAAGATCCAGGCCGTAAGCCTGAACCTGTGAACCTCCGGGTAAAGAAGAGGGCCCTGCAGCAATAGGTCGGGTCTTGGTGGAAGGTGGAAAGGCTCTCCTACTGACAGAGATCTCAGGAGGGGAAACCAAGGTCTTTTGGGCCAATAAGGTGCTACCAGAATTACTGACATGCTTGACCGCAGTAATTTCCTTAGTAGGAGCGGAATTAATGGTAAGGGGGAAAAGCGTACGCCAAGTCCCAAACCCAGGGGTGAGAGAGAGCGTCCGTGCCCAAGGCCTGTTTCTCCGCGCCTCGGGAAAAGAAAAGCCGGCACTTGGTATTTGCGCTTGACGCAAATAGGTCTATTTCCGGTACCCCCCATTTCGTCACAAGCAGGCTGAACACCTCGGGATGGAGTTCCCACTCTCCTGGGTCCACTTTCTTCCTGCTTAGAAAGTGCGCGGGTGAATTCTCGGCTCCTTTTATGTGAAAGGCCGACAGTGACTTGGTTGTGAGTTCCGCCCACTGAATGATCCTTCCCGCCAACTGCTGCAGTAGAGGATTCCTGGTGGTACCCTGGTGGCAAATGAGTGACGCTGTTGACATATTATCTGAAAAGATCCTCACATGCTTCAACCCTAAGAGCGATTGCAGGCTACATAGGGATTTCCACACCGCATTAAGTTCTCTAAAATTAGACGAACCAGATCTCTCGATTGTCTGGTCGAGTGAGGACTGTAACTTGTCCCAATTCTGAAGGATTAGTGACTGGAGACCGCGACTATGGAACTGAGCCCAGGGAACTACGCCAATACACGAAGTCATTAGCCCCAGGATCCGCATTGCGTCTCTTACTGTTACTCTAGATTTTTTATAGAGAGTGGAGCATTCCTCTAAAATATGCTGTTTCCTTAGAGGAGGAAGGGATGAATTTTGGAGACTGGAATCCAGAATGACTCCCAGGAATTTTTTCCTGGTTTCTGGTTCCATGTTGGATTTTAGATCATTAATAATCCAACCCAGGTCCTTAAACAGTTGAAGTGTGGAACCCAAGTGTGACCTCAGAATAGTCGGGGAATCTGCCACCAACAGGAAGTCGTCCAAGTAGGGGACGATAATAGTCCCACGATTGCGCAAAAAGGCAACCATTTCTATCACCACCTTGGAAAAAATTTGCGGAGCGGAGGAAATTCCAAATGGGAGGCAAATAAACTGAAAGTGACAGATTTCCCCTTCCATTCTCAGCGCAAACCTCAGGAACTTTTGCGCGTTGGTGTAAATAGGGATGTGAAAGTAAGCATCCTTTAGGTCAATTGTAGCCATTACATTATCCCTGGCAATTAGGGGAGTTGCAGTTCTGATAGTCTCCATTTTAAATTTTCTATACTCAATGAATTTATTCAATTCTTTGAGGTTAATTATTGTGCGGTGGGAGCCATCTGGCTTGGGAACCAGAAAAAGGGGGGAATAAAATCCCTTCCCCTGTTCCTTTTTGGGGACGGGGATAACCGCGCCGAGATCCAGCAGGTTCTGTACACCTCTCAACAGAGCCTGCTCTAGGGCTGGAGACTAGATTGGGGTTACAATAAATCTGTCAGGGGGGCGAGATTCTAGTTCTTGTACCCCTCCGCCACCAGGTGTAGCACCCACTCGTTAGTCGTTATATTATGCCAACTAGTGGCAAAACGAGCCAGTCTACCGCCCACCGGGCACGAAGATGCGGGCTGAGGGACGATAATAAGAGTCTTACCCCTTCCACCCTTCGGATAAGACCATCTTCCGGTCTTCCCTTTCCCAGCGTATGTAGACGAGGGACGTGGAGTGAAGGGTCTTTTGGGCGGTCTGATGGCTGGCAGTCCCTGGTTCTTGTCCCAGGTCCGGTCCAAAAATGTGTGCACCCCGAAAGGGTAGGGCACACAGCTTGTTTTTGGATGTTAAGTCCCCCGACCACTCCTTTACCCAGACTGCCCTTCTGGCGGTGTTGGATAGGGCTGCCGTGCGAGCTCCGAAGCAGACCGTTTCCATAGAGGCACTCGCCAGAAACCCCGTTGCGATCTGTAGCAGAGGGATGCCGCTCGCCAACTCTTCCCTGGAGGCTTTTTGGTCGATTAGGGACACAAGCTGATCCAGCCAGACTGCCATGGAGCGAGCCACCGAAGTGGCCGCGATATTGGATTTTATAATAAGGCTGGACGTGGACCAGGCCTTGCGCATGGTCATGTCCACTTTATTATCCAAGGAGTCCTTTAAGTGGGACGTATCTTCAAATGGTAATCCAGACTTCCTGGACACCATAGCGATAGCCGCATCTACTTTCGGCATTTCGTCCAGAAACGCCACCTCGTCTCCCGCAAATAAAAGGCGCTCCTTGAACTCCCTAGGGATTAGCGGAGTCTGATCCACACAATCCCACTCGTTCAGGATTAGTTGTTTAAGTGTGGCATTTACAGGAAACGAAGATTTCCGTTGTGGAAGCAATCCCGCAAACATATTCGTTTTGTGCTGTGCGGGGTTGCTGCACATCTTCCTCCACCTGCATGGTTCTACGTACAGCTTTTAAAAGTTGATCCATGTCAGCGGTGGAAAAAAGGTACTTTTTCTCCTCCTGCAACACTTCCCCAAGATTACCAAACTCCAAATCTTCCGCCATGTCAGAGTCGGACTCTGACACAGCCGGAGCAGACCTTCGTGTAACCCGTGAGGGCCCAGGTTGGAGGTCCGAGAGGGAGGACTGAACTTCTTCCCGGACGACCGACTGAATTTCGGACATGAGGGAAGATTTTTCCTCCTGCAGAACTTTTGCAGAACAAACGGCACATAATGTTTTGGTGTAGAAGTCGTCGAGTTTGGCCAAGCACACTGGACACTTTTTACTCCTCCTCCTAGCCTCCCTAGGTTTTTGAGTATCCCTGTCCTGAAATGACATGGGAGAACTCTGTTAGTAAGGAAGTGTATGTAGTGCAGGTGTCTGTAGGTTGGCCCACTGGACCACTTACAGTTTGGAGATTCTCTGGGTCCTCTCTGGCCGACATCCTGCGCTTGCTTGTGGGATCAACTCCTGTACTTAGGATTGATTCCCGGCGTAAAGAAACACCAGCTGCTTCCCTGGTGTGGAGGAGCTTTAAAAATTTGAATCCGGCGCCAGCCGCGCTAAGCCACGCCCACTTTCACGCTAGGCCACGCCCCCTTGCGGAGCGTCTGACGTCACCGCGTCACTCCCGGAGCCCCGCTGAGGCCACGCCCCCTTGAGGAACGCTGCTGCTCGGCCCTGGACCCAGAGATGGCGGCCGCCGCCGAAATGACGGCCGCAGTGGTGCCGGAAAGCCCGTACTTGGACCCAGGCCCACGCAGTCCCCGGTAAGCTCCCAGATGAGGTACTTCCCACTGGGGTGCCGGGGCCTGCCAGGAGAGATGCCGCCGCTCACCGGTAAGCCCTGGAACCTCCGGCATGGGACAGCATCGCTGGAGCTCTGCCGCTGCTGTCCTGAAGGGACAGGAAAAACACTGGTGTTTGGTGGAGGGGAGGTTTCTTTTATGCTCTGCCTTTTCCTGTCCCATCAGGTCAGCAGGTGAGCAACCTCCAAGCGTATGCTGTCATGATGACGAAGGGAAAGCGAGTGTTCTAAGCTGACCGAAAAGGGGAAGGGATTGTTGGAAGACCAACATGAATTTGAATGCAAGAAAAATGCAGTAGAGAAGCTGCTTCAAGAGCTACAAGTAAAAGTTACTGAAAGTGACCAAGTGCAGATAGAGCTGTCTGAGAAGGTGAATAGACTGCAGGTGGAGTTGAAAGCTCAGACTGAGAAGTCTCAGAGGCTGGTGCAAGAGGAGACTCAGCAGAGGCTTGGTCTTAGTGCACGCCTGAAGACTATGCAAGATGAGAGAGATGTGTTCCTCAAGCAGTAAGAGAAAGATGCAGAAACTAAGAGGAATCTGTCACAACAGATTGCATCACTTCAGGCGCAGGTGTCAGTTCTGGAAAAGAAACTGGATGAGAACCCTGCATGCTGGGTCACGGTTGAAGAGCAAGACAGTGAAATCCTAGAAGAAGTGAAAGTGATAAATCAGTTGTTTTTTCTTCAAACTGATATCTATGATGAAATTGAAACATTTACAGTGAGTCTTCAGCAGGAAGTAGAAGACATTAGTGTGGAGCTTGGTTATCAATGGCAGATGGTGTCCAACTGGAAAGTCATTGAGAAAGTGAGAGCTGAGCTACAGATGGAGGGTGAGCAATCCTCTGAATTACAAGAGGCCAACGAGAAGGCAGAAGGTGAAACTGCTGAAGCAGAGCAGGCCACTAAGGTAGCAGAGACTGGGGAAAAGGCCTATATGGACTGTTTATGATTTGTGATGTGCTGCGAATAAAGGCTGGCAGGAGCCAGATTTAAAGAAATTTCAGACGGCTGGAGCCTATTTTCGTGTGAGGTGCGCCACTTCCTAACCGTGTGGACGCCGATCCAGACGCGAGTCAACCACGACTTGTTACAATACGCTTCTATATAGGTTTGGCAATTGGAGAGCTTTCTTGGGTTAGAATGTATGCAGTTTTCCGAACGTACATACCTCCTTGCCCCACCCCTCTTTTCTACTTCCCTGCTCCTTATGTTGTTTGATATGTTTATGTTAAGGTATGGAAAACGAGGAAAATGTGATGTTTAGGCCTACAACTCTATGACAATGTAAAACTGTTACTATGCTACGCTACCCAACAACATACCAAAGATTTATTGAAATTAAATAAGGTATAATTGCACTTAGTTGGATGCTGTAGATGCCCAATATCAAAGAGATTCTTACTGTTTAGTAGGGGAACAATGGAAGCAGGTTGGTCTGTAATTTGAGTAGTGGATGATGTGTTCACTAAGGGCCATAGAGTTTTATTGAAGTCACCCAATAGTCCTAATAGACCAACTTTAACCTGGTCTATAGTTTTTAATGATAGTATGCTGCTTAGAATTAGGGGCATGTATTGAGGCTAGAGCATATTTAGTGCTGTTAATAGAGCATATCAGTATAGCGTAACGCCGATTGATATCCAAGATCACTTAATGGACAGAAAATACAATTGTATCCTTGATAGCTATGGACACTCCACATTCACTATGTATTGCAGAAGAGGAAAAACATGGGGAAACCACTTGTGTGTTAGCTTAAATACATCTTCTTTGTTTAATGCGTTTCCTGGATGCATAGTATGTCTGTATCAGTTATGCAGCCTCTTTCCACACCATTAATCGCTTAAAGATCCAATTGTGCAAACAACGTTCAGAAAGCTCCTTCAGGTAAGGTTGGTACATCAAAAACCGATATATCGAAATATCACTAATGCTTTGGCGATACTTTTCATCGATATTGGTATGTCCGATATATCGGTAACATCGATCGTTTATGGCGATATCAATTTTTGTAAAGAAGAAACATGTCTTGTGGTCCGGTGACCATGCTTTCTTTCTTTACATTCTGCCCCCTTTGTGTTGGCACAGGATGTAGTTTTGCTGTCGGCACTAATGAACTTCTAAACAAGTTCTAGAAACTTCTGGAAAGTGTGAGGTGACTGTCACCAATAAGGTTTGCTCCAGGCAAAACGACTCAGAATAGTGGGGTCTTCGGCCCCTTTTCCACAAGCGTTTGTTCATTGCGTTAGACGCAGGCTCTGAACGCTTGCGTCTAACTCGATGGCTGTGGGCAAAGCTTTCTAAATGAAAGCATTTCCACATGCAGATGGAGGGCTGCGCTGAACGTGCAAAGGTTGCGTCCAGAAAAGGAGACGCGACATGTCGTGCGCTCAGCGTCTAACGCCAACGCAGTGCCCATAGAAAAGATAGGAGGCCCGTCTAGCGCAATCACAATTGCATTCGGGGCACTGCCTTTGCCTTACCAGGCCCTGCATTGCTTGCAAGTTGCCATGGAGACCGTTGGTCCCTCAGCGGCAACTTGAAAAAATGCAGGGCATGCAGCCCCACAAACACACAGAGATCATGCTCACATCCCGTCAGGTCCAGCGGCCAGCTTCTGGCTTCCTTGTCTCTGGCAGGACCTGGTTTCAGTGTGTTTACCGCCATCATCTTTCTGCACTCCCGGTCAAGCTGGTGAAATTCTGTCTCCTCGAAGGAGCATTGTGAAGGGAGAGCATGCGAGCAAATTAATATTACTTGGCTCATTAGATAACGATTATTGGGGCCAATGATAAAAAACCTCTTTTCATATTCCTAATTTTAATTCTATGTTTCATCTGTAATAGAGATGAGCGAGCACCAAAATGCTCGGGTGCTCGTTACTCGGGACGAACTTTTCGCGATGCTCGAGGGTTCGTTTCGAGTAACGAACCCCATTGAAGTCAATGGGCGACTCGAGCATTTTTGTATTTCGCCGATGCTCGCTAAGGTTTCCTTGTGTGAAAATCTGGGCAATTCAAGAAAGTGATGGGAACGACACAGCAACGGATAGGGCAGGCGAGGGGCTACATGTTGGGCTGCATCTCAAGTTCACAGGTCCCACTATTAAGCCACAATAGCGGCAAGAGTGGGCCCCCCCCTCCCAAAAACTTTTACTTCTGAAAAGCCCTCATTAGCATGGCATACCTTTGCTAAGCACCACACTACCTCCAACAAAGCACAATCACTGCCTGCATGACACTCCGCTGCCACTTCTCCTGGGTTACATGCTGCCCAACCGCCCCCCCTCCCCCCCCACAGCGCACACCAAAGTGTCCCTGCGCAGCCTTCAGCTGCCCTAATGCCTCACCACCCTCATGTCTATTTAGAATTGCGTCTGCCATGACGAGGGACCGCAGGCACACACTGCAGAGGTTGGCACGGCTAGGCAGCGACCCTCTTTAAAAGGGGCGGGGCGATAGCCCACAATGCTGTACAGAAGCAATGAGAAATAGAATCCTGTGCCACCGCCATCAGGAGCTGCACACGTGGGCATAGCAACGGGGAACCTATGTGCCACACACTATTCATTCTGTCAAGGTGTCTCTGCATGCCCCAGTCAGACCGGGTTTTTTAATTCATAGACACAGGCAGGTACAACTCCCTATTGTGAAGTCCCTGTCGACCGACAGCATGGGTGGCTCCCTGGAACCCACCAGCGATACACAAAAATATCCCATTGCATTGCCCAACACAGCTGAGGTAGTAATGTCGTGCTAAACGCAGGTGGGCTTCGGCCCACACTGCATGCCCCAGTCTGACTGGGGTTCTTTACAAGTGGAAACAGATGCATTTATAATTCCCTGTGGACCCACAGCATGGGTGGGTGCCAGGAAGCCACCGGTGGTACATAGAAATATCCCATTGCATTGCCCAACACAGCTTAGGTACTAATGTCATGCTTAATGCAGGTGGGCTTCGGCCCACACTGCATGCCCCAGTCAGACTGGTAATATGTACCTTAACAGTAACCGCGTTGGTGGTAATGTGTTGGTGACTGCGGACCTAGTAGTACGGTTTTATTTTGTTGGTTTTCGGAATGTGGCCAGGATTAAGTGGGCTGTGGCGGGGGATGTTTTTGAGGCACTACGTGTCCTCTCCACGTGTCCGTGGTTATATGCACCTTAACAGTAACAGCGTTGGTGGGAAATGGCCTCGCCGCCATCATGTCTTTGGAAAGCCTCTGTTTCCACACCCCAGAGACATACCATTAGCAGCGGTATAGGCAGAGCCCATAATTAGTAACATTTCAGCCGTAGCATTAGGACAGGCCCCACTAACATATCACTAGCAGCATTATAGGGGGAGCACAGTATGCGTTCCATTTCAGTAATAGTAGCACTCAAGACAGGCCCCAGTAACAATTCCGAAGCAGCAGTATAGTGGGAGCGCAGTCTTCGTTCCATTTCAGTACCTGCAGTATAGACAAGGCACAAGTTACATTTATGTAGCTAAAGTGTAGGCTAACCCCATACACCTTTCTGTACCATGAGTGCAGGCGAAGAACATAGAAATTGCTATGATTACACTGTAGGCGAAGGGCCACAAAAATTGCTGTATCAACAGTACTAATGTACATCCAAAAAATTGGCCATGGCCAATCAAGAGGGCAGGTGAAACCTATTAATCGCTTTGGTTAATGTGGCTTAAGTGGTAACTAGGCCTGGAGGCAGCCCAGTTTAACGAAAAATTGGTTCAAGTTAAAGTTTCAACGCTTTTAAGAGCATTGAAACGTATAAAAATTGTTTAGAAAAATTATATGAGTGAGCCTTGTGGCCCTAAGAAAAATTGCCCTTTCGGCGTGATTACGTGAGGTTTCAGGAGGAGGAGCAGGAGGAGGAGGAGGAGGAATATTAGACACAGATTGATGAAGCAGAAATGTCCCCGTTTTGGATGGTGAGAGAGAACGATGCTTCCATCCGCGGGTGCATAATACGTATTGCTTAGGTATCGCTGCTGTCCGCTGGTGGAGAAGAGAAGTCTGGGGAAATCCAGGCTTTGTTCATCTTGATGAGTGTAAGCCTGTCGGCACTGTCGGTTGACAGGTGGGTACGCTTATCCGTGATGATTCCCCCAGCCACACTAAACACACTCTCTGACAAGACGCTAGCCGCAGGACAAGCAAGCACCTCCAGGGCATACAGCGCGAGTTCAGGCCACGTGTCCAGCTTCGACACCCAGTAGTTGTAGGTGGCAGAGGCGTCACGGAGGACGGTTGTGCGATCGGCTACGTACTCCCTCACCATCCTTTTACAGTGCTCCCACCGACTCAGCCTTGACTGGGGAGCGGTGACACAATCTTGCTGGGGAGCCATAAAGCTGGCAAAGGCCTTGGAGAATGTTCCCCTGCCTGCGCTGTACATGCTGCATGATCTCTGCGCCTCCCCTGCTACCTGGCCCTCGGAACTGCGCCTTCTGCCACTAGCGCTGTCGGCTGGGAATTTTACCATCAGTTTGTCCACCAGCGCCCTGTGGTATAGCATCATTCTCGAACCCCTTTCCTCTTTGGGAATGAGAGTGCAAAGGCTCTCCTTATACCGTGGGTCGAGCAGTGTGTACACCCAGTAATCCGTAGTGGCCAGAATGCGTGTAACGCGAGGGTCACGAGAAAGGCATCCTAACATGAAGTCAGCCATGTGTGCCAGGGTACCTGTACGCAACACATGGCTGTCTTCACTAGGAAGATCACTTTCAGGATCCTCCTCCTCCTCCTCTTCCTCCTCCTCAGGCCATACACGCTGAAAGGATAACAGGCAAGCAGCATGGGTACCGTCATCAGTGGGCCAAGCTGTCTCTTCCCCCTCCTCCTCATGCTGCTCCTCCTCCTCCTCCTCCTGAACGCGCTGAGATATAGACAGGAGGGTGCTCTGACTATCCAGCGACATACTGTCTTCCCCCGGCTCTGT
The DNA here is from genome assembly GCF_035609145.1 of Eleutherodactylus coqui. Classification (NCBI taxonomy): domain Eukaryota; kingdom Metazoa; phylum Chordata; class Amphibia; order Anura; family Eleutherodactylidae; genus Eleutherodactylus; species Eleutherodactylus coqui. Next base: position 504,284,979 of record NC_089837.1, on the reverse strand, counting down.
TTCCGAGCGCAAAGCGTCTGCCTTTATGCTTTGCAGGGAACTTCTCAAGATGCATAGCAGAGGAATGGTGACGCTAATGATTGCAGCATCGCCGCTCACCACCTGGGTAGACTCCTCAAATTTTCCAAGGACCTGGCAGATGGCTGCCAACCAGGGCCACTCTTCTGTAAATAATTGAGGAGGCTGACTCACACTGCGCCGCGCAAGTTGGAGTTGGTATTCCACTATAGCTCTACGCTGCTCATAGAGCCTGGCCAACATGTGGAGCGTAGAGTTCCACCGTGTGGGCACGTCGCACAGCAGCCGGTGCACTGGCAGATTAAACCGATGTTGCAGGGTGGCAGCGTGCGTGTGGGATTTGCGGAAATGTGCACAGAGCTGGCGCACCTTTCCGAGAAGGTATGACAAGTGGGGGTAGCTTTTCAGAAAGCGCTGAACCACCAAATTAAAGACATGGGCCAGGCATGGCACGTGCGTGAGGCTGCTGAGCTGCAGAGCCGCCACCAGCTTACGGCCGTTGTCACACACGACCATGCCCGGTTGGAGGCTCAGCGGCGCAAGCCAGCGGTCGGTCTGCTCTGTCAGACCCTGCAGCAGTTCGTGGGCCGTGTGCCTCTTCTCTCCTAAGCTGAGTAGTTTCAGCACGGCCTGCTGACGCTTGCCCACCGCTGTGCTGCCACGCCGCGTGACACCGACTGCTGGCGACGTGCTGCTGCTGACACATCTTGATTGCGAGACAGAGGTTGCGTAGGAGGAGGAGGAGGGTGGTTTAGTGGAGGAAGCATACACCCCCGCAGATACCACCACCGAGCTGGGGCACGCAATTCGGGGGGTGGGTAGGACGTGAGCGGTCCCAGGCTCTGACTCTGTCCCAGCCTCCACTAAATTCACCCAATGTGCCGTCAGGGAGATATAGTGGCCCTGCCCGCCTGTGCTTGTCCACGTGTCTGTTGTTAAGTGGACCTTGGCAGTAACCGCGTTGGTGAGGGCGCGTACAATGTTGCGGGAGACGTGGTCGTGCAGGCCTGGGACGGCACATCGGGAAAGGTAGTGGCGACTGGGAACCGAGTAGCGCGGGGCCGCCGCCGCCATCATGCTTTTGAAAGCCTCCGTTTCCACAAGCCTATACGGCAGCATCTCTAGGCTGATCAATTTTGCAATGTGCACGTTTAACGCTTGAGCGTGCGGGTGCCTGGCGTCTTACTTGCGCTTGCGCTCAAACAGTGGCGCTAGCGACGTCCGGACGCTACGCTGAGAGACATTGCTGGATGGGGCCGAGGACAGCGGAGGTCAGGGTGTGGGTGCAGGCCAGGAGACGGTAGTGCCTGTGTCCTCAGAGGGGGGTTGGATCTCAGTGGCAGGTTGGGGCACAGGGGGAGAGGCAGTGGTGCAAACCGGAGGCGGTGAACGGGCATCGTCCCACCTTGTGGGGTGCTTGGCCATCATATGCCTGCGCATGCTGTTGGTGGTGCCTCCCCAGCTGATCTTGGCGCGACAAAGGTTGCACACCACTGTTCGTCGGTCGTCAGGCGTCTCTGTGAAAAACTGCCACACCATAGAGCACCTTGACCTGTGCAGGGTGGCATGGCGCGAGGGGGCGCTTTGGGAAACAGTTGGTGGATTATTCGGTCAGGCCCTGCCTCTACCCCTGGCCACCGCACTGGCTCGGCCTGTGCCCACACCCTGACTTGGGCCTCCGCGTCCTCGCCCGCGTCCACGTCCTATAGGCCTACCCCTACCCCTCAGCATGGTGTATTACCAGTGATTTGATTTCCCAGGCAGGAAAGAAAGTGGCGCAAGCCTGCAGCCAAAATAGAATTTTTTTCCCGTGTTTTTCAAAGGACAAGCCACACTGCGTGTATTCAATGAATACTACTAAGTTTAATAACTGTGTTGTGGCCCTGCAAATGTGTCAGAGAACTGCAGTGATGCAAAGTTATTCGCTCCAGCAGATCAGGGATTTCCCATGCAGGAAAGAAATTGGTGCAAGCCTGCAGTAAAACGTAGCTGGCTGCGTCTGATTTTTTTTAATGTTCTGCACGCAGCACACACGTACCCAGAGCCCTGAGGACTGTCAGAGGCAGGCGAAATAGAATTTTTTCCCTTGTTTTTCAAATTAAAAGCCACACTGCGTCTATTCAATGAATAATGTATGTCTTCTGGCCCTGCCTACACAATTCTATCCCTGTAGTATTAATGCCGGGTGCAATGCTCTGCACAGCCGGTTTTGAGAAAAAAAAAATAAAATGCAACACTGCTAACAGCAGCCTGGACAGTACTGCACACGGATAGATGTGGCCCTAGAAAGGACCGTTGGGGTTCTTGAAGCCTACACTCACTGCTAACACTCTCCCTGCCTAACCACCACTTCTGTCCCTATTGCAGGGCGCAATGCTCTGCAGATCCAATTTTGAAAAAAAAAATAAAAAATACAGTGCTAACACAGTACTGCACACTATTAGATGTGGCCCTGAGAAGGACCGTTGGGGTTTTTGAAGCCTACACTCACTCCTAACGCTCTCCCTACAGCAGCTCCAACACGATACCACTGTCCCTCAGCTAACTCACAAGGCATCTGAGCCGAGCCGCGGGAGGGGACGATTTTTATACTCGGGTGACATCTGATCGCCCCAGCCACTCACAGCAGGGGGGTGGTATAGGGCTTGAACGTCACAGGGGGAAGTTGTAATGCCTTCCCTGTCTTTCAATTGGCCAAAAAAGCGCGCTAACGTCTCAGAGAGGAAACTTAAAGTAACCGGAACACCGCGTGGTACTCGTTACGAGTAACGAGCATCCCGAACACCCTAATATTCGCACGAATATCAAGCTCGGACGAGTACATTCGCTCATCTCTACTGGCTAACACTAAGGCTTATTGCTTGTACAGATGAAACACGCGGTTATAAGTTGTTTTATCTGTGATACCCATGTGCCCAAAAACTGCATTGAAAATGCAGCAAAAAAAGCGTCATACACCATTGTTATGTGTACAAGTACCCAGAGTGTGCACTTATTCATCCACTTCCAGGAGGAGTAATAGAGGATCATCATCATCTACGATCCTCCTGGATTATTATTTTATGGCCAATACAAATAGTTACTTAGATCTGTCTGCAGACGGACGGACAGCTCTCGGGTCTCCTTCTCATGGCAGAATGTTGCCACTGAATTGAGCACAGATTCCGCACCCAATTTTGCAGTGAAATGCGCCATTTTAGTGTTCTATCGCTGCTCCCCAGATCTGAGCTGTAGCTCATATAGTAGATTTTTCTTCATGCAGATCATCAAACCCGTAATGCGGCAAAAATAATTGTCCTGACAATTCACGCAGAGACGAGATCTGCTGGCGCACACGGATTTGTCCCGCCGACAGGAGATAATTCCATCTGTATGCAAAAAGATCACAGAACGCCAAAGCTCAGCCGCAATATTCCACCGAGGGTTAAACTGTCAGATCTACGTGGATAAATCTGACCCGGATCTGACGGATTATAGACCGTGCGAATGAGACCTTGTACTGTATGCGGAGGAGAAACCAGGACAGCAGCGGCATGCAGGTACTCACCGGGCCGATGCATTTCGTATTCGGTCCTCTTTTTGGTATACATTTGGCTATGGAATCCTGAATCCGAATTCCACAACACCCGCTTTTACATTCACTGTTGTTAGAACATTCATCTCCGATGTCCTTAATGTAAAAGAGGAAATAAATGATTAGTGAATTTGTTTCTAAGGCGTCACATTTACATCACAGGAGGAAGTAAAGACTGTTACAGACTTGCCAACTCTCCAGTAACATCCGGGAGACTCCCAGGCAGAAGGGAGACCTGATTACCGGAATAGTTGTCAAATCTGCCGTATGTCACTGAAGTCTTTTGGAAGGGACCCTATACAAAAATATTCCTCTCCCCCGGACCGATGGATGTATGGCAGGCAGCCAGGGACATGCTGACATCCTGCTGACCTTGTTTGCACATAAATCCTGCCCTCCCTTTGGAGATCAGTGGCGCCCCTGCAGGCAGATCCCATAGAAACACCAGTACATCATGATGAGTGAGGCAGAGGCCCTCAGTAAGCGGTGCTGTGTGCCCGGAGGTGCAGTAGAAGTGTGTCTTTTTCATTTCATGTTTGGGCATAAACCTATCAGTAAGTGAAGGCATCAGCTAATCCCCCGGCTGGAGTATCATCTCCAAGACAGAGAAGGGGGGAGAATTCTTGTCATCCAGTAGTTACTTCTGTAGGGAGCAGTAGGGATTCCTATAATGGAAGTGTATAATCACTGACACCAGGATCTTTATGGATTTCATTCCTTTTCAGTAAATTATCTGTAAATAGACGCAGCGTGAGGCCGGAGGTTCAGGGTCCGAGAATGTCCCGTCTGATGCTACATCTCCCGCCGCACGCTGTTTTACCTCAATTTGTATCAGTTGTTTAATTCAGTTTGTCGGTGAGGCTCGTACAGATAAAACACGAGGCGGTAAAGGTTACCTGTGGAACCCGTGCGTCCCAAAACATGATTAGCAGTAAAGAGCGGCGCACTACTGCTATGTGTACCAGCACCGAGGATGTATTTATCATACAGTTCCAGGAGGAGTAAAGGAGGAACAGCTGTAGGGTTATAAGATAAGACGCTCCTGGATTTACATTCTATGGACAATTTAACTAGTTGTTAAACAGACAGTCAGGAGGCGGATCATTCAGATGTTTCCTTGTGCAAATTTTCAAGTCTGCACTACGGGAAAGATAATTGACCCGTCATTTCTTGGTGATGAAACCACGTCAGGCGGCCGCACATGGATCTGTCCCGTAACAGAGGTTACATCCACGTGCGAATGCACACAAGAATCTGCAGCAGAATTCTAGAGCTCAGTCTCAGAGATCTTTCATGGGTTAAATTGTCAGAGCCGCATCAGGAAAATATGGCGCTAATCTGACAGTTTAAGGTCACTCTCACACACGGCATCGCATTTTGCCGGGATATTTTACCATGATTTCTGAATGCACCCCACCATTGTGAGGGTGATGAGGTATGCTAAAAATTGTGAAAATGAACGGGGGCGTGGCCTAGTCTGAATGGGAACAGTTGGGCTTCCAAGAGCTCTGTCCCTGCCTTACAAGATCTATCAGCATCCTGCCTCTGCTGGACCTGAGCCAGGCTCCCAAAGCCCTGCATCTTACCCTCCAGCGTTAGGCCCAATGCCCATGGACAGAAATTTTGCAGCATTTTTTCCCACTGAAATCTCGCCATGGCACGCTGTACATAGGATGGCATTAGTTTAATGCCATCCTATGCTCACTGCCCCGATTTGACCGCATGAAAATCCGTGCGGTAAACAAATGGAGGCATGTTCTATTTCTGTGCGGGCCTCGCAGAAGCCCACACAAAAATGTCACTGATGATGTGCCGGCTCCGCTCTGCAGAGCGGAGGAGAAGATACCGGGCGAGTGAGTTTGAGGTCAATGCCAAGGCACAAGTCGCCTCCCACTGCATGAATCTCGCAGCGAGATCTGACCTGGCCGTGGGCATGAGGCCTTAGGGGAACATTTAGAGACCAAACAGATCGGAGATCCACTGCGCCAGCAAGGCCCGAACATCCCCGCAAGGGCGAGCACCGGGTGCTAACACCCGAGGAGAACCCAGCCTAAGCCTTCCTCATCAGGTGGTCCAGAGTGGGGACCAGCTAGAGGCTCCTAGATTGCTGAAACTGCAGCCTGCTCCTAGCTCCTCGTGGCCGGGTGACACTGCCGCCAGCGGCAGCTCCATCCGACAGCTTCTGCCCTGTGAGCCCTCGGCCACCGCGGGCCCCCTGTGCAGCTCACTGCATCCTACTGGACAACCCTGTACCCCAGGAAGCTAAGATGATCATCACCAGCCGAGCAGACACCATCTAGTGTGAGCCCCCTGCAAAGCGGGACCGGCTTTCCTTAAATCGCTGCATCCCCAGGAAGAGCCTGACCGTGGGGCGATCAGACACTCCCCACCCCCTCCCCGTCAGGCGGCCGCAATCTTGAGCCGGGGGACAGCATCCCTCCTGTTGTACCCCTGCAGCTGCAGGGGGTATAGAGAGGGCACAAAAAGTGAAAGGAAGTAGCAGGGAGAGGAACTAGGGAAGGTGGGCAGTCCTCAGTGAAGTGTCCCTGGGTATACAACACCCATAGCCCAGAGGGGTGAAGCTGCCTGGCCTCCCCTTAATAGTGAGGGGAGAAATAGAAACCCGGTCTTCAGCTGGCAGGACTTTGTTGTTCTCTGCTACCACCTAGTGGCCAACTAAGGGAACAACATCTTACAATATACTCTTGCTAGACTGAAGTGGCCTGCAAGAATAGACCCCCATCATCGGCAACACACACGAACATGTACAGGAGAGGACATAAATAAATAAATCAGTGCAGGACTGCCTCCTGAAAAAGCAGTGGGACCCCCCCTCCCTTACTCTCCAGAAAAATAATCCAATAACCACCATGTACATATCAGGCTCCCGCCTCCGCTCATCACTCAGTAAAGCAACAAGTAAAAATCTTGTAAATAATAGAGGAAACCATGCTGTAATTGGCCTGAGCCCCTCCATCACCCCGTGGGATGAGCTCATACATGGCCTTTGGGATTACTGCCATCCTCCCTTGAGCTGTGCCCTGACTCTGTCCTAGACAGCTGACTGGAATATTTCAATCATCACTCCCCAAGCTATTCCCTCCAGGTTATGGCTTCAGAATGACAAAAACAGCGAACAGAAAAAAATGCTTACAATGTCAGCTGAAAGTACCCTTCCAGGACTGTTCTCAGGATCTCAGCCTATTTCCTCAAAACTCTGATTCCAAGCTAGTGAACCAGTGAAAAACACCCAAATTACAGACCTCTCCACTGCAGACTCAACGCTCTTTAACCACATAAAAAAAAATGTTTCAGGGCGAGCTGCAATCAGCATTTCATGATATCTCTAAGCAAATCTCTGACCTAGGCCATCGTACAAATGACCTTGAACAAAAAATGGATGAGATAATCGATGCATTGGACCAAGAGCAAGCCAAATGGTATGAACAATCAACAAGGGTTGAAGCTTTTGAGCTGAAATGTGAAGACCTCGAAAACAGGAGCAGAAGTTCAAATTTAAGGATTCGAGGCGTCCCCGAGAGCATCACTAACTTAAAAGAAGTGGCCACCAACCTCTTCTCTGCACTTCCTCCGCCGTCTGACAAGGAAACCCTCCATATGGACAGAATTCCTCATTTCCTTACTAAGCCTGCCCAACTCTGACCTCCCAAGAGACATTATCTTGAAGCTCCAGTACTCCGAGATGAAGGACCAAATCCCATCCGCCGCTCGCAACGCACCCTCGCTTCCAGGCGTTCCACCTTCGATCCAGCTGTACGCCGACATTGCTTCCTCTACCCTTGCAAAAAGGAAGATCCTGAAACCCATCACCTCAGCACTACAACAGGTGAACATAAAGTATAGATGGAACTTCCCGTTTGCATCTGTTCGCATCAACCTGGAGGAAGGGAAATGCATGCTAGAAGAGGAAGGAATTCCCTACGATCCTGGCAGTAACCCACCGCCTAGCCCTCAACGGCCAACCTGCACCTGGACAAAAGTCAAAAGACCACGCTGAAATAAGCCAGTTCCACTGCAACACAACCAGAACCTCTGAAACAAGATATGTATGAACAGACTTTGTTTAACCCCTTAATGACATGGCCTATTTTGGCGTTGAGGACCAAGCCATTTTTGGTATTTTTCCATCTCCATTTTTCAAAAGCCATAACTTTTTTATTTTTCTGTCGACGCGGCCGTATAAGGGCTTGTTTTTTGCGTGGCGAGCTGTAGTTTTATCGGTGCCAGTTTTGGGTACATAGACTATATTGTAAAACTTTTATTATTTTCTTATGATAACAGGGAGAGAAAACACATCAATTCTGCCATAGATTTTTTTTTTTTTACAGCGTTAATCGTGCAGCATACATGACACACTAATTTTTTTCTGCGGGTCGGTACAGTTACAACGACACCAAAATTCTTATATTTTTTTTTAGGTTTTTACACTTTTTTTGCAATAAAACCCCTTTTTTTTGGAAATCTTTTTTTCTATCTATAGCTGCATTCAAAGTCCTGTAACTTTTTTATTTTTCTATGTACGGAGCTCTATAAGGGCTTATTTTTTGCGAGACGAGCTGTAGTTTATGCTGGTTCCATTTTGGGGAATGTATGGCTTTTTTGATCACTTATTGCATTTTTTGGGAGGCAAAATGCTAAAAATTAGCCTTTTGCCTCTGTTTTTTAGCATTTTTTGCTTAGCTTTTGGCCGTACAAAATAAAAAAAGTGTTCAACTTTTTGTACACGTCGTTACAGACGCGTCAATACCCAATATGTGGAGTTTTAAATTTTTTTAACCTTTTTTTATGCTTATATTAGAAAAATCCTAAAAAAAGGGTGTTTTTTACATTTTTTTTACCTTTTTTTTTACATTTTTATTTTCTTTTTTTTACAGTATTTGAGTCCCTCTGAGGGACTTGCAGCACTGTGCCTATGATCGCTGTCATAAGGCATGGCAGAGCTACTGCTCTGCCATGCCTTATCGCTTATACAGCAAGCATAGGCATAGGCAATACAGGACTGTTGTCATCGCGAGAGCCGGCCGGAGACACAGAGAGAGCGCGCTACCTCTGTGAACTCTTTCCCTGCCGCGATCTACTTAGATCGCGGCAGGGAAGAGGTTAACAGCGGGGGGCGCATCTCCGATGTCCCCCCGCTGTTGCAGCGGGACGCCGGCTGTGACTGACAGCCGGCTCCCGCTGCGGGATAGCGTGGGATCATATGTGATCTCGCGCTATCCCCAGGACGTACCGCTACGTCCTGTTGCGGGAAGTACCAGGCTCCCAGGATGTACCAGTACGTCCTGGAGCGGGAAGGGGTTAAATACTGAAAGATTAAGGTTTTCTAATTTTCTAAAAAAATGTGACGGAAATAGTTTAGATTTCCTATAAACTGACCAGTGGAAGTTAATTGTTTTGTTTTCACAGTGATATTTCTTTATTGCACCCCCTGCGAGGGGAATTTTCTAGCTGAACAGCTCGTAATAATTTGCATATTATTTCTCAATAAAACCAGTTGAACCAAAAAGTTTGAAAACGCGTCAAAATAGAGCAGTCAGCACACAAAAATCATGTTTTAGAAAATGTATTCGAGCGCAGGTCTGAAGGGCCCCATTGAAATCAAGGGGAGTGTTGTATCTCAATTATCGGGGCGTTCAAAACGCTGCATTAATAACAGTATAAAGCACGTGTGTGAGAGTGGCCTAAGGCCGGCATGAACGGGGAATCGTACTAGTATGTCCTCTGCGCACCGTATAACAACTGGGTACAGGTACTCACCAGGCCGTAACAGCTGATATCTGGCGAGCCGCGTGAAACACATAGAGCGACGCCCTGATATCTGGTGCAACATCGGCTGCTACATTGAGAACTTCTCGTACATTGATTTGAGAAGGGCTAAATGTAAAACAGAGAAAATAAATATTCAGTGAATTTGTTTATAAGTTTTCACATTTATTTCACATGAGGAAGTAAAGACGATTCATACTTGTCACCCCGGAATATCCTTAAGATTTTCAGGATTAGGGGAGATCTCTGGGATTCGCAGTTGTCAAATCTACCGCATGCTGCTGAAGTATCTTGGAAGGAAGCCTTTTATAGAAGACTAGTAATTATTAGGACATTATAGCAGCAGTGTTTCTGGTGGCACATCACACACACAGCAGCTTGATTACCACACAAGACAAACACAGCTGGGACAAACACAGCAGGGACATCCCCACAGGTCCTTCAGCCTACCGGATCTCTGTGGTGGAGGTAGGTCAGTGTGTTCTGTCAAGACCGCTGAGTTGTGTCTGACATAATAGTGGCTTAGTTGTATTCTCAGTGTTTTAGGACCTGCCGTAATGGCGCCAGCGAGCGAAGCTATGACGTAGCCAGGAGCAAGGCTATGATGTCACCAGGGGTGGGGCTATGAAATCGCTAGGGAGCCAAGCACTCGCACTCATACAAACAGACAAGTGGTCATTACATTCCATAATAACACAATACAGAAGCTGCTGCTGCCACATTTAGTAACTGACACAAGTGTTGGCGTCTATAAGAGAACAATAGCTTTTTAATGGCTGAAAACAACATAACTTGTAGCAGAAAGTTATTACAGACAAGTTAAACTTTGCTACATCTGTAGACGCCAACTCTACCAGAAAACCCAGGAGGCTCTTTGGAAAAAAGGAGACGTATCAGAGTCCCCGGAGAATTGCCAAGCGTTCTGAAAGGGTTTGGGCTATTAGGCCTCCATCTCACAAGATGTATGATTCCCCTGTAAGAGCTCCCACCCACTGGTGATATTTTCTTTCTTGCGCTGCGAGAGCACGAGAAAAATCTCGCATCATAGCGCAAGAAAGAGGCCGGTATAGAACCGGCATATCGCAAATGGTTTCAATGGGGCTAGCGACAGCTGTGACAGCTATGGCAGGAGTTCCTTCATCCCCGTTGGGACCGCAGGGATGAAGGAATCCTCTGCCACAGCTGCCACAGCTGTGGCAGAAGTCCGCAGCATTCTATTCTATTGCTTTCAATGGGATCGGCACTGCTGCCGATCCCATTGAAATCAATGGTTTCAGCAAGCCCTGTGGAATGATTATCGGGGAAGGGCTTGAAATATAAGCCCTTCCCCAATAATCATCATTAAGTGTGAAAATTTTTTTTTTTAAATTATACTCACCTCTCCTGCTCTCAGCCGCGTCCTCCTGCTGGCTCTCTGCCACTGCTACTGAGCTCTTTCAGCAGTCGGGGATTTAAAAATCCCCGCCTTCTGAAAGGGCTGTGCAGATTGGCTGAGGGCTCAGCCAATAGCAGCTACTGCTTAGCTATTGGCTGAGCGCTCAGCCAATCACACATAGCTCTTAGCTATTCATTCATGAATAGCTAAGATATAGCTTATATTTTTAAGCCCTTCCCGAAAATTCATCCCGCACTCACCGGCAGCCCATTGCTTTCAATGGAGCCGGCTGTATTGCCGGCTCCATTGAATTCAATGGGCAAACATCGTTCTCCTCTGCCACAGCTGTGGCAGAGGATAGAGGGCAGTGCGGGCCGGTTTCACTGAAAACGCTGCTAGGTGCAGCTTTTTCAGCATATCGTCAGCCCCAGTCACGCGATTTGCGATGCGCATCCGTTATGCGATCCGCAAATCGCGGGAAAAAACGCCCGTGTGACCGAGGCCTCAAACACATGAAACACTATCTGAGGTTTCAGGCGTTTCTATGGTGCTTTTTTTTTTTTTATCTAGAGTCATTTTCTGCATTACTTGCCATTTTTGAAGTTCTATAGAGAAAGCTACTGAGAAAAGACAGAAAACCATCATCCAAAACACCACCAAAAACATGGGAGAGGGTTATCCTACAAATGGTATTTTATGAAAAATGCCACATTTATGTTATTGGGTGTTTTATACATAACAATACAAAAAGAGCAGAAAGAGATTCAACAGTAATATTTCAGTGTTGAATCATCATATTTGTGTCAATCCCTTAAAGCTTATAATACCCTCTTGTCTTTATTAAAATAAAAAAATACAACATAACTTTACCCCACCTTGATTAAAAAGTCAAGAAGAGAAGGAAAAAAAAACCTTAACGTACCCTAGAAGAATCAGACATATTTGATGCAGTGTTAGGGCGTTCAATCCACCCCTCCCATATCTTATGAAATTTAGCCGGGCAACCTCTAACCATGTATGTCAGTTTATATAGAGGGGTGACACTGGTTATCGGGATGCTCTAGTGGCGGTTTTTAGGGTGCTTCCAGTTGAACAATATTACTTTTTTTGCATAGAGCAGCAATAATTACAATAATTGTACAGCGTGTGCGCGTCGCTTCATCAACCGGGATATCAAATGCCACATTTTTAGTGTGTTTTGGTGAAACGGGCTGTCAAATGCCCCATTTTGCTGCAGTCAGTTGGGTACTGTTGTATCTTGTCTCCACCACAAATATGGGTGGAGAACTGCCTAGAGAGAGATAATGCCTTGTTACTGCCCTGATAATGCCCCCCTCAGCTCCCAACCTGTTTGCGGCTGTGTCTCTTCCTGTGGCAGTATGTCAGATCACAGCTCTGCCAGAGTTTGAAGGTAATCTGGTCCAGGGGAAGCTAGACAGTGACAGCAAGAGTGACAGTGGGGAATGGCAGCAGGACACATTGCAGGGGAGAATGGAGGCCGGCGCGGAAATTCACAGTGGGGGACCGCAGTGCCGCTAATCTTCCTGCAGTTTACATCGGTGGAGCCGTTTATCCATCCAACAATGGTGACAGCGGGGCAGGCTCATGGGGCACTGCAGAGTGACCAGACCACAGCGGCGAGGACAGCGAGTGCACAGGAGCGCAATGGCACAGCGCAGAGCAATGGGGACAGTAACATCGCAGGAGCTACAACTGCACAAGGCAGATCGGTGGCATGAATGACAGGAATCGGGAGGGGAAATTATGGTAGTAGGACAGGACAGTAAGATTTACAGGAGTCGGGAAAAGAGATTATGCTAGACCTAGGCCGGGGACAGTCACAGAATCCGGAAAGGGCGATATTCTGCTGTATCACCAGGCAAATTGCCAGCGGCCTCGCCACTGGAGATTGCAAAGCCGGCTAGAGAAACACAGAACATGGGCGGGGAGGCTTGACAAGGGCGGGAAGCACATCTGCGTTACCTGCCCATTCCCTGTCACCCAACCCATATCTTCAGCCGTATTTCAAGTGGAGACAAGATACAGCAGTACCTGTTAGTTGTAGGTCAATATTGAAATTTAATACAAACACTACATGTTTTGTGACCATTCATTTCTAATTTAGGGGTCAGAAGCATTTTTTGCAATCATGGCAGGCTGCAGGTTTAAGAATTTTTCTGGTCTTTTTTCGTGTAGGCTTCTTTGTAGAAAAAAAAAAAAAAACAAGTAAAAATGTGACCTTAAAAAGACACCCAAAAAAGCCGTCATAAAAAACACAAGTGAGGAAATTTCAAGCTTTTTTAGTTATGTTTTTAGGGTCAAAAATGCTTCCAAAAAGGGTGTGTGACGCTGCCTATTCGCTCTTGCAGGTTTTTCTTTTTAGCTTTTAACTCCTTCCTCTCGCAGCTTGCTTTGATCTTATTGACAGCACAGTTTTTTTTTTAATCTGACATTTTTCATTAGGGTAAATGTCAGGAAAGGGTTAAACACTGTAAATGACTGCTATGAAACATGTGCATTTCTCTAAAGTTTCATTTTCATACAATTTTAGTGCTGTTTAACAACATCTATTTGGTATATGTGTGTATGGTATATACAGTGTGCGATATGTATACATGCGTGTGTGACATACACTGTATTTTCTGGACTAGAAGTGGTGGGGTCTTTTACTCTGAAGTGACCTCACCAAGCTCCTCTGCCTCTCTCTGCTGTGATCCCACTCGGCTCTCTGACTGCTCCCCATCCTGGTCGGCTGATTCCCCAACACTAACACGAGAGACCGAGCCCCCTCAGAGTCCTGACCATGGAGCTCGGCCTCCTATAGCGGAGGCGCCCTGTTTGTTTTCTCTCACACTCTGCAGCTGCTGGTGACATTAACAGGACAACCTCCATTCTCCATCTGGCGGCATTGAGCAGCCTGCGCCACTTCTGGTTGACTGAGCTACGGCGGCTCAGAGTTAATGCAAGTAAGCTGGGTTGTTGTAAAAAGGAGGGCAGAAGTATGTCTATTTTAGAGTAGGAGATGACAGCAATTGTATAGTTAAAGAATTACTGCGCCTGTTTAACACTCTAGTGAAATGTAACCAATTAGTTTGCTTTTAGATGGAAGAATGTCTCTGTGTGGATTCCTTCTGTTGTTGGTTCAGTCTTTTGGAAACTATTCCAACTGGACACATATATATGGATGCAATAAAGTGTCTATTAGAGATGAGCGAACGTACTCGTACAAGCTTGATATTCGTGCGAATATTAGGGTGTTCGGGATGCTCGTTACTCGTAACGAGCACCACGCGATGTTCTGGTTACTTTCAGTTTCCTCTCTGAGACGTTAGCGCGCTTTTCTGGCCAATTGAAAGACAGGGAAGGCATTACAACTTCCCCCTGTGACGTTCAAGCCCTATACCACCCCCCTGCTGTGAGTGGCTGGGGCGATCAGATGTCACCCGAGTATAAAAGTCGGCCCCTCCCGCGGCTCGCCTCAGATGTCTTGTGAGTTAGTGAGGGACAGTGCTGCTGGTGCCTGAGCTGCTGTAGGGAGAGCGTTAGGAGTTAGTGTAGGCTTCAAGAACCCCAAAGGTCCTTCTTAGGGCCACATCTACCTGTGTGCAGGCTGCTGTTAGCAGTGTTGCATTTTTTTTTTTTTCTAAAAATCGTCTGTGCAGAGCATTGCACCCTCCATTGATACTACAGGGACAGAATTGTGTAGGCAGGGCCACAACACAGTTATTGTTCATTGAATATACGCAGTGGGGCCTTCCCTTTGCAAAAAAGCGAAAAAATTATATTTGGCCTGCCTGTGTCAGTCCTAAGGTCTCCGTGTATGTGTGTGCTGCGTGGAGAACGTACAAAAATCAGACGCAACCAGTTACGGTTTACTGCAGGCTTGCGCCATTGTCTTTCCTGACTGGCAAATACCTGCTCTGCTAGAGTTAATAACTCTGCTACACTAAAGTTGTGTGACACTTTTTCAGGGCCACACCACAGTTATTAAACGTATTGTTCATTGAATATACGCAGTGGGGCCTTCCCTTTGCAAAAAAGCGAAAAAATTATATTTGGCCTGCCTGTGTCAGTCCTAAGGTCTCCGTGTACGTGTGTGCTGCGTGGAGAACGTACAAAAATTAGACGCAACCAGCTACGGTTTACTGCAGGCTTGCGCCATTGTCTTTCCTGACTGGCAAATACCTGCTCTGCCAGAGTTAATAACTCTGCTACACTAAAGTTGTGTGACACTTTTTCAGGGCCACACCACAGTTATTAAACGTATTGTTCATTGAATATACGCACTGGGGCCTTCCCTTTGCAAAAAAGCGAAAAAATTATATTTGGCCTGCATGCTTGCGCCAATTTATTTCCTGCCTGGGAAATCAAATCACTGGTAATACAGCATGCTGAGGGGTAGGGGTAAGCCTAGAGGACGTGGACGAGGACGCGGAGGGCCAAGTGAGGGTGTGGGCACAGGCCGAGCTCCTGATCCAGGTGTGTCGCAGCCGACTGCTGCGCGATTAGGAGAGAGGCACGTTTTTGGCGTCCCCACATTCATCGCCCAATTAATGGGTCCACGCGGGAGACCTTTATTAGAAAATGAGCAGTGTGAGCAGGTCCTGTCCTGGATGGCAGAAAGTGCTTCGAGCAACCTATTGTCCAGCCACAGTTCTGCGCCGTCCACTGCTGCAAATCCGAATCCTCTGTCTGCTGCTCCTCCTTCCTCCCAGTCTCCTCACTCCACTACAATGACACATGCTCAGGAGCGGGAACACTCCCAGGAACTTTTCTCGGGCCCCTGCTCAGATTGGTGTAGAGGAACCACTGCTGCCCAGAGGAGTTTATCGTCACTGATGCCCAACCATTGGAAAGTTCCCGGGGTCCGGGGGATGAGGCTGGGGACTTCCGGCAACTGTCTCAAGACCTTTCAGTGGGTGAGGAGGACGATGACGATGAGACACAGTTGTCTTGCAGTGAGGTAGTAGTAAGGGCAGTAAGTCCGAGGGAGGAGCGCACAGAGGATTCGGAGGAAGAGCAGCAGGACGATGAGGTGACTGACCCCACCTGGTGTGCAACGCCTACACAGGACAGGTCTTCAGAGGGGGAGGCACGGGCAGCAGCAGGGCAGGTTGCAAGAGGCAGTGCGGTGGCCAGGGGTAGAGGCAGGGCCAGACCGAATAATCCACCAAGTGTTTCCCAAAGCGCCCCCTCGCGCCATGCCACCCTGCAGAGGCCGAGGTGCTCTAAGGTCTGGCAGTTTTTCACCGAGACGCCTGACGACCGACGAACAGTGGTGTGCAAACTTTGTCGCGCCAAGATCAGCCGGGGAGCCACCACCAACAGCCTCACCACCACCAGCATGCGCAGACATATGATGGCCAAGCACCCCACAAGGTGGGACGAAGGCTGTTCACCGCCTCCGGTTTGCACCGCTGCCTCTCCCCATGTGCCCCAACCTGCCACTGAGATCCAACCCCCCTCTCAGGACACAGGCACGACCGTCTCATGGCCTGCACCCACACCCTCACCTCCGCTGTCCTCGGCCCCATCCACCAATGTCTCGCACCGCACAGTCCAGCCGTCGCTAGCGCAACTGTTGGAGCGCAAGCGCAAGTACGCCACCACGCACCCGCACGCTGAATCGCTAACCGTCCACATAGCCAAATTTATCAGCCTTGAGATACTGCCGTATAGGGTTGTGGAAACGGAGTCCTTCAAAGCTATGATGGCGGCGGCGACCCCGCGCTACTCAGTTCCCAGTCGCCACTACTTTTCCTGATGTGCCGTCCCAGCCCTGCACGACCACGTCTCCCGCAACATTGTACGCGCCCTCACCAACGCGGTTACTGCCAAGGTCCACTTAACAACAGACACGTGGACAAGCACAGGCGGGCAGGGCCACTACATCTCCCTGACGGCACATTGGGTGAATTTAGTGGAGGCTGGGACAGAGTCAGAGCCTGGGGCCACTCACGTCCTACCCACCCCCAGAATTGCGGGCCCCAGCTCGGTGGTGGTATGTTCGGCGGTGTATGCTTCTTCCACTAAAGCACCCTCCTCCTCCTCCTCCTCCTCCTCCTCAACCTCTGTCTCGCAATCTAGATGTGTTAGCAGCAGCAGGACGTCACCAGCAGTCGGTGTCGCGCGCCGTGGCAGCACAGCGGTGGGCAAGCGTCAGCAGGCCGTGCTGAAACTACTCAGCTTAGGAGATAGGAGGCACACGGCCCACGAACTGCTGCAGGGTCTGACAGAGCAGACCGACCGTTGGCTTGCGCCGCTGAGCCTCCAACCGGGCATGGTCGTGTGTGACAACGGCCGTAACCTGGTGGCGGCTCTGCAGCTCGGCAGCCTCACGCACGTGCCATGCCTGCCCCACGTCTTTAATTTGGTGGTTCAGCGCTTTCTGAAAAGCTACCCACGCTTGTCAGACCTGCTCGTAAAGGTACGCCGGTTCTGCGCACATTTCCGCAAGTCCCACACGGACGCTGCCACCCTGCAACATCGGTTTAATCTGCCAGTGCACCGACTGCTGTGCGACGTGCCCACACGGTGGAACTCTACGCTCCACATGTTGGCTAGGCTCTATGAGCAGCGTAGAGCTATAGTGGAATACCAACTCCAACATGGGCGGCGCAGTGGGAGTCAGCCTCCTCAATTCTTTTCAGAAGAGTGGGCCTGGTTGGCAGACATCTGCCAGGTCCTTCGAAACTTTGAGCAGTCTACCCAGGTGGTGAGCGGCGATGCTGCAATCATTAGCGTCACCATTCCTCTAATATGCATCTTGAGAAGTTCCCTGCAAACCATAAAGGCAGCCGCTTTGCGCTCGGAAACAGAGCCGGGGGAAGACAGTATGTCGCTGGATAGTCAGAGCACCCTCCTGTCTATATCTCAGCGCGTTCAGGAGGAGGAGCATGAGGAGGAGGAGGAGGAGGGGGAAGAGACAGCTTGGCCCACTGCTGACGGTACCCATGCTGCTTGCCTGTCATCATTTCAGCGTGTATGGCCTGAGGAGGAGGAGGAGGAGGATCCTGAAAGTGATCTTCCTAGTGCGGACAGCCATGTGTTGCGTACAGGTACCCTGGCACACATGGCTGACTTCATGTTAGGATGCCTTTCTCGTGACCCTCGCATTCAACGCATTCTGGCCACTACGGATTACTGGGTGTACAAACTGCTCGACCCACTCTATAAGGAGAACCTTCCCACTCTCATTCTCGAAGAGGAAAGGGGTTCGAGAGTGTTGCTATACCACAGGACCCTGGCGGACAAGCTGATGGTAAAATTCCCATCCGACAGCGGTAGTGGCAGAAGGCGCAGTTCCGAGGGCCAGGTAATAGGGCAGGTGCGGAGATCGAGCAGCATGTACAGCCCAGGCAGTGCAACAGTCATTAAGGGCCTGGCCAGCTTTATGGCTCCCCAGCAAGACTGTGTCACCGCTCCCCAGTCAAGGCTGAGTCGGCGGGAGCACTGTAAAAGGATGGTGAGGGAGTACCTAGCCGATCGCACGACCATCCTCGGTGACGCCTCTGCCCCCTACAACTACTGGGTGTCGAAGCTGGACACGTGGCCTGAACTAGCGCTGTATGCCCTGGAGGTGCTTGCTTGTCCTGCGGCTAGCGTCTTGTCGGAAAGGGTGTTTAGTGCGGCTGGGGGAATCATCACAGATAAGCGTACCCGCCTGTCAACCGACAGTGCCGACAGGCTAACACTCATCAAGATGAACAAAGCCTGGATTTCCCCAGACTTCTCTTCTCCACCAGCGGACAGCAGCGATACGTAAGCAATACGTAGGCTGCACCCGCGGATGGAAGCTACGTTCTCTCTCACCATCCAAAACGGGGACATTTCTTCTTCATCAATCTGTGTCTAATATTCCTCCTCCTCCTCCTCCTGCTCCTCCTCCTGAAACCTCACGTAATCACGCTGAACGGGCAATTTTTCTTAGGGCCACAAGGCTCACTCATAATTTTTCTAAACAATTTTTATATGTTTCAATGCTCTTAAAAGCGTTGAAACTTTAACTTGAACCAATTTTTAGTTAAACTGGGCTGCCTCCAGGCCTAGTTACCACTTAAGCCACATTAACCAAAGCGATTAATGGGTTTCACCTGCCCTCTTGGTTGGCCATGGCCAATTTTTTTGATGTACATTAGTACTGTTGATACAGCAATTTGTGGGCCCTCGCCTACAGTGTAATCAAATGAATTTTTAGCCCACCTGCATTACAGCTGACGTTACATCCGCTGTGTTGGGCAATGCAATGTGATATTTCTGTGTACCGCCGGTGGCTTCCTGGCACCCACCCATGCTGTGGGTCCACAGGGAATTATAAATGCATCTGATTCCACTTGTAAAGAACCCCAGTCAGACTGGGGCATGCAGTGAGGGCCGAAGCCCACCTGCATTAAGCACGACATTACTACCTCAGCTGTGTTGGGCAATGCAATGGGATATTTTTATGTACCGCCGGTGGGTTCCAGGGAGCCACCCATGCTGTAGGTGCACACAGAGTTTAACCTACATCTGTCCACTTGTAAAGAACCCCAGTCAGACTGGGGCATGCAGTGTGGGCCGAAGCCCACCTGCATTAAGCACAACATTACTACCTCAACTGTGTTGGGCAATGCAATGGGATATTTCTATGTACCGCCGGTGGCTTCCCGGCACCCACCCATGCTGTGGGTCCACAGGGAATTATAAATGCATCTGTTTCCACTTGTAAAGAACCCCAGTCTGACTGGGGCATGCAGTGTGGGCCGAAGCCCACCTGCATTAAGCACGACATTACTACCTCAGCTGTGTTGGGCAATGCAATGGGATATTTCTGTGTACCGCCGGTGGGTTCCAGGGAGCCACCCATGCTGTGGGTCCACAGGGACTTCACAATAGGGAGTTGTACCTGCCTGTGTCTATGAATTAAAAAGCCCGGTCTGACTGGGGCGTGCAGACACCTTGACAGAATGAATAGTGTGTGGCACATAGGTTCCCCATTGCTATGCCCACGTGTGCAGCTCCTGATGGCGGTGGCACAGGATTATATTTCTCATTGCTTCTGTACAGCATTGTGGGCTATCGCCCCGCCCCTTTTAAAGAGGGTCGCTGCCTAGCCATGCCAACCCTCTGCAGTGTGTGCCTGCGGTTCCTCCTCATGGCAGACGCACTTATAAATAGACATGAGTGTGGCGTGGCATGAGGGCAGCTGAAGGCTGCGCAGGGACAATTTGGTGTGCGCTGTGGACACTGGGTCGTGCGGGGGGGTTGGGCAGCATGTAACCCAGGAGAAGTGGCAGCGGAGTGTCATGCAGGCAGTGATTGTGCTTTGTTGGAGGTAGTGTGGTGCTTAGCTAAGGTATGCATTGCTAATGAGGGCTTTTCAGAAGTAAAAGTTGTTGGTAGGTGGGGGGGGGGGGCCACTCTTGCCGGTATTGTGGCTTAATAGTGGGACCTGTGAACTTGAGATGCAGCCCAACATGTAGCCCCTCGCCTGCCCTATCCGTTGCTGTGTCGTTCCCATCACTTTCTTGAATTGCCCAGATTTTCACACAAGGAAACCTTAGCGAGCATCGGCGAAATACAAAAATGCTCGGGTCGCCCATTGACTTCAATGGGGTTCGTTACTCGAAACGAACCCTCGAGCATCGCGAAAATTTCGTCCCGAGTAACGAGCACCCGAGCATTTTGGTGCTCGCTCATCTCTAGAAACAGCCTGGTGTCATTGGACTCTACAACATTTCTGGGGGATCAACCGGAATTTGGAGGGTCAGAAGAGGGTGATTTCACCTCCTGCTATCTCATAGGTTTTAAGACTGATTGACTGAGAGTGAAGATCCACTTGGGTGCCAAAGAGATATTTGCTTCATAGCGGGAAAACACACTCCCAAAGATTCAGACTGTAACTGCGACGTATAGGAACCGTCAGAGGCATGGAAATCATAGACGAACAGGTGGGAATTCACATTGTAAGGTAGGGGACCTACTGTTTGGTACGGTAGAAGTAAGAGACCGATCATCTTTTAAAAACTGACTTCTTTTAGTAACCTTCATTGGCGAAGCCTTGTTCTGTATGGGAACGTTGGCAGGGTTGGAATTAGTAACTTAGAATAACTGATAGAGCAGAGTCATATGTGTGTACGAGTACATATATATGTGTTTTAACTGGCATTGTCATTGCATTTGTTATATGGCATGTAATATTTTTTGCTGTATCAGTTCTGTATCCTCTCTAATTGCTTGTGCAGATGTAGCAGTGCTGAAAAGGCTATTGTATGTAGATAGTTAAAAGTTCCTACAATGCATCTACATTTTACTACACTGCCACTGGTGAAACACTGGACTCCACATTCTTAAGGGAGGGGAAAGAGTAATATTGTGGTGAGAGGGTGATGTATGAGTCTCCCGTGGGAACTACACACTGCTTGCTTAAGTTGAATAGAGCTGTGCAGTGTATTGAGTTACTTGTGGTGGTTTAATGCTTAAACACTAATGTCATAATAAGACTGTTATTTCTATGTAGAAGAGATATGTTTGTCTTCCTATTTTGTCGTGTGTTCTCTTAGCAATAAGGAACATCTGTTGTTCTTGGGTTATCAACACAGACATTCTATGGTTACAATTGTGTCTGGTTGTTGTATGTCTATATTCACTCCGGACCCCCTGCGAACCCTCTTACATTATTTCCATAACCACACCCTACTCTGTCTATATCTTGAGGTTATAACTAAGCATGGAAGAATTCGTCTTAACCCGTCTAAATCTACAATGAATTCATAAGAATTTCAAAAAAGCGGGAGCTTATGGTGTACAATGAATCAGGTGAAGAAAGAGGCATGTTTGAGAAAAGACAGTGAATTAAAGTGTCAGCATGTTTATGATGGAGGCTACAAGGAAATTGAATTGAAAGGATGTTTATGTACAGTAATTTAAAAATTGGGATGTAATAGTTAGTTTCGTGACTTTGTGTGCGTTAGTGTGAAGGGACCCTAGTGTGTGTATATATATATATATATATGAGATGTGTACTGTGGGAGCTCTTGATCGGAAGTATGAACAATATGCTTAAACAATTAGCCAAACTCCAAGGGGTGGAGCTAGATAATGTAAGGAAAGGGAGGGAAGAGCAACAGATATGTATCCATTTTGTATCTATCCTCTATATTGTATGCATCGGTCTGTCATATTTTTGACATTTTCCTTCATGAGAACTTTGCAGATGACCACGGTTTTTTTGTCTAAGAATGAATAAGTGTATATTTGCAAAAATGGGTGGAAATACAGTCTTGTATAGAGCCCTGACTAGAGAGGGTTAATAGTTTCCTTGCTTCTCAGACACTCAGAGAGATGTGGACAAGAAAACACTAATTAATTTCAGGATTAGATTGTGGCTATTCTTCTTTATTATGATTTTTTTTTGCTGCGTACGGCCAGCGTTAAATCATCCACGCTCGTCTGAATGAGGCCTTAATGTCATGGAATGCATGGATACTCTGCACTGAGAACAAATTAAAAATCCCTCAGCTACCAGATTCACTTAATGGGGTACCACTAGGGAAAAGTGATATGGAAAAGGATCTGGGGGTATTAGTGGATAATAGACTAAACTGGAGTAACGAATGCCAGTCAGCTGCTGCAAAGGCAAATAAAGTCTTGGGGTGCATTAAAAGAGGTATAGGGGCGAAGGACGAGAACATTATCCTTCCACTATATAAGGCACTTGCCAGGCCTCACATGGAATACTGCGTACAATTCTGGACACCGGTGCTCAGGAAAGATGTCACAGTGCTTGAGGGGGTTCAAAGAAGGGCAACTAAACTAATACATGGAATGACGGGACTGGAATACCCAGAGAGGCTGTCCAAATTGGGACTATTTACTCTAGAAAAAAGAAGGTTAAGAGGCGATCAAATAACCATGTATACGGTAAATGAGGGGACAATACAAGGATCTCTCCCAGGGTCTGTTTACACCCAGGACCACGACGGTAACAAGAGGACATCCGCTACGATTAGAGGAAAGTAGGTTTCATCACCAACATAGAAGGGGGTTCTATACTGTGAGAACAGTGAGACTGTGGAACTCTCTACCGGAGGAAGTGGTGATGGCAAAATCCATAGAGGAGTTTAAAAGGGGACTTGATGTCTTTCTGGAGAAGGACATTACAGGATATAAATCTTAGGTTAATTGTCAATCCGGGTATACAGGCAGGTAGGAACTATTAGGGGTTGATCCAGGAAACAGTCTGATTGCCATTAGGGAGTCAGGAAGGAATTTTTTCCCCAAAAGGGCTAATTGGCTTCTGGCCTTGTGGTTTTTTGCCTTCCTCTGGATCAACACAGTAGGATGGACAGGCTGGACTAGATGGACATTGTCTTCATTCAGCCTTACATACTATGTTACTATGTTACTAAGTATAAGACCGCCCCGCTATCACCCTCCCATCACAATCACAATAGTGCTAAATACAGCTTCATTCCTTCCGCTGAATTGCGAAAAGTGAGAGGAAAGGTAAGGGTGGTAAGAGCAGATATTAACCCCTTAATGCCACAGGGCATATGCTTACGTCCTGGCCGTGAGGTACTTAACACAACAGGACGTAAACTTACTCCCTGGTTCAGGAGCTGAGCCTGTGCCATCCCGCCGCGGGAGCTGGCTGTTACTAATAGCCAGCTTCCCACTGCACATGAAGACAGCGATGCCCGCTGTTAACCCCACATATGCCGCATCAATGGACACTAGTGGTATAATCGCAGAGGGCTGATGGGTTGCCATGGCAACAGGACACTAGATACTAGCGTCCCTGCTTGCCATTGCCTATAATCGCTATTACAAGCGATAAGGCATTGCAGAACAGAAATCCTGCAATGCCTTATCACAGTGATCATAGCTGCTATGGTTCTGGTCCACTACAGGAACATAGTGTTAAAAAAAACATGTAAAAGAAACAAAAAAACTAAACTTTTTTTGCTCATTTTCCCTGGTTGTAAAAAAAATTTACATTTAAGAAAAACCCCACATATTTGGTATTATGATGTTCCTATTCACCTGTTCTATAAATTGAACACATTTTTTATCATGGACAGCAAAATGCTTATTTTGTTCGTTTTACCTCACAAAAAAACACAATAAAAGTGATCAAAAAGCTGTATTTACCCTAAAATGGTACAATTAAAAACTTCAGCTGGTCACGCAAAAAACAAGACTTCAAGGAGCTCAGTTTGAAAAATAATATATATATTTTTTTTATAGTGCAAAAGTGGAAAAACCGACTCTTAGTGTTTCCTCTACACCTCCTGTTTAACAGGAAGCGGCTCAAGAGAAACCATAAGATTGAAAGAATTCCATAGGCCAGACATGAAGACGCCCAACTGTAAACGATCTCCCCCTCCCTACAACCCTTGTGTCTTGACCCGACAACCCCCTCCCCCCCACTCCATCCCGCTTATGTTTCGGCAGTCATATCTCAATAACACTTTTGAATTGGTAAAAGGAAGTAGTTTGCTCTTACAGTTTTATCAGATGTGAATGACTTTCTATCAGGAGTCTAATTTTCCGTGAGGCATTCTATATCCGATGTTCATTGAATAATGACTGGATTGTTTATAGATGTTCCAATGTATATTTTTACTCTACCCAAAATCTAATAAAATTCATGAGAAACAAAAGTGGGAAAACCTAAAAAAATTGTAATATTTTTGTATCATCATAATTGTACCAACCTGCAGAAAAAAATGTATCGTGTCATTTATGTTGCTTGATTAACGCACTAAAAAATGTTTTTGAAACAATGGCAGAAATGAAGTGTTTTCTCAAAATTGGTACTAATAAAAAACTATAGTTTGCATCACAAACAACAAGCCCTCATGGGGCCATATCGATGGGCAAATAAAGTTACGGCTTATGAAAAGTGGAGATAAAAATCCCCAAAAAATCCTTGCGTCCT
Source organism: Eleutherodactylus coqui (assembly GCF_035609145.1). Lineage (NCBI taxonomy): Eukaryota > Metazoa > Chordata > Amphibia > Anura > Eleutherodactylidae > Eleutherodactylus > Eleutherodactylus coqui. Next base: position 504,260,304 of record NC_089837.1, on the reverse strand, counting down.
CATGGCCAAAATAGACCATATCTAGAGATGAGCGAACGTACTCGTCCGAGCTTGATACTCGTTCGAGTATTAGCGTGTTCGAGATGCTCGTTACTCGTAACGAGTACCACGCGATGTTAGGGTTACTTTCACTTTCATCTCTGAGACGTTAGCGCGCTTTTCTGGCCAATAGAAAGACAGGGAAGGCATTACAACTTCCCCCTGCGACGTTCAAGCCCTATACCACCCCCCTGCAGTGAGTGGCTGGAGAGATCAGGTGTCACCCGAGTATAAAAATCGGCCCCTCCCGCGGCTCGCCACAGATGCGTTCTGACATAGAGGAGGGAAAGTAGTATCTTGGTGGAGCTGCTATAGGGAGAGTGTTAGGAGTATTTTAGGCTTCAAGAACTCCAACGGTCTTTCTTAGGGCCACATCTAACCGTGTGCAGTACTGTGGAGGCTGCTTTTTGCAGTGTTGCACTTTTTTTTTTTTTGGTATATCGGCCGTGCAGAGCATTGCGTCCTGCAGTAATACTCCAGGGCCAGAAGCGCTTAGGCAGGGACAGAAGACATATTGATTGAATATAGGCAGTGGGCCTTTGTAAAAAAATTTGTGGAAAAAAATCTATTTGGGCTGCCTGTGACTGTCCTCAGTGTTCTGGGTCTGTGCTGGGTGTAGTAGTTCTCCAAATTCATACGCAGCCAGCTAAGTGTTACAGCAGGCTTGCGCAAAATTATTTCCTGGCGTTCCGTAAGCGAAGTCAGCCTCCAACCACAGGCCAATAAGCGGCACATTTAATTACAGCGTTCTGTTTCTGCACTACTGGTAATACAGCATGCTGAGGGGTAGGGGTAGGCCTAGAGGACGTGGACGCGGGCGAGGACGCAGAGGCCCAAGTCAGGGTGTGGGCACAGGCCGAGCCAGTGCGGTAGCCCGGGGTAGAGGCAGGGCCAGACCGAATAATCCACCAACTGTTTCCCAAAGCGCCCCCTCGCGCCATGCCACCCTGCAGAGGTCAAGGTGCTCTACAGTGTGGCAGTTTTTCACAGAGACGCCTGACGACCGACGAACAGTGGTGTGCAACCTTTGTCGTGCCAAGATCAGCTGGGGAGGCACCACCACCAGCATGCGCAGGCATATGATGGCCAAGCACCCCACAAGGTGGGACGAAGGCCGTTCACCGCCTCCGGTTTGCACCACTGCCTCTCCCCCTGTGCCCCAACCTGCCACTGAGATCCAACCCCCCTCTGAGGACACAGGCGCTACCGTCTCCTGGCCTGCACCCACACCCTCACCTCCGCTGTCCTCGGCCCCATCCAGCAATGTCTCTCAGCGCAGCGTCCAGACGTCGCTAGCGCCACTGTGTGAGCGCGAGTGCAAGTACGCCGCCACGCACCCGCACGCTCAAGCGTTAAACGTGCACATTGCCAAATTGATCAGCCTGAAGATGCTGCCGTATAGGCTTGTGGAAACGGAGGCTTTCAAAAGCATGATGGCGGCGGCCCCGCGCTACTCGGTTCCCAGTCGCCACTACTTTTCCCGATGTGCCGTCCCAGGCCTGCACGACCACGTCTCCCGCAACATTGTACGCTCCCTCACCAACGCGGTTACTGAGAAGGTCCACTTAACAACAGACACGTGGACAAACACAGGCGGGCAGGGCCACTATATCTCCCTGACGGCACATTGGGTGAATTTAGTGGAGGCTGGGACAGAGTCAGAGCCTGGGACCGCTCACGTCCTACCCACCCCCCGAATTGCGGGGGGTGTATGCTTCCTCCACTAAACCACCCTCCTCCTACGCAACCTCTGTCTCGCACATCAAGATGTGTCAGCAGCAGCACGTCGCCAGCAGTCGGTGTCGTGCGGCGTGGCAGCACAGCGGTGGGCAAGCATCAGCAGGCTGTGCTGAAACTACTCAGCTTAGGAGAGAAGAGTCAGACGGCCCACGAACTGCTGCAGGGTCTGACAGAGCAGACCGACCGCTGGCTTGCGCCGCTGAGCCTCCAACCGGGCATGGTCGTGTGTGACAACGGCCGTAACCTGGTGGCGGCTCTGCAGCTCGGCAGCCTCATGCACGTGCCATGCCTGGCCTATGTCTTTAATTTGGTGGTTCAGCGCTTTCTGAAAAGCTACCCACACTTGTCATACCTGCTCGGAAAGGTGCGCCGGGTCAGCGCACATTTCCGCAACTCCAAGACGGACGCTGCCACCCTGCGCACCCTGCAACATCGGTTTCATCTGCCAGTGCACCGATTGCTGTGCAACGTGCCCACACAGTGGAGCTCTACGCTCCACATGTTGGCCAGGCTCTATGAGCAGGGACTTCACAATAGGGAGTTGTACCTGCCTGTGTCTATGAATTAAAAAGCCCGGTCTGACTGGGGCGTGCAGACACCTTGACAGAATGAATAGTGTGTGGCACATAGGTTCCCCATTGCTATGCCCACGTGTGCAGCTCCTGATGGTGGTGGCACAGGATTCTATTTCTCATTGCTTCTGTACAGCATTGTGGGCTATCGCCCCGCCCCTTTTAAAGAGGGTCGCTGCCTAGCCGTGCCAACCCTCTGCAGTGTGTGCCTGCGGTTCCTCTGGCGGACGCACTTATAAATATACATGAGGGTGGCGTGGCATGAGGGCAGCTGAAGGCTGGGCAGGGACAGCTTGGTGTGCAATGTGGACGCTGGGTCGTGCGGGGGGGTTGGGCAGCATGTAACCCAGGAGAAGTGGCAGCGGAGTGTCATGCAGGCTTAGCTAAGGTATGCATTGCTAATGAGGGCTTTTCAGAAGTAAAAGTTGTTGGGAGGGGGGGGGGGGGGCATTCTTGCCGCTATTGTGGCTTAATAGTGGGACCTGGGAACTTGAGATGCAGCCCAACATGTAGCCCCTCACCTGCCCTATCCGTTTCTGAGTCGTTCCCATCACTTTCTTGAATTGCCCAGATTTTCACAAACGAAAACCTTAGCGAGCATCGGCGATATACAAAAATGCTCGGATCGCCCATTGACTTCAATGGGGTTCGTTATTCGAAACGAACCCTCGAGCATCGCGAAAAGTTCGTCTCGAGGAACGAGCACCCGAGCATTTTGGTGCTCGCTCATCTCTAAGTCCATATCCTTAAGCGGTTAAGCGTATGATTGTCTAGAATTAATTGAATTGAAACTAGGGGGCTTGAAAACGTGTTTAAACTCCTATTCCTAATGCAGAAATCGACCGTCTCCCTGCGCATAAGATTCTACCACAATTCCTGGTCAGCATCACTGCAGATGTGCTCCAGGCCTTACAAGCCGCTATCCACTTCTCCCCCGCCGGTGCTGTTACCTTGGGCTCTGAGGTGGATGAACAGTTGATTTTCTTGCTATAAGGGCGTATGGCCTATATAGGATCTTGTGGGCACACATGAGGATCTGTCAGGGGGACTGTACAATAATAGCGGAAATATCTACAATAGCATCTGCTGTTATTCTATTCTATTTCCAGGTTGCCTTAATCTCCTGGGTAATAGGAGTGACAAGCCTTAAGGGAAGCTATTGTAGCGCCTATGGAGGTTGTGCTCCACTTACAGACCTGTGAATGTGGCCTCTTAATTCTAGATAATGGAACATTCTTGAAATCTATATATATAAAATTGAATGTATGTCTGTGTGCGTGCGTGCCTGTCTGTCTGTCTGTCTGTCTGTCCTTTATGCGCTACTACACCATTCATCCGATCGCCATGAAACTTTGGGAAGTTGTTAAGTACACTCCTGGGAAGATTATAGGCATAGTACAACTATCCTATGATAAATGGCGCGCGCGCGAGCGTCGTCGGAAGTTACGACCCCCCACGTAGATCGAATAAGTAAGCCACCTGCTATTGTGATGTCATCACTGATGTCATCAACATCGGACGCCCTTGAACATGCCCCAACATGTTCTATAAAGCTGCATTGTGATGTCATTAAGGCTCTATTATGACACTTACAGCTTGGAACCACTAGAGCACGCCAGCCAATTACCATTGGAGTTGGAAGTGGGTAAACAAGTACTAGGATATCTTCCTAAGAAGCCACAGCAGCCGGATAAATTGTATGTTCCACCCAACGGCTATTTTATTCAGCCCGCAAGGGGGAAGCAGCGGCCTACAAAATCTCATTCAGGTAGGTAGGTTCAGTTCTTGGAGGTTGGAGAATGCTTATGGGCAAGGCCTTATGTCTCATCCCAACTCGATTATTCAATTCTAAGCGCAAAAGAATTAGCGTCCAAATTTTATGTACGGAATTTAATTCGCTCACTTCCCAATGTCATAGAAACTTGAAATTTGGCACGGGCATTGATTATGTCATAAATTAGAAAAGCTAATGGGTCCCAACTTGATTATTCAATTCAAAGCGCCAAAGAATTAGCGTCCAAATTTTATGTACGAAATCTAATTCTCTCACTTCCCAATGTCATAGAAACTTGAAATTTGGCACGGGCATTGATCTATATATATAAAATTGAATGTCTGTCTGTCTGTCTGTCCTTTATGCGCTACTACACCATTCATCCGATCGCCATGAAACTTTGGGAAGTTGTTGAGTACACTCCTGGGAAGATTATAGGCATAGTACAACTATCCTACGATAAATGGCGCGCGCGCGAGCATCGTCGAAAGTTACGACCCCCCCCACGTAGATCGAATAAGTAAGCCACCTGCTATTGTGATGTCATCACTGATGTCATCAACATCGGACGCCCTTGAACATGCCCCAACATGTTCTATAAAGCTGCATTGTGAGACCTCCTGTTCATATACTAATATATTAAACAGACGACCTCCTCCTCATATACTGATATATTACACAGATGACCTCCTCCTCATATACTAATTCTATGCGCAAAAGAATTAGCGTCCAAATTTTACGTGCGGAATGTAATTTTTTCACTTTCCGGTGTCATAGAAACGGGAAATTTGGCACGGGCATTGAATATGTCATAAATAGGCAAAGGTAATGGGTCCCAACTCGATTATTCAATTCTATGCGCCAAAGAATTAGCGTCCAAATTTTACGTACGGAATCTAATTTTCTCACTTTCCGGTGTCATAGAAACTTGAAATTTGGCACGAGCATTGAATATGTCATAAATAGGAAAAGCTAATGTCCCAACTCCATTATTCAATTCTATGCGCAAAAGAATTAGCATCCAAATTTTACGTACGGAATCTAATTTTCTCACATAGAAACTCGAAATTTGGCACGGGCATTGAATATGTCATAAATAGGCAAAGGTAATGGGTCCCAACTCGATTATTCAATTCTATGTGCCAAAGAATTAGCGTCCAAATTTTACGTACGGAATCTAATTTTCTCACTTTCCGGTGTCATAGAAACTTGAAATTTGGCACGAGCATTGATTATGTCATAAATAGGAAAAGTTAATGGGTCCCAACTCGATTATTCAATTCTATGCGCAAAAGAATTAGTGTCCAAATTTTGCGTACGGAATGTAATTTTCTCACATAAAAACTTGAAATTTGGCACGGGCATTGAATATGTCACAAATAGGAAACGCTAATGGGTCCCAACTCGATTATTCAATTCTATGCGCAAAAGAATTAGCGTCCAAATTTTACGTACGGAATCTAATTTTCTCGCTTCCCGATGTCATAGAAACTCGAAATTTGGCACGAGCATTGAATATGTCATAAATAGGAAAAGCTAATGGGTCCCAACTCGATTATTCAATTTTATGCGCAAAAGAATTAGCGTCCAAATTTTACGTACGGAATCGAATTCTCTTGCTTCCCAATGTAATAGAAACTCGAAATTTGACACTAGCATTGATTATGTCATAAATAGAAAAGTTAATGGGTCCCAACTCGATTATTCAATTCTAGGCGCAAAAGAATTAGCGTCCAAATTTTACGTACGGAATGTAATTTTCTCGCTTCCCAATGTCATAGAAACTTGAAATTTGGCATGAGCATTGATTATGTCATAAATAGGAAAAGTTAATGGGAAGTTGTTGAGTACACTCCTGGGAAGATTACTGGCATAGTACATCTATCCTGCGAGCGTCGTCGACAGTTATGCCCCCCAGACAAAGATCGTTTGATTTCCATCTCAAGCACAAAAGCAAAAGGCATTACGAGCAACGGGATGAGTGTTCAACTACAAAATGATGCATCCGCCGAACGTTTTGCAAGACAATTCCTGGATATTGAGAATGCTGAGGTAAAATGAAAGCTGTGCTGTGATTGGTTGCAATTTCTTATACTGCTGAGGTAAAATTAAAGCTGTGCTCTGATTGGTTGCTATTTCTTATACTGCTGAGGTAACATGAAAGCTGTGCTGTGATTGGTCGCTATATATTATACTGCTGAGGTAACATGAAAGCTGCTGTGCTGTGATTGTTTGTTATATATTATACCGCTGAGGTAAGTTGAAAGCTGCGCTGTGATTGGTTGTTATCTAGATAATATAAAAACTATTGTATGTATGTCTGTCTTCTCAGCAACGCGCGACGGGTACGCTAGTTATGTCATAAATGGGAAAAGCTAATGGGTCCCAACTTGATTATTCAATTCAAAGCGGCAAAGAATTAGCGTTCAAATTTTACGTACGGAATCTAATTCTCTCATTTCCTGATGTCATAGATAGATAGATAGATAGATAGACTGTATGCAATAACCCAGATAGATAGATAGATAGATAGATAGATAGATAGATAGATAGACTGTATGCAATAACCCAGATAGATAGATAGATAGATAGATAGATAGATAGATAGATAGATAGATAGATAGACTGTATGCAATGACACGTACAGCTTGGAACCATAAAAACTAGAGCACGCCAGCCATTTACAGTCAGTCTCCATTGGAGTTGGAAGTGGGCAAACATGTACTAGGCTATCTTCCCAAGAAGCCACAGCAGCCGGATAAATTGGATGTTCCACACAACGGCTATTTTATTCAGCCTGCAAGGGGGAAGCAGCGGCCTACAAAATCTCAGTGGTCGCTGCTGCCGTCATCTAGATATATAAAAACGAATGTATGTCTGTCTTCGCAGCAACGTGCGACGGGTACGCTAGTAGCATATAAAATAAATTTTACATGTTTTGCAAGAGTATAGATCCTTCCAGAAGAATAGGAGCCCAAATGAATTGGGTGATGAACAGCTTGAGTAATACCATTGTAGCTCTGCCTCTAGGTATCTACATTGTGTGCGGAGATAAGGCTTACAAATGGCTTGCATTGCATAAAACAGGATTCTGTACTCTTGTCCGCTCACACATGCCACATTCATGCTTCCACATGATGGTTTCTCAAAAGAATAAAAGCCCCTTTTCACGCAATGATTATCGCTCAAAATTTGTTCAAGCGATGGCATATAAGCGATAACCATTGTGTGTAAACACTTCTATCGTACACTTTTCGGCTGAATGATTATTTTAAGGTGAGCTTAAAATCCATCTTTCAGCTGGAGGGAGATAAGCAAGACCGCAAGCTGTGGGGTGCTGGAGATTACATTGTATTCTGCCAGCAGCCCATGCAAAGACAATGCAGCCTTGTCCAAAGTGTAGCCCACATGCTGGGCTCTGCAAACAGCCATTGGAGGCTCTTTTACACTCAAATGAAGGTAATAAACTGCTAATAGACATTAGTTTCTATTACCACTTTATGTAAAATGATCGCTGAAACTGTCAATCTTTCCATTGTTTGAAAGATTATCTTTGCATGTAAACAGGCCTTTAGATAAGTCCCTATGGAGTTTTGTTTAGTAGGGGCCCTAATAGGTCTATACTTTCCCAGCATGAAAATCTCACTTATATGCAAGTGCTTTATATCAGGAGTTAATTTACTGATGGCAGCGTGAATTATACCTTTATAACCCCTGCAAACTGACTGTACACAACCAAAGAGTCAGACAACAGACCTAGGACTTTCACCAGGCGATAGGAGGGTGCCACAGATGACACTTCCACCCTGCTGTGGCCATATTTCTGGACGCTTGTAATTCTACTCATGACTGAAATTTGAGGGTTTGCATGGGTGGAAGAGGTAGATCTTCAGCCCTACTCTAGTCACTCCCAGAGGTTGACTAGCCCACATACGGCACAAGAACGAGGATTACCGTTATGCTATTATTATGTCTAGTACAATGTGAAAAAGAATGGATAAAAGAGATTGGATATGTCATATGTATCATGAATAGAGATGAGCGAGCACCAAAATGCTCGGGTGCTCGTTGCTCGAGTCGAACTTTCCGCGATGCTCGAGCGTTCGTTTCGAGTAACGAACTCCATTGAAGTCAATAGGCGACTCGAGCATTTTTGTATATGACCCATGCTCCGCCAAGGTTTATATTTGTGAAAATCTGGAAAACCCAAGAAAATGATGGAAACGACAAAGAAATGGATAGGGCAGGCGAGGGGCAACATGCTGGGCTGCATCTCAGGTTCCCAGGTCCCACTATTAAGCCACAATAGCGGCAAGAGTGCCCCCCCCCCCCATAACAATTTTTACTTCGGACAAACCCTCATTAGCAAGGCCCGAGTCAGACTGGGGTTTTTTATAAGTATACACAGGCAGGTACAACTCCCCTATGGGAATTCCATGTGCACCCACAGCATGGGTGGGTCCCAGGAAGCCACTGGCGGAACATAAATATATCCCATTGCAGTGCCCCGGACAGCAGAGCTAACATCAGATTAAATACAGGTAGGCTTCGGCCCACACTGCATGCCCCAGTCAGACTGGGTTTTTTTATAAATACACACAGGCAGGTACAACTCCCCTATGGGAATTCCGTGTGCACCCACAGCAGTGGTGGCCCCTGGAACCCACTGGCGGCACATAAATAAATCCCATTGCAGTGCCTCCCTTAAAGCTGAGGTAACGCGATAAGAAATGCAGGTTGGCTTTGGCCCGCACTGCATGCTCCAGTCAGTATGGGTAATTTACATTGTCACAGGTACGTAGAACTCCGCTATGGGAAGTCTTTGTGCACCCACAGTATGGGTGGCTCCCTGGAACCCACCGACGGGGGGTGGGTTGAGTGAGTGACAGCATATTAGCCTGCCATGGACAAGTTTGTCCTCCACAGCATTGTCTGGCTGCCGGCATATTTGTAGTGCTTATGGCGGTTGCGCCTGTCCTACTGCGATTTTGCCGATGGCGATTGTGCTTGCCTTGTGGCGATACTGCCTATGGCGACCGTGTCTGCTTTGAAGAGTAAGGGGTATTGGATTTTTGGCTTTTTCTGTGAATTATTCATAACATTGCAGTGCCCCAAATAGCTAAGGTAACGGGAGATAAAATGCAGGTAGGCTTCGGCCCACACTGCATGCACTAGTCAGTCTGGGTTATTTTTTTGGGGGCCATGTACGTTGAACAACGCGATGGGAACACTTAGTGCACCCATAGTATGCGCAGACCCCTGTAATACTCTTGTAGCAAAGATATAAGCAGACCCCACTAACAGTTATGCTGCAGAAGTCTAGGGAGACCCTATTAACACTTCTGTAGTAACAGTATAGACAGACATCAGTAACATTTCAGTAGCTGCAGTATAGGCAGAGCCCAGTATCAGTTACATTTCAGTAGTAACAGTATCGACAGACCCCTGTAACATTTCCGTAACCGCAGTATAGGCAGAGCCCAGTATTAGTGGGATTTCAGTAGTAACAGTATAGACAGATTGACAACACCTATATGGAAAAGCTAGTATTTTCTGAGACAAGAGAGGAGCATTTGATTGCAATGAAAAGGATATTCAAGGTACTGAAAGTCTGCACTCCTCATCTCAAGCTGAAATATGGAAAGGCTTCATTCATATGTTTTCTGTTGTCCATTTCAAAGCGTTAGCAAATAGCAATCCAAGTTTCCGACTACTACCACGCATCTTTCTTAGGAATTACCAAAGATTATCACAAGTAAAGGCCTCATCATCAATTAGTCCAAAATCATTCAGGGAGTATGTGGTTCTCAGCTGGCCTGCTTCCACCAAGGATTAGTGCCTGCTGCTACTCTGTCCCTTGCCCTGCAGGGATGCTGTGTTCTTTAGTCACCTGTACGCTTATCTTTGGACTTAGCAGTACCAACAAGTTGGAAGCCACCATTGCTCTACCAGTTGGCTGAAAGCTTCAGCTAGGGATAATGGAATACTACCGCTGTTTTATTTAGTTGGTTTTCGGAATGTGTCGTTTAGGTGAAATTCTTGGACCGCCGCCAGACGGACCACTGCGAAAGCATTTGCCAAGAATGCTTTCATTGTTGGAGGAGGAGGAGGGGGATGTTTTTGAGGCAGTACGTGTCCTGTCCACGTGTCCGTGGTTATATGCACCTTCCCAGTAACCGCGTTGGTGGAAAATTGTCGCGACTGGGGACCTAGTAGCGTGGCCTCGCCGCCATCATGTCTTTGGGAAGCCTCCGTTTCCACAAGCCTGTAACATAGCAGTAGCAGCAGTATAGGCAGAGCCCAGTATTAGTAACATTTTAGTGGTAACACTATGGACAGACCCCAGTAACATTTCCGTAGCAGCAATTTAGGAAGAGTACAGTATTTGTAACATTTCAGTATTAGCAGTACAGACAGACCCCAGTAACATTTCCGTAGAAGCAGTATGGGCAGAGCCCAGTATTAGTTACATTTCAGTAGTAGCAGTATAGACAGGCCCCAGTAACATTTCCGTAGAAGCAGTATAGGCAAAGCAGCAGATTAACATTTCCGTTGCAGCAGTATAGTGAGAGCACAGTATTTGTATCATTTCAGTAGTAGCAGTATAGACAGACCCCAGTAACATTTCCATAGAAGCAGTATGGGCAGAGCCAAGTATTAGTTACATTTCAGTAATAGCAGTATAGACAGGCCCCAGTAACATTTCCGTAGAAGCAGTATAGGCAGAGCCCAGTATTAGTAACATTTCAGTAGTAGCATTATAGACAGGCCCCTGTAACATTTCCGTAGAAGCAGTATAGGCAAGATTAACATTTCCGTTGCAGCAGTATAGGGAGAGCCCAGTATTAGTAACATTTCACTAGTAGCAGTATAGACAGGCCCCAGTAACATTTCCGTAGAAGCAGTATAGGCAGAGCCCAGCATTTGTAACATTTCAGTAGTAGCAGTATAGACAGACCCCAGAAACATTTCCGTAGAAGCAGTATGGGCAGAGCCCAGTATTTGTAACATTTCAGGAGTAGCAGTATAGACAGACCCCAGTAACATTTCCGTAGCAGCAGTATAGAATGAGCCCAGTATTAGTAGCATTTCCGTAGTAGCAGTATAGACAGGCCCCAGACACATTTCCATAGAAGCAGTATGGGCAGAGCCCAGTATTTGTAACATTTCAGTAGTAGCAGTATAGACAGACCCCAGTAACATTTCCGTGGCAGCAGTATAGGGAGAGCCCAGTATTAGTTACATTTCAGTAGTAGCAGTATACAAAGGCAAAAAAGTTGTCAGCAGCACAATATGAGTACCATATGGTTTGAACAGGTATCCTGCACGCCCACTGGGTTTGGGATCCAAGCCAAGCCGCTCTTTAGTACAAATGTTGATGAAGTAGATCAAGGTGCAAAGCAATGAAGTTTCTTTATTTCTTTCCTCCCAGACAGAAAAACACAACGTTTCGACTACAAGAGTCTTTATCAAGTATGGACAACAAGTGAACAACATACAAATATATAGTGTGTCTAGTATCACATTAAACCTATCACAGTAGATCACATGATAAAATTCACCTGCATTCATTGATGTCATTATGGCACACACATGCTGCGGAGTTTGTAGCTATGGTGGAGCATTGTATCAACCTTTCACTTCCTCTTGTGGCTATGTCGCCATGGAGACGTGTTATGTAAGGCTACTACTGGCTGAAATCTGTATGAGTCTCCTCCCGTCCACCGTGACATCATCACATCACGTCTGTATAGCGTGGTCACATGACTGGAGCGTGCAGCGTCATTGGGCACATATCCTGTTCACACCTTGCTCCATAGAGCTACTACTAGAAATAAATGTCAGTGTTTCTTAGTAATCACCATGACGCAATCAAGCCACGCCAGTGAGACGTGGTCACGTGTCCGAGATGAGCCAAGTCCCACTATGTGATCCTACATAGATAAATCAACATCTTTAGTGGACACAAAGACAAGTATATGAGGCATTGCTGCGTACATAACGCACAAAAAGGAATACCGCATATCTGTACATCGGAATATATTATATAATTGCAATGTCATAGCCGCACGTGTGGGCTCCTCCCCAAGGGGTGTGGCCTCCACGTGAAAAATACCATAGCATATTCTTTAACTTTAAGCACACAGAAAAGAGTACCGCATATCTATACATCAGAATATATTGTATAGTTGCAGTGTCATAGCCGCACGTGTGGGCTCCTCCCCAAGGGGTGTGGCCTCCACGTGAAAAATAGCTACAAACTCCGCAGCATGTGTGTGCCATAATGACATCAATGAATGCAGGTGAATTTTATCATGTGATCTACTGTGATTGGTTTAATGTGATACTAGACACACTATATATTTGTATGTTGTTCACTTGTTGTCCATACTTGACAAAGACTCTTGTAGTCGAAACGTTGTGGTTTTCTGTCTGGGAGGAAAGAAATAAAGAAACTTCATTGCTTTGCACCTTGATCTGCTGTTTCCACTACTTCATCAACATTTGTACTAAAGAGCGGCTTGGCTTGGATCCCAAACCCAGTGGGCATGCAGGATACCTGTTCAAACCATATGGTACTCATATTGTGCTGCTGACAACTTCTTTGCCTTTGGATATTTCGTTGATCCTGATCAGCGTGCACATAAACGTCTAAACAGTTATGGAATCTGAAAACCCGGAAGGGGGTGCTCCGGGCACCTCCCAGACAGTTTGGTACTCCAATGCAGACCAAGCACGGATATTTGCAGGAATGACGTATGATGGTACTTTCTTGAATATTCCAACTACTGATGTTCTACGCCGCGAATGGGAAGGTGAGAAAAAGAGATATATTTCACTTAATATCCATATGGCAACACTTTTTGAGTATTTCAAATCTAATCGTATTCCCCGTGGGTCACGGTCACATTTGCGTCCCACCCTCATGCCAGGGAATGCAACATTTTGCAAGAAGTTGTCAGCAGCACAATATGAGTACCATATGGTTTGAGGAGATATCCAATCGCTATTCACTGGATATCATCCTCTTGAATATCGAATTTTTGCAATTGGAAGTTTCTACATGTACAGCAAATATTACTAAATTGGAAGCACAGATCTCAGAGAAGGTGCCCGTTAATGAATGGACTGATATATCAACTAAAACTGATATATTATTGCAGAAATTCAAAAGTGACATTGAAGTAACAAAAAGAACGAAATGGCACCGGGACCTCGAGGATTACGAGAAAGGGAGAGTCTATAACTGGCAGATGTCCCGTAATTGTGACAATCCGATGAATAGACGCACACGGAGACCTAATAGAAGGAACCATCGGATGGATACTAACAAATTTGGGTTTACATCTGCGACATCAGATTCTACAGATGATTCCTCACAAACATCTATGAAATCTGTGAATTTTTTAGGAACACGCCATACGAGACCCTCCAAACCAAGAAGAGACGGCCATGGCACCAACGGCGAGGGGGCCATAAACATCACCGATCCCGCAAAAGGACCACAATCAATGATGACGCGATCTACCAACAAGAGGCCATCTCCACAAGCGATGACATAAATACGGTTGTGAACATTTCATCAAGGACTCTGACTACCCTTGAGATGAAGGTATTATGTAAAGGTCTATCATTCTGCCCTACTCCTATGACAAATTGGTTCTCTTTGGACCTTGATTTAAGGAGGTTTTATAGGAAATTAAGATTGAAAGCATATTTTTCTAATGTGACGTCATCTAGTGTTGATGCACCCACTGTATCAGTTACAGACAAGGCAGCATTCACATTACAAGACACAGGTCTACATAACAAAAGCATGTTTCAGCCACTGAACAATGTACATGCCATTGAGACATACGTAGATCTTGTAAATCGGGATATACAGAAAATAAGATCATCATACACTAATGCACGATACTACAACAATTTGAATTATGCGGAGCGTCAAGCTCTTTCAGGGCTTTCACTTGACAGATCCATCACTATCAAACCGGCCGACAAGGGCGGCGCGGTGGTAGTGATGGATTCTGTCAAGTATGAACAAGAGATCTATAGACAGTTAAATGATACAACTGTATATGAATTATTGACATGTAATCCTACTGATAATTACCAGACAGAATTGAGAAGCATTTTGAATGAGGCCCTCTGTGAAGGTAATATTGATTTAGCTCTATCTAAATATCTGTATATACAACATCCAAATATACCTACTATATATGTATTACCTAAAATACACAAATATCTCACTGAGCCTCCCGGACGTCCAATTGTGTCAGGACGGAATTCCATGTTTAACCATATTTCCATCTTTTTGGATTACATCCTGCGTGAGTACTCTACAAGTAATTGCTCTTATGTTAAGGATACAAGCGATTTTCTAACCAAATAGAGATCCATCCCTTGCCATGAGAATACAATATTGGCCACACTTGATGTCACTGCTCTCTACACATCAATTTCTCACGAACTTGGTTTAGAGGCAGTCAGACAAAAAATGTCATCAGCATTGGTATCTATTGAATGTGAACATGTAGTTCTGACCCTTTTGGAATTTGTACTCACCAGGAGTTATTTTTCGTTTTGTGGGAGGTTCTATCGTCAGCGCCAGGGGACCGCCATGGGGGCCAATATGGCTCCAAGTTATGCAAATATTTATATGGGCATATTTGAAGATCTGTTTGTCTATACATCTGCATATTGGCCCCAGGCGGTCTCCTGGCTGCGATACATCGATGACATATTTGTTGTCTGATCTGGTTCTGTTGAGGAATTACTGTTTCATCAGGAACTCAACAGCATCAGGCCAGAGCTGCAATTTACTCTTAAATATTCTAACAGCAGCATAGAATTCTTGGATGTAAGAATTATTAAAACCAGTACTGGCTTCTCCTCTGATCTCTATGTCAAACCAACTGACCGAAAAAATCTTCTTGAGTACAGAAGTTTCCATCCTAAAACCACAATTGACTCGCTTCCGTGGAGTCAATTCCTACGGGTTAGGCGAGTCACCAATGATGCATATGTGGAGACACGCCTATGCGAGTCACCAATGATGCCTATTACACACATGTGTAAAAAATTTCCTGATCGTGGATATCCCACAAAGCTAGTGACTGAGAAAATGGAATGAGCAAGAGTACTCACACAGGATGAACTATTAATCTCTAAAGGTAGAACTAATAAAAATGAACGCATTCCTTTTGTTTCTACTTTTACCACCAGAAGTAGACAGGTATCTTCCATTCTACGTAAACATTGGCCATTATTGCAGCTAGCTCCACAGGCGAATGCATTCCGTGAACGGCCAATTATGTCATAGAAACGCTGCACTAGTCTGCGCGACAAATTGGTACGGTCAACTTATGAAAAACTATCTCTCGGACATCTAGAACCTTTTTATCGCTCGGGACAGGCAGTTATCCATGTTTGGGTTGTTCCAGTTGCTCAAACATGATCAAGGGTAGTCAATTTTTTCTTTCACAGACCGGGAAAAGTTTTCATATCAAGGGACGTCACACATGTTCATCGACACATGTCATCTACTTACTCACCTGCCCGTGTGGCCTACAATATGTCGGCCAAACAACACAGGAGGTGAGGAGTAGAATTTCGAGCCACAAGAGCGCGATATGCACCAAAAAATTAGATCAGCCAGTACCACGCCATTTTTATGACAGTGGACACTCGGTATGCCAATTAAAATTCCGCATCATTGATTCTGTACCCGAAACATCTAAGGGGGGGTGATAGAACACGAATGTTATTAAAGAAAGAATTATATTGGATTTTTACACTTGATACAATGACCCCAAAGGGTCTAAATCACGAATACGATACCCATATGTTCCTGTAGTTGTTCTGCTTTCTCTGCATTGTTTATGCCATTTATATGGATTTTAATTCACTTACTTATTTGTATTTTTATGTCTTCACAGTGCATTTATGATGTCGTTATGGCACTAAAGAAATCTATACTGCATCGCAGTGTTATGCGAACGAATAGCCAATTTTTGTGTATTATTTATATGCAATTACTGGTGGTAGTCTTGTATGGAGATGTTATAGCATCATGTGAATATTGATGAATGCATGATGAGCCACTTTGACATCTATGTGTATTATGAATATCATTACTGGCCTATTAACATGATTATATATGCACGATATGCTATATCTGATTTTTTACCTGATTATCTCATGCCAATTCATGATGCCCTCCAAATATCTATTTTTTTTTTCTGGATAGTGATATTTAAAAGTTAAAGAATATGCTATGGTATTTTTTACGTGGAGGCCACACCCCTTGGGGAGGAGCCCACACATGCAGCTATGACACTGCAACTATACAATATATTCTGATGTATAGATATGCAGTACTCTTTTCTGTGCGTTTTAAAATATGCAATGGTATTTTTCACATGGAGGCCACACCCCTTGGGGAGGAGCCCACACGTTTATGTCTAGTAGTAGCTCTATGGAGCAGGGTGTGAACAGGATATATGCCCAATGACGCTGCACGCTCCAGTCATGTGACCACGCTATACAGACGTGATGTGATGATGTCACGGTGGATGGGAGGAGACTCATACAGATTCCAGCCAGTAGGAGTCTTGCATAACACGTCTCCATGGCGACATAGCCACAAGAGGAAGTGAAAGGTTGCTACAACGCTCCACCATAGCTACAAACTCCGCAGCATGTGTGTGCCATAATGACATCAATGAATGCAGGTGAATTTTATCATGTGATCTATTGTGATTGGGAAATGTGATATTAGACACACTATATATTTGTATGTTGTTCACTTGTTGTCCATACTTGACAAAGACTCTTGTAGTCGAAACGTCGTGTTTTTCTGTCTGGGAGGAAAGAAATAAAGAAACTTCATTGCTTTGCACCTTGATCTGCTGTTTCCACTACTTCATCAACATTAGTAGTAGCAGTATAGACAGGCCCCAGTAACATTTCCGTAGCAGCAGTATGGGCAGAGCAGAGTATTAGTTACATTTCTGTAGTAGCAGTATAGACAAGCCCCAGTAACATTTCCGTAGAAGCAATATGGGCAGAGCCCAGTGTTAGTAACATTTCAGTAGTAGTAGCAGTATAGACAGACCCCAGTAACATTTCCGTTGCAGCAGTATAGGCAGAGGCCAGTATTAGTAACATTACAGTAGTAACAGTATACACAAACCAAGGTAACATTTCAGAAGCAGAAGTATCGGCAGACCGAAGTTACGTTTCTGTTGCAGAAGTATAGGCAGACCCCTCTAGCATTACTGTGGCAGAAGTATAGGTAGGCCGAACAGAGTTACATTTCTGTAGCAAAAGTGTAGGCCAACCCCAGACACAGTGGTGTACCATGAGTGCAGGCGAAGATCATAAAAATTACTTAGATTACATTGTAGGCGAGGGCCCAAAAAATTGGTGTACCAACAGTACAAATGTTCCCCAGAAAAATTGCCCATGCCCAACCCAGAGGGCAGGTGAAACCCATTAATCACTTAGCTTACTGTGGCTTAATTTGTAACTAGGCATGGAGGCAGCCCAGTTAAAATAAAAATTGGATGCTTTAATGAGAATTGAAACGTATAAATATTGTTTACAAAAGTTATATGAGCCTTTTGGGCCACAGAAAAATTGCCCATTCGGGGTGATTATGTGAGGTTTCAGGAGGAGTAGGTGGAGGAGGACGACGAATATTATACACAGATTGACAAAGGTAAAGGTCCCCATTTTTTCCGGTGATAGAGAAGAGTGCTTTTATCTGCGGTTGCTGCGAAAATAATCTTTAGGTACCGCTGCTGTCCGCTAGTGGAGAAGAGAAGTCTGGGGAAATCCAGGCTTTGTTCATCTTTATGAGTGTAAGCCTGTCGGCACTGTCAGTTGACAGGCGGGTAAGGCTTATCTGTGATGATTCCCCAAGCTGCACTAAACACCCTCTCTGACAAAACGCAGGGCAAGCAAGCACCTCCAGGGCATAAAGCGCGAGTTTGTGCCACGTGTCCAGCTTGACACCCAGTAGTTGTACGGAGCAGAGTCGTCATGGAGGAAGGTCGTACGATCGGCTACGTACTCCCTCACCATCCTTTTACAGTGCTCCCTCCAACTCAGCCTTGACTGGGGAGTGGTGACACAGTCTTGCTGGGGAGCCATAAAGCTGGCAAAGGCCTTGGAGAGTATTCCCCTGCCTGCGCTGATCTAATCTCTGCGCCTCCCCTGCTACTTGGCCCTTGGAACTGCGCCTTCTGCCACTAGCGCTGTCAGATGGGAAGTTTACCATCAGTTTGTCCACCAGGCCCTGTGGTATAGCATCACTCTCGAAGCCCTTTCCTCTTCGGGAATAAGAGTGAAAAGGTTCTCCTTATACCGTGGGTTGAGCAGTGTGTAAACTCAGTAATCCGTTGTGGCCAGAATGCATCTAACGCGAGGGTCACGAGAAAGGCATCCTAACATGAAGTCAGCCATGTGTGCCAGGGTACGTGTACGCAACACATGGCTGTCCTCACTAGGAAGATCACTTTCAGGACCTGACACATCTGGATTGCGAGGCAGAGGTTGTGTAGGAGGAGGAGGAGGAGGAAGGTTTAGTGGAGGTGGCATACACCGCCGCAGATACCAGCACCTATCTGGGGCCCGCAATTCTGGGGGTGGGTAGGACGTGAGTGGTCCCAGGCTTTGACTCGGTCCCAGCCGCCACTAAATTCACCCAATGTGCCATCAGGGAGATATAGTGGCCTTGCCCGGCTATGCTTGTCCACGTGTCTGTTGTTAAGTGGACCTTCCCAGTAACCGCGTTGGTGAGGGCGCAAACAATGTTGCGGGAGACGTGGTCGTGCAGGGCTGGGAGGGTACACCGTGAAAAATGGTGGCGACTGAGGACAGAGTAGTGCGGGGCCACCGCCAACACGTTTTGGAAAGCCTCAGTTTCCACAAGCCTGTACGGGAGCATCTCCAGGCTGATCAATTTGGCTATGTGGACATTTAAAGCTTGAGCATGCGGGTGCGTGGCGGCATATTTGCGCTTTCGCTTCAACGATTCTCTTAGTGACAGCTGGACGCTGTGCTGAGACACATTGCTGGATGGGGCCGAGGACAGCGGAGGTGAGAGTGTGGGTCCAGGCCAGGAGACGCTCGTGCCTGTGTTGTGGAGGTGGGTTGGATCTCAGTGGCAGGTTGGGGCCCAGGGGGAGAGGCAGTGGTTCAACCCGGAGGCGGTGAACGGCCTTTGTCCCACCTTGTGGGGTGCTTGGCCATCATATGCCTGCGCATGCTGGTGGCTCCCCGGCTGATCTTGGCACGACAAAGGTTGCACACCACTGTTCATCGGTCGTCCGTGGTCTCAGTGAAAAACTGCCAAACCTTTGAGCACCTTGGCCTCTGCACGGTGGCTTGGCGCGAGGGGGTGCTTTGGGAAACAGCTGGTGGATTATTCGCTCTGGCCCTGCCTCTACCCCTGGCTACCCCACTGCTTCTTCCAACCTGTCCTGTGGCTGCAATTGCCTCCCCCTCTGAAGACCTGTCCTCAGTTGGCTTATCACACCATGTGGGGTCAGTCACCTCATCGTTCAGCGGCTCTTCCTCCAAATCCTCTGTGCGCTCCTCCCTCGGACTTACTGCCCTTCCTACTGCCTCACTGATAGACAACTGTGTCTTATCGTCATTGTCCTCCTCACCCACTGAAAGCTCTTGAAACAGTTGCCGGAAGTCCCCAGCCTCATCCCTCAGACCCCGGGAACTTTCCAAAGGTTGGGCATCGGTCACGACAAACTCCTCAGGTGGGAGAGGAACCATTGTTGCCCAATCTGGGCTGGGGCCCGAGAACAGTTCCTGGGAGTCTACCTGCTCCTCAGAATGTGTCATTTTCATGGAGTGAGGACGCTGGGAGGAAGGAGGAGCTGTAGCCAGAGGATTCAGAGTTGCAGCAGTGGACGGCATAGAAGACTGGGTGGTCGATAGATTGCTGGATGCACTTTCTGCCATCCACGACAGGACCTGCTTACACTGCTCATTTTTTAATAAAGGTCAACCACGTGGACCCAAAAGTTGTGATATGAAGCTGGGGGCCGGAGAAACGTGCCTTTCTCCGAATCCCGCAGCAGCCTGCTGCAATTCACCTGGACCAGGAACTGGGCCTATGCCCACACCCTCACGTGGAACTCCGCGTCCTCGACCGCGTCCACGTCCTCTACCCCTACCCCTCAGCATGGTGGATTAAGAATCAAGCAGACACTGAGCTGTGTAAAAATGTTTGTGAATTATTGCCGCGCAGTTGGTGGCTGCCAGCGGTTATATAACGCAAAATGAAGCCAGAGATAAATTATAAGGAAGGATGCAATCAGGACTAGCTGTGCAATATGCAATTGTGATGCACCTGAAGTCCCACAGGCCACGCAGTGAAATGCACTGGGTCACAGGTAGCCGTAAAAAGGATTTCCTTTTTAAAATGTGTTTTTTTTTTAATGCAATGCAGGCTATAGAGCGTGTATTGGAATTTCCCTCTATGGGTGTCTGTCACAGTACACTGTGCTGGCAGCTGACGGGTAACACAGAGCGGTGTAAAAAATGTGTGGTTTCTTGGCGTGCACTTGGAGGCAGACAGCACTTATGTTATGCTAACTGCACCCAGAAATTTTTTTTACTGAAGGCTGAATGCAGGCCTTGCTGTGCAATACTGAGGTACTACAACTCCCAGCAACCATGGAGTTAAATGCACACGGTCACAGGTAGCCCTAACATGGACCGTTGGGGTTGTTGTAGACAGGATTCCACACTACCACTGTCCCTGCCTCACCAATACTTCCCCTATACTACGTAGTACAGCCTGAGAATGCTATAGCTGTAATGGGGCTGCACGCCCGATATACAAAAAAAAAAAAGTGCAAAACTGCTCCCAGCAGCCACAACATTAGTGCACTAGGTGAGCTGTGGCCCTAAGAAAGACCGTTGGGGTTCTTGTAGACACTAACACTCTCCCTATAGCAGCAGCACTGTCCCTAATCTTTGCCAGCTTGAGTCTGTGGCGAGCCGCGGGCGGCCCCACTTTATATACTCGGCAGTCACTTCATCTCGCCCACACTCACTGCAGGGGGGTGGGATAGGGCTGGAACGTCACAGGAGGAAGTTGTAATGCCTTCCCTGCATGTCTATTGGCCAGAAAATGGTGCAAATCTTTCAGGGAAGGAAATAGAATTGACTCGAACACCGCGTGGTGCTCGTCACGAGTAACAAGCATCTCGAGTACCCTAATACTCGAACGAGCATCAAGCTCGGATGAGTACGCTCGCTCATCTCTAATCATGAATGTTCACTCAGGGCCAGTGAACCGTAGGACCTTAGTGTATCATGTATGCTATCATTGTGTGGGACAACATAACATGGTAGAAAATTGGGCCACAACGTAGGATCTCCTGAGTTTTAGATGACAGCTGTCTGGCATCCTAGATATTTGGCCATGGCCAATAGGTAAGCTTCATGTAAAGTAAGGGCCGTAACTAAGACTGCAGGGCTGTAAGTGGAGGCCAGACATGACAGGTTTAACAGGGAGGGAATGTAAGGGGATTAATGAGGAAAATAAGGAGGGGTTAAAAGAAGAGGAGGAAAATGGAAGAGCAGTTAAGTAACATCACAGACAGCTGAGAAGAAGAACAGGAGGAGAAGGAAGATGGATGGAGAGGAGTGAGAGTAGAGTGGGGAGAGAGATAGGGAAAGCCCTTTCAGGACCACAGACAGCATCCAAGATGCTGGCAGTGAGGGAGAGAAGAGGCAGGAGATTTTGGCACCTTGCGGTTGAGCCCTGACACCGTTTCCAGGCACGGATGCCATCTAGGGAGCCCATCCTCGGTCCCTCCAGGCCAGCCTTCTACTGGTCCACCTTCCAGCGCTGCAGGCATGCCTGGGAAGAATCCCACTAGATGGCAGGGCCCTGGGCTGCGGTCCAGAGCTCGCTCGTTAAAAGTGGTGGGGATTTACTGGGAGCTGACACCAGAGAGGAGTATTAGGTGTGGGGTGGTGCTTACCTGGCAATACACCATTCGGTGAGCATCCTCGCTGCGGTGGTACACTATCTGAGAACGATGCTGGGAATGAAAGTCCAGAGAGAGAGGATCCAGGGGACGAGTTTGCAGCATCTGGACGAAAGCTTGACAGTCCAGCAGTGCAGAGATCGGTTCCATCTGCAGGGAGTTTGATGACAGTTCCAGGAGGAGAATAGGTTGCAGCTGTTTCGGAGTCCAGATGGGAGATGTTCCAGTGGCAGAGGAAAAGATGGTGTGTGACAGTGTTTATGTTTGTTACAAAGCAGCACGTCTTAGTGAGTGGGTCAATATGGACAAGTGGGAGGGAATAAATTGGGCATCTGCTGGAAATTCAATGAGAGTCAGTGAAAATTAAAAGGGATCTGCAAATTCAAGCATATATGCTGGCATTGCAGTGGCACATCACATGGTGCAGCCAGATGCTTTAAGTGAAGAAAGGGAAAAGGACCAGCAAGTAATGAAGAAAGGACAGAGTACAAGGGGAGCATACAAAGTTGCGTGGAGGGAGTAGAAACAGCGGGTCGAGATGTGAAGTGACATAAGGACCAATAAGGATAAAGAAGGTGCGGTTTTGTAGTGGTTTGGGATTGTGCATATGTTGGGTATATCTGTGGCTATGGTAAATCAATTTTTGGCCAGCCTGTCTCTTGGTTTTAAGCTTACGATGTTTTGGGATGTGATAGGCCTTAGAAGGCTTTCAAAAGAAAAAAGTGAGCCAGGATAAACGTAGGCCTGTGTCGTTTTCAGTTTTTGAAAGAGGTGATGGTTGCATTGGAAATAATCTGTGCGTGGCGTTTCGAGGGGGCCTTGTTCTATTTGGCTTTTATGTTAGCATTTTTTTGAGCATTAAGGTTGGGCGAATTGGTTTTGCCTAGCAAGAAAAAAGGGAGGAGACTACTAACAGAGGATGTGAGAGTTGGGGAAGAACAGCTCGAGTCTTTTATATGAAGGTCTAAGACAGACCTAAAAGAAAAAGGAAGAAGGGTATTGATTTGACAGGTTCATAGGGTATAGATGAGCCTTGTTGCATGTTGAAAGCACTATGACGAGTTGGCCAGGGTGAGGATGGGGCAGTTTTTTAGGACATAGGTCTTTCCTATCCAGGTTTCAGTTTGTGGTGGTTTTTCAAAAGGCCCCATAGCACCTCGGCTGGGACAGTACTAGTTTTGGGCCCCATTCTTTTTGGATTGGGGTGGCGACAGAGGCTGCAAGAGGGGATCTGAGTGTTGATGTAATTAACAGGAGTGAGAGATGGCAGTCGGGAAGGTTTAAATCTTATATTTAGACCACGGTGGTTATAAAGTGGTCTGGGAATTTAATGAGTAAGGTTTATTTAGGGGCAGAGGAATTTTTAATGTTGCTATGGTTGCCTTTGTTTTCCCTTTCAGATCAGCAACAGGCCCTAGTAGAGATTCTGGGGCATTCGTATGTGAATTGGGGTGGGGAGAGAGCAAAAGTATGATCAAAAAGGAGACAGTTGGGTTTTGAAGAAAGATCGGCGGTGTTGCGATGAATAGGAATACAAGGAGTGTTGTGATGGAGGGTTTTGCATGAGTTTCATCATTTTGTGGATTTGGACAGGGCAACAAATAATCTGGTGCTGCATGCAGGCAGGAACAATTTAGGTAAGAGGCCTTTTCGCTAGGTATCTTGAGATATCCGGTATGATATCCTACATTTCCAGGGTCGGTGGTTATTTGGTCAGGTTAAATAAAGTGTGAATTAAACTGAATAGGGAAGTTTCCAGTTTTGTGGCAAGAAATGGGCGAGTCGAAATGAGGTATGTGGATTTAGAAAAAGGCCAACGCAATTTTTGAGAGATTGATGGTGTTCACCTAAATGGTGAACATGAGGTGGGCATATCGTGTTTGCAGTGGCGGGTCCTTGGATTTAGTCACAAATTATTGGTTGGGATGGGGGGGTAGGGGCTGGATAG
Organism: Eleutherodactylus coqui; assembly: GCF_035609145.1. Lineage (NCBI taxonomy): Eukaryota > Metazoa > Chordata > Amphibia > Anura > Eleutherodactylidae > Eleutherodactylus > Eleutherodactylus coqui. The sequence continues at coordinate 504,236,205 of NC_089837.1, read as the reverse complement.
CCACCATCCCCCTTGGTTTATCTCTGGTTAATATTGGGTCTGTAGCCTCCGAGGAAATATTATTAAATGACTGGTAAATAAAGATTTTTTATATATTTCTAATCTGTGTATCTTTTTGGTGTTGGAATGAGAAGGTGACAGATGTCTGGACTCCAAGGACCTCCCCTCATATTGGAGGGGAAGATTAATTCAGGGTTATGATTATTAGTAATGAGTAAATAAATGTTTTTGTCTTGTAATAAAATTGTCTGCTTATCCAAAGAAAGGTGCATTGTTATGAATTCAAGCTACAGCAAGTAAAGGAACCAGTCTGTTATACCCGGGTCATGTCTATGGGCATGGCAAACAGGATGGTTTATTTTCCTCCTCATACTATGAATGGGGGATTAGTTAGTTATCTATTGGATAATGGCGATCACGTGATCAGAGACCACTCACAGCGGTCCTTGGTCATTGCCCCAGGGCCCAGTAGCCAGGACATTTTAAATTTCACGAGTCCTCGCCAGCTTCTGCGCTTGCATCTGCCATTTTGCAGATGGGTAAATGGGTCGCATCCAAGCTGGGGAGAGGTTTGTTAAAAGGATTAGAGATGAGTAAGCATACTCGCTAAGGCTAACTACTCGAGCGAGTAATGCCTTATTCGAGTATCTGCCCGCTCATCGCTAAAGATTCGTCTGCCGGCGCAGGTGAGAGGTGATTTGCGGCGGTGACCAGGGGGGAACGGGGGGGGGGGGGGAGAGGGAGAGAGAGATCTCCCCTCTGTTCTTCTCCGCTCTCCGCCGCCGCTCCCCGCCCTCCGCCGGCAGACGAATCTTTAGAGACGAGCGGGCAGATACTCGAATAAGGCACTACTCGCTCGAGTAGTTAGCCTTAGCTAGTCTGCTTGCTCATCTCTAATAAGGATCCCATCAGGGGACATCACCAGAGGCCTGGGGTAAGTAATTTCACCTCTCCTCACGGTTTGTATCTGTGTCGGGAGATGAAACTTTAGCTTCTTTTAATTTTACGTGACCGCTGTTATCAATTGGATAGCGACGATCACGTGACCAAGGGTTTCCTACTGCCTAATGCGGCCCCGCATGAAATCTTCAGGCTTTTGGATACGTTTGGTAACCAGGAGCAGGGAGATTTTAAATTACTCCGGCAATTCACGGCTTTTGCACATGCCAAGTTAAGGTCCGTGGATAAATCTGAGGGTCTTAAGTGGGGAATTTCATCTCCCCTTATGGATATGATCCGTAACGGAAGAGGAAACTTAAACTTTTTTTTTCTGCATTTACACTTTTTTCTTTACTTTTACATGATGAATAGAGACGAGCGAGTATACTCACTAAGGCACATTAGAGACAAGCGGGGAGATACTTGGCCAAGGTACTGCTCGCTCGAGTAAAGAGTTGGGGGCCGCCGCGGGTGACAGGTGAGTTGCGGCGAGGAGCAGGGGGCAGCAGGGGGGAGAGGGAGAGAGAGATCTCCCCTCCGTTCCTCCCCGCTCTCCCTCGCCGCTCCCCACCGGCCCCCGAATCTTTAGGGACGAACGGGGAGATACTCTGCTAAGGCACTACTCCCTCGAGTAATGTGCCTTAGCGAGTATACTCACTCATCACTAATGATGAATAATGCCGATCATGTGACTGGGAATCGCATACAGTGACGTATAAAGACATGTTGCCATCAAGGCACATGAGAGTAATGCATATGTCACAATAGACAGCCAATGGGGTGCTCGGAACAAGAACACATGACCCCAGAGGCAAAATACAATTAGAAGGAAACAAAGTAACAATGAAAAGTCCAGTCGGCGGTTCAAATATGCATCCATATGCCTCTCTGACAAGAAGCTTGGGAAGATGATCTCCACCCCATAATGGGCGGTTAACTCTTTCAATACTGCAGACTTGTAGAGAGGAAAAATCTCCTTTATGAACCAAAAAGAAATGTGATGAAACAGCAGATACATTCTTCCTTCCAGCGTGTTCACTATCAGATCTGTGTCTCCTTATCCTAGTTTTTAGTTTTGCACATGTTGCACTTGGCAGGACAGACGTGATGAGATAAACCACAGAAACGCTCAGCCAACCACAATTAGAGCTACCAGCAGGCAGGGATTTTAAATCCTCGGCTGCTGATAGCTCAAAACAGCAGTGATAGCTGAGAACTATAGAGTCAAGGACAGCGGCAGAAGTTGCCGCTGAGCCCCGATAGCCTTCAATGGCTTTTTAGGGAAGGGCTTATGAATACTGTAAAAAAAAAAATAATAATACTCCACTGTCGGGGCTCAGCCGCGGCTTCTGCCGCTGTCCCAGACTCTGCACTGCTGTTTTGAGCTATCAGCAGACGGGGATTTAAAATCTCTGCCTGCTGGTAGCTCTGATTGTGATTGGCTGAACTGCTCAGCCAATCACAATCAGAGCTACCAGCTGTTGGGGATTTTAAATTCCCAGCTGCTGATAGCTTAGAACTACAGAGCCGGGGACAGCGCCAGAAGTTGCGACTGAGCCCCGGCAGCTGAAGAGAGGTGAGTATTGATTTTTTTTTTTTTAATACACTTTTTTAAATCGCTTTTCAAGGAAGAGCTTATGAATCCCTTCCCAGAAAAGCCATTGACGGGGATGCCGGCAGCAGGATTCTCTACCGCAGCTGTCATGTGCTGTTGAGAATTGAAGAATTCCTCTGCTGCATCTGCCACAGATGTGTTCTTCATGCCCACAGGGGTCACGGCAGCAGCGGAGAGGTAAGTTTTGTTTTTGTTGTTTGTTTTTTTACACAAAAATGTTTCATTTTCAGGGAAAAGCTTATATGTAAAGCCCTTCCCTGAAAAAAAATGCAGGGAGCCGGCAGACCATTGTTTTTAATGGAGACGGCGGCAGCAGCCGTGCCTCCATTGAAAACAATGCGTGCATTTCCAATGGTGCATGCATGTCCTATCTTTGCAGGCACGCAACTGCAAAGTACGAACATGTGAACACACCATAGGGAATGCATTGTTGTAAATACCAGCGTGTTTTTGTGCGTGCGTATGAACGCACAAAAAACACGCGCGTGTGAACCCACCCTGAATAGTGAAGCCTGGAGGACGGTTCAAACTGATGGTCAATAATCATACTGATTGATGATAAATATCGCATGCTGTGGGCTTTTATAACTCTTCACTGTTAGGACTTGAAAACATAACCTTTAATAAAGCAATTAAAATTTAAAATAGTACTCACAAAGACTGACACACATAATACATAAAGAAAAATATTAATAACTCTGGAAGTGTATCTCAGAGGGTTCTTGAAAATGTAGATGCCATATATCGTGTTTTCTAGGTATAGTGCGATGCCTTAACTGGTATCTATTCGAGGCAACGAATAACCGTTTTAGGGTGATAATACACCCCCACAACGGTAGTATCTATAGTCTTGGGAAACTGATAGTGCCCAAGACCGAGATAATTTGTGCTTGGTATTAGCACCAAGAAGGCTTAATCAATATCTGGTCCTTGGTCCGACGCGTTTCGCTCAACTTGAGCTCCTCAGGGACCTCTTGTGAATATTTAATATGCCTCTCAGGATCTTAACAGCAATTGCATAATAACCAAATAGTGAGCATTCAGTTGGTCGCAGGTAAATATATATCTTGCAGATCAGATGTTATCTGCAATGAAGTATATAATACCTCTTAATATGGTAAAGAAAATTAAAAAAAAAAAAAAAATTTTCTTTAAAAAATTTTTTTTTCTGAAAAGTTCAGAGTAAGCCATGTATCAGAGTCTCGCGTTGTGCATGAGACAGTGCTGCATGGACTTTACACACCCATGCCTTGCATCTACCTTGATAGCTTGCTGGCCCCTATATATTTACTAATTCCTATCTACCAGTGGTAACGATGCTGCCTAATAGTTTTTAGGTCACACACTGGAGAATTTCTAAGTACTATCTCTCTCCGCTAATTAGATTCTATTAGTGCCTTATTCCTAATGCTTCTCTGATTACAAGATAGCCTAAAGTATCGCACTAAGTAGCAGGTAGATCAGTAAAACAAAAAAGGATAGAGCAACAGCAAGCCAACCACCCTGATGGTGAGTGATTGGTATCAATGAGCAAAGTGAAAGGAGCTCTCTTAAATAGGAGCTAAAGTGCCCGCCTTAGAGAGGGTGTGTGTCTCCAAACTCCAATCAGGGTGCAGAGCTTGATTACTATAGGAAATGTTACCAAGGCAACCTACAATGTTTTCCTACACTGATGGTTCAATCACGATCGTGGTTACTTAGAAGTGGATCAATCATTCCCTTTATTAAGGGTGTGTTGACAGATTATGCCTCATCCAATTGCATCATCTTAGGGACTATAGATATGGTAGAATCACTTGTTCAATAAGGCCGAAGTGAGGCCGCCGGCTCCAAGGGGGAGCGTCACCAATGACGCGTTTAATCCCGCCCCTACGTGATGACAGCACTGTGATACGGCGTTGTTCTATCTGCCGGTATCCCCGCAGGCGCATTAATATATTAATCTGGAACGCAGCGTCGGCCCTGCGCGTCGCCGCTGCGTCTTCACGTTAGTCCGCGTCATTGACGTGCTTGCGCATGCGCTGTGGAGTCGATTTGATCCGTAATAGGATATCTCCCTACGCAGGCGTACTGATGTGAGTTTGCATTCATATGAGCGGCACTTCCTCAGGCATGTATATTGGATTAACCCCATCAGGGCACAAGCGTCTATGAGGATGTAAATATAGTACTGTCCCAGGTATCATTGGCACATAAAGCCCACATAGTATACATCAATTTTATTTATATACTATATTAGTAAGGATACATATAATACATCCCATTTCTCCTCACTTGTGCTGTATGAGCCTCGTGTGGTGCTGAGTGTAAGCTCTCGCCTACGACCTGAAGGTTGCAAGTTCGATCCCCGCATGACTTAGGCAGCCGGCTCAGGGTCGACTCAGCCCTCCATCCCTCAGAGGTCGGCAAAATGAGCACCCAGCTTGGTGTGGGGTAATAAGCAATAATCACCTGAAAGTGCTGTGTAATAAGTTGGCGCTGTACAAATACCAAGATTATTATAGTTAATATATAGAATTGGAGCATGTTAAATGAGGTTTGTATATAAACGCATGATGATCCACACAAGTAAATCGGTTAGTGTATCAAATCTATGACAATAGTGTCGATGGTAATGATGCTACCCAAGTTATAGTGGGAAAGGAACGGTTCCTTACGAATGGTCTCTTCAAATAAAACAGTTGAATGACAGGTTTTCGTTAAGTCCAGTCGGGTGAATTGAATCAAATCTGTAAATCCAGTTCGCTTCTTTTTGGAGAAGTCGTCTATCGATGTTACCTTTACGGCCAAAGGTGCGAATGGTCTCAATTCCTTGGAATTTCAGTTGAGTCTCGTCTCCTTGATGTTTTTCCCACATGTGATTGGCGACCGGAGTGTTTTCCTTCCTCCGTATTGTACCAATATGCCCTAAAATACGTCGGCGGAATTGTTGTACCGTCTTTCCGACGTAATTTAATGGGCAACTGCAGGTAGCCAAATATACAACGTTTGTACTCCTACAATTGATAAATTCGCGGTTTGTGTATATTTTTGATGTTGATACACACTTAAAGGAGGAGCTCTTGAGTATAAATGGGCAAGCCATGCAGTTAGAATATGGATACGTACCGGTGAAGTTATGTCGCCCTAGCCACATCGTGTCAAAGAGGAATATATCTGATGGGGTGATGGGGTTAATCTAATATACATGCCTGAGGAAGTGCCGCTCATATGAATGCAAACTCACATCAGTACGCCTGCGTAGGGAGATATCCTATTACGGATCAAATCGACTCCACAGCGCATGCGCAAGCACGTCAATGACGCGGACTAACGTGAAGACGCAGCGGCGACACGCAGGGCCGACGCTGCGTTCCAGATTAATATATTAATGCGCCTGCGGGGATACCGGCAGATAGAACAACGCCGTATCACAGTGCTGTCATCACGTAGGGGCGGGATTAAACGCGTCATTGGTGACGCTCCCCCTTGGAGCCGGCGGCCTCACTTCGGCCTTATTGAACAAGTGATTCTACCATATCTATAGTCCCTAAGATGATGCAATTGGATGAGGCATAATCTGTCAACACACCCTTAATAAAGGGAATGATTGATCCACTTCTAAGTAACCACGATCGTGATTGAACCATCAGTGTAGGAAAACATTGTAGGTTGCCTTGGTAACATTTCCTATAGTAATCAAGCTCTGCACCCTGATTGGAGTTTGGAGACACACACCCTCTCTAAGGCGGGCACTTTAGCTCCTATTTAAGAGAGCTCCTTTCACTTTGCTCATTGATACCAATCACTCACCATCAGGGTGGTTGGCTTGCTGTTGCTCTATCCTTTTTTGTTTTACTGATCTACCTGCTACTTAGTGCGATACTTTAGGCTATCTTGTAATCAGAGAAGCATTAGGAATAAGGCACTAATAGAATCTAATTAGCGGAGAGAGATAGTACTTAGAAATTCTCCAGTGTGTGACCTAAAAACTATTAGGCAACATCGTTACCACTGGTAGATAGGAATTAGTAAATATATAGGGGCCAGCAAGCTATCAAGGTAGATGCAAGGCATGGGTGTGTAAAGTCCATGCAGCACTGTCTCATGCACAACGCGAGACTCTGATACATGGCTTACTCTGAACTTTTCAGAAAAAAAAATTTTTTAAAGAAAATTTTTTTTTTTAAATTTTCTTTACCATATTAAGAGGTATTATATACTTCATTGCAGATAACATCTGATCTGCAAGATAGATATTTACCTGCGACCAACTGAATGCTCACTATTTGGTTATTATGCAATTGCTGTTAAGATCCTGAGAGGCATATTAAATATTCACAAGAGGTCCCTGAGGAGCTCAAGTTGAGCGAAACGCGTCGGACCAAGGACCAGATATTGATTAAGCCTTCTTGGTGCTAATACCAAGCACAAATTATCTCGGTCTTGGGCACTATCAGTTTCCCAAGACTATAGATACTACCGTTGTGGGGGTGTATTATCACCCTAAAACGGTTATTCGTTGCCTCGAATAGATACCAGTTAAGGCATCGCACTATACCTAGAAAACACGATATATGGCATCTACATTTTCAAGAACCCTCTGAGATACACTTCCAGAGTTATTAATATTTTTCTTTGTGTATTATGTGTGTCAGTCTTTATGAGTACTATTTTAAATTTTAATTGCTTTATTAAAGGTTATGTTTTAAAGTCCTAACAGTGAAGAGTTGCACATAACATTTTGGACTTTACTTGCCCCCAGTGACAACTGTGGGCTTGTATAGCTACAAATTTACAGCCGAAATCAAAAATTATGGCAAAATCCCCATCAGCATGCAATAAACGAAGATATTTCTGCATAATCTGACAGATAGAGGGATATTCTACACTATAGGGGGGTGAATAGATCATCATGCCCCCCATGGATGTGGTTTAACTCTCAACAAGCCAGTATAATTTTTTTCAGAAGAAATTTTTGGGCCCCAAAACATCCATTGTGGGTAATTGTGATGCTGTAATCTCTCCATAACTTATTGTTCCTCCATCTGGTAAGCCAAATCAGAGGAACAATTTTGCTTGTCACGCAGCAATTCTCCCACTGGGACACTAATACACACATGAATAGGATGACAGGATGAAGCATATAATATAGTGTTACCAGCAGACGGCTTGCAGTAAGTGGACGTTTCCACCAGAGACCTCATAGCATTGCCTGAAACCATATTAGCAAATGTAATGTCCTGCAGCTACAAGTGGAGGGATCTGCTCAATGCAGAAATGGTAATCTGCTCAGGAAGGTTTATAGCTGGTAGAGTAGAGAAATGAAAAATAGGTTTTTTGCAAGAAATATCCCCTATTGTTAACAGAGAGAAGCTGCATATAGAAGCCTGAAATATCTACAGAAATGCAAATACACAACATAGAAAATACATAATCTGATATAAAGAATTCACTTTACCCGAAATTGAGACTGTGTGACCTCAAAGCAGAGCGATAGGCACACAAACAGCAAGATGGACATAATGCTATGCTGTGCCATATCTGTAGTGATGGAAGCTGCAGCAGAAGATTGGAGCGTTTACCCAGCGAGCCAGCAAGCAGACAGGGAGACTGAAGAATGCTGGGTGTAGATGGGACATATATAGTTCCCTCAGTCACACGTTGCAAAGATATATGATGAGGAAGAAGGTAAACGCCCCGGAGCTTACTGTCACAAGCTGCATCCAGCCTCCTCATCCATTTACTAAAGTCTATAGATTTCTTGGCTATGTACGTACTGGGCAAACAGAAAAACGTGAAGCTTAATGGCCACGTGTACTTATACAGTGTTTCCCTGAAAATAAAATCCTGTCTTATGTTATTTTACCCCAAAAGAGGCACTAGGTCTTATTTTCAGGGGATGTCTTATCATACTTACCTAGCATGCTTGGTCCAGGTCCCTCCCGCTGCTCTCCGGAGCTCTGATGTGCTGAGCAGCGGCATTGATTGGCCAATTTAAAAATCCCGCCTCCACAGCACGATAGTCGTAATTAGTTCTTCGACCGATGCTTAGCCAATCAAAGCAGCACTGGATAGCGCTGCATTGATTGGTTCTTGAGCGCTGCTCAGCCATTCAGAGCCATCACTTCTTGGAGGTGGGATTTATGAATCCTGTAACCAGGAAGTGATCTGTGGGTGAACAAGGACTGCAGGACACACGGCGGAGCTCCGGACAGCAGCAGGCGGACCTGGACTGAGCCAGCTAGGTAAGTATTCCCTTTTTCTATGTAATGCAGCTAGGGCTTTTATTTCCAGGGTAGGACTTATATTTCAAGCCTTTCAAAAAACCCAAATAATCAGGGAAAGGCTTATTTTTAACCCTTTCCGACCCAATTTGTATCCTGGTTTTTCTAGAGGGCTTACTCTTTTTTCTGCTGTTATACAATGGCGCTATATGCTGGCTAAAGCCAGTACTGCATGAGGTAACACATTGGATAGGCTCTAACAGCAGAGAGACGGGCAATATACAGTAAGAGAACCCTGATGGATGTCTTCCAACATCGGAGCTGTATAGCCTTAAATCATAATGTCTTCAGAGGTCAGACAGTGGATTGGAAGGGGTCAAGGGAGATCTTTTTGGAGATCACATGTGCTGTCAGTATAGCAGGAACTGTAAGCTTACATAAGAATCCCATATACCTATTACTTACAAGCCTAAATAATCTGGTCAGTTTCTCAGGGAGAGAAGATAAAGTACGGGTAAGATACCCCTCCGCCCTTTGGGCCCTGGACAAAATTTTGTCCTGAAACTGGAGGGTTGCTTTAACCAAATGGCAGTCGGCAGTTCAAAATAATCCATGTCTTCCTAGATAATCTCTCTGGATAATCCTCTCAGTTAGGTGCCGATCATTAGCTATTGGGCGGCACTCAAACGAAAATATAATTCCTTCCTTCTCATCCCTGCTCCCATTTCCATATATTAAGGTGTTACCAGAGGAGCCACCAAATGCTGATGTGAATTCCAGATTAACTCAGCTCAGACACTGGATGTGGGTCTGCTGGGCCACAAAACCAATTTAGCCTTGGATAAAATTGAGGGGCAGCCCCCGGTGTTCTCTGGTTTTCATCCTTTAACGCCACCAATGAAGCTCGAGCATTCACTGCATAAAAAAATCCCCTGCCACACCTGTGCCAAAATAACGAAATGCTCTCCATTTCAATGGAGCCGGCGCTGCCGGAAAAGTTATAAAAAGTAAAATAAAGTTTAAAAATACATCTTCCCTCATGGATTAGATCCATGAGGGGAGGTAAAAATACTCACCTCTACCCTCAGTGATGTCCCGCGGCGATATGGTCCTTCCAGGCCCTTGCGTCGCCTTCTGCACAGAAGGGCTCGCGCCCCAGGAAATTTTTTTAAATCTCTCTATTCCCAGCTAACATATGCTGCAGGCGGTTCCTGGTCACAATGGATAACAATGATCATGTAAAGTAAAAAAAAAAAAGGAAAAAAATCTGTGAGGGGGGATGAAATTACGTACCTAAGGCCCCTGGATTTATTCGCAGACCTTACCCCAGCTTCTGCGCATGTCACCAAAATGGCGGCCGCATACACAAAAGCCACGGATTACCCTGCTTCTGGCTACCAAACGTAGTCAAGAGCCTGAAAATTTGACCTGGGGCCGCAGTACACGTTTCATGGTCACGTGATAGTCGCTATCCAATGGCATAAGTAAAGAAAAGTTAAACTTTCACCTCCTGTCATGGATAGTCATAAAACAGAGCCGAGGACACAGCAGGTGGAAATCTTGCATAACTGTAAAATCAGGCAGCAGGTCCGAGCAAGCAGCAAAGTAAGGGCTCATGCCCATGGGTGTATGTGTAATGTACTGCGGGTCTCCGCACAGCATTTTGCCCACTTGACAAATATATGCTTTGCCAGCAGAGAACTGGCAGCGACCCCGTACGGCTGCATATGGCATTACGCATGCCCACATATCACATGCACAGGTATCACACGGACATGAGCATTGTGATTCTTTTTTTTTATTTAATACCTTGCTGTTTCAGACCTGGATGTGTATGAGAAGACTGTCCATTTATTGAGTATGGAGAACATATCATACACAGCCTATACAAGTGTGTAGGGCTCACACTGCCATTTATTTCTCTTGTGTATTGATAAGCAGTATCCACCGCCAGGGTGCATGGATCAATGTAAGTCCATTCACATTCATTTCCTCCATTCACCAAGTTTCATGCCTGCACCACATGCCTAATATGTGGTGAGAACACAGTCGTGGACATGAGCCCTAAGTGTGGTAAAGAATAAGCCAAAGGCAGGAGTGGAAAAGATGGGAAAGGAGAGAGTGAAGCAAGCGTCATGTGTGACACAGGTTCAGGATGGCGCGGTAGTGATAGACAATGTTGGCATATGTTTATATATATATATATATATATATATATATATGTGTGTGTGTGTGTGTGTGTGTGTGTGTGTGTGTGTGTGTGTGTGTGTAAAGACGAAAGCCCTCACTGGCTGACTGACTGGCCACTAATTCTCCAACTTCCCGATGTAGTAGAAACATGAAATTTGGCACGAGCATCGATTATGTCCAAAATAGGAAAAGTTATTGGGTCCCAACTCGATTATTCAATTTTTGCGCAAAAGAATTAGCGTACAAATTTTACGCACGTAATCTAATTCACTTCCCGATGTCATAGAAAGATGAAATTTGGCACGAGCATAGATTATGTCATAAATAGGAAAAGCTAATGGGACCCAACTCGATAATTTAATTCTAAGTGCAAAAGAATTAATATCCAAATTTCATGTACGGAATCTAATTCTCTCACTTCCTGATGTCATTTTATGTAAAGGAAATGTCGCATGGTTGCCTCCACGTGGTGTTTCCTGGGTAACACAAAGAACCATGCAAAATGGTGAACATATTTTTTTCCTTGGTATCTCTAAAGTAACGACGACTTCATAAGATTTTCCGTGTGAACACCAGATAAACACCAGTACCAAATTAACTCGGGCGAAGCCGGGTATATCAGCTAGTTACATATATACACGAACTTTACCAAACAAACTGGTAATGACCTGTCATTTTTAGGGTGACTACTCACTACAGTTCGAAATTCGCAGCATACAATTTAAAGATTATCCACAGTGCATCTGCTTCAGAAATCTGCATTAAATATCCGCTCGGGCTGTATATTCCTCATGGACATGAGGCCTTAAAGGAGTTGTCCCGCGGCAGCAAGTGGGTCTATACACTTCTGTATGGCCATAATAATGCACTTTGTAATGTACATTGTGCATTAATTACGAGCCATACAGAAGTTATAAAAAGTTTTATACTTACCTGCTCCGTTGCTGGCGTCCTCGTCTCCATGGTGCCGACTAATTTTTGGCCTCCGATGGCCAAATTAGCCGCGCTTGCGCAGTCCGGGTCTTCTCCTGTCTTCTATGGGGCCGCTCGTGTAGAATGCCGGCTCCATGTAGCTCCGCCCCGTCACGTGCCGATTCCAGCCAATCAGGAGGCTGGAATCGGCAATGGACCGCACAGAAGCCCTGCGGTCCACGGAGACAGAGGATCCCGGCGGCCATCTTCAGCAGGTAAGTATGAAGACGCCGGACCGCCGGGATTCAGGTAAGCGCTGTGCGGGTTGTTTTTTTAACCCCTGCATCGGGGTTGTCTTGCGCCGAACGGGGGGGGGGGGGGGGTTAAAAAAAAAAAAAAAACCTGTTTCGGCGGGGGACAACCCCTTTAAGACCGAACAAAGGCGAGGAGCACACTAACAGAACAAAAAAATACCTCGGTCATGAAAGGTTACAGAAGTAAAAGGTCTTGATTCTGTCGTTACATTCTGGATGAGGCGTCCTTAAGGTTTCTAATAATATTTTTACTACTGTAAATATTTACTGTGCAAACAGATAGAGGAGAAGATTCAAGTAGATGTGCAAACATCCTGGAACATCAGCAAATGCCGGGCTATCTAAGGTAACCTGAAAAAAAAAAGAAATCACGTTACATACAGACCTAAATCATTCCTTTACCTCCCTGCACACAAGGGGTCTGTCAGTCATCACAGATGGCCACTTACCTCCAGTATAAAAAATAGCACCACTCGTGATACAATTAAAGTCACCACTTACCTGCAGTACAATAAAAGGCGCCACATACAGTATATTTAATGTCACCATTTACCTCCAGTATAATAAATGGAGCCACTCACAGTACAATTTATGTCACCGCTTACCTCCAGTATAAATGGCACCACTCACAGTACCATTAATGTCTCCACTTACCTCAAGTATAATAAATTTAGCCACTCACGGTACAATTAATGTCACCACTTACCTACAGTACAATGAATGGTATCATTTACAGTACATTCAATGCCACCACCTACCTTCTGTATAATAAATGGTTCCACATATGGTACAATTTATGTCACCACTTACCTCCAGTATAAATGGCACCACTCACAGTACCATTAATGTTACTACTTACCTCTAGTATAATAAATTACATCACACACAATATATGTAAAAGGAATCTGTCACCAGACTTATGGTGCCGGATTGGAGAGCTGCAAAAACTAGTGGCAGAAACTCCGATAATGACAAATTACTGGTTTTCTTTCATTACTTCCCATAAAATCAGTGTTTTCTGTGCCAGTATCAGCAGCTCTTCAGGAGCATGGCACCTCGCCACTTCCCACCCCATCAGACTAATTGCTGGGTTACACGGTGCCCCTTACACATTCCACAACCCTGACAGCGGAAACGCATCTCGTCTCTTAATTCCTTGATCTGCTCACTCTGCGGCAATAGGGATGACACCATTCTCTCCGAAAAATAGGAGATAAGTTAAGTTTTGTCAGTTGTATCCTCTGTACAGTGTCCCATAGAGTGACCCTGGACATGGGGCAAATGTTTAGAAGGGAGGGTTAGATGCTGGCTTGTTACAGCGGCACTTACCAGGCTCCCTCCCAGTGGGACACATGTACCCTTGGCCAGGGCAGCGTTGGGCCTCTTTCGGGCACCCCCGACATAGGGATGCCCAATAGATTGTGGAAAAGGTGCAAGGGCTGTCACGGATGACGCCACAGTTCTGGTACCTACTGGCATGAACATCGGCGGGGAAGTAATGGAGCCACAGACAGTGATATCATACCTCAGGTCACCAGGAACGATGAAGTCCTGGAATAACTTTACTTAATGGTAACTTTAGCAATAGACAAGGCACAAATGTCAGGGTTGGAAAGTGCAGGAATTACATAAGCCAAAGTATCTCAAAGTGGGAGACCCAGACTTTAGGCCGTGTGTGCGTGACCTAATAATTGTTTACTTTTTTTTCTTTTCTCTTTAAAAATTCAAAAAATTCAGAACTTGACTTGTAATAATGTTGCCATCCAATAGGTGGTGCTGCATCTCCTTCAGTGTGCAGGTTGAAGGAGAGATAAGACACATCATAAAACTGTCCTGAGCTCAGTGGACTGATTTACGATTTATTTCTCAGCTCTGTTTGTCTAATGTTTTCAGTTTTGAGTGCAAAACAGTCTTAAATTTCTATGTGTGAACATTTATTTAGATCAATAGCTATTTGTTCTCCTCCCCTTGTGGTGGAAGTCCAGTATTTCTATATTTTGGATCGGTGGGCCTTGGCAGTAGACAGTTGTCAATTTAACATTCGGTATACATATTTGCTTTCTGTCTTGCTACAAATATAATATTCTTAGGCCTCCTTCCCACGAGCGTGACGGGCTCCGCCGCGTAATATTACGCTGTGAAGCCCGTCACGGCGCCCCCCAGAGCCCCTATACTTACCTGCGGGAGATAGCGTGAAATCGCTTCCCCGCCCACCGCCGCCGCGTCACCGCCCGTCACCGCCCACCACCGACGCGTCACTGGCCGTGTCATTTGGCGTCATATGACGCGCGGCGGTGGGCGGGAAAGCGTTTTTTCACGCTATCTCCCGCTGGTTACAGCGGGAGATAGCGTGAACGGACGGCTTCCATTGACTGCAATGGAAGCCGTCAGTGCGTACAGCCCGCCCTCACCCGCAGAAAATAGAGCATGCTGCGGGTGAGGACGGGAGAAATCGCGGTGCGTAATTCCGCGGTGGAATTACGCATCGTGAGCATTGTGCTATTAGGTTCAATAGAACCTAATAGCTGCGGGCAACGCAGCGGATTTTCGCCGCGAATTACGCGGCGGAAATCCGTTCGTGGGAAGGAGGCCTAACAGTTATGCAATAGGTACTTCCGCTCATATGAAAATATCTGTTTTATAACTCTGCTGACATGGGGAAGGCAACATGAAACTTCTGTACTCAAAACGCTGACAAGATAATATATAGTATAAACACGTTACATTTTCCATCTGTTTTGCAATTTTGGAGGACAGTTAACTCAGACGGACAACCACAGTCTGAAACAACTACCGCAGAAATTACCCAAGCACTTTTACTGGAAACGTATGCAAATAACATGGGAGGTTTGTGCAATTTATAGTTCATGATGTAACATCCAATCATATCGAAGGAACCACACGTGGCTCCAAGACAACCCACTCATTTCATCCACCACCTGATGGCCAATCACAGATGACCGGAGGATGGAAGAATTGCAAGATGCTTATCCAATAATTAAACAATACATTGTATCTATGTAATCTTTGACCTGCCCAGATGGGTGGAGTTGTTAAACTCTTAAAATAGGCTACACGCCGATCATTAAAGTTAGAATTGAGGAAGCTATGCATGCTGAACCTCGTGTCAGTGTGGAAACTTCTTATGCGCATTATCAATTCAGAAATAATATGGAAGGGTGTAAACATTCCAACTTGAGTAAGCCGTGATTCCGCAAAGGAATTCTACGACAGTGGTGGCCCGTACGGGGAGTGATCGACAGGTTCCATAGAATTCGGACAGAAGACACAGACATATGCGACCTTGGACTTGGTGGGCCCAAAATATCATCAGAACACGGTAAGATAAATTAATTATCTATACCTGTGTGGCTAAGTTCAGGCTCGCCTATGTGCCGTGTCAAGGCCGAATGATTTGGACCCGATCGACAGGTATTTTTATAAGTCTCGATCACTCGATAAGAACCTGTCATAAGATATAAAAGGAATGTTTGCATGCCTGTTGTCTTGAGAGTACTAGTTAATTGGTGACATCAATAGCTGCCTCTAGGGAGGGCCTGTACGGGGTGTTTCCACTCCTGAGGGAGGAGGGAGACGTTCAGGTGGCCTGTCGCAGAGACTCAGCAGTCCTGAGGCCTGTTTGGAGGGCCCAGGGAGGGAGAGACTGCCAGAGAAAAGTCTGATATGGGATTTCCGCTCCTGCTAGGCCTGCTTGTAGGGTCCGGGAGAAGGGAGCTGTCAGACACGTATCCCGAGGGGCAGTGAGACTAAGCCAGCCGTACTGGTGCTCTGTCTATTTGTGTGTGTCCACAAATATTTGTTTATCGTGTAAATGTCCACGAGTAGATCCCTCTGTCTGAGGGTAGATCGATGAACTGTGTAGCGACAGAAATGCTAGAGACTCTAGGGCGGGGCATATTATGTCCGGCGTCTGAGGAGACTTTTATAATCATGAATCTGGCAGCCATGATTGAAATTGAAAGGCAACAAACATTGTACCGAGGTTAATTCTTACACCCTCCAGGAAAGTGTGGAAGGGGTGGAGAGTCAAGTTATCATTGATTAATCAAGCAATCTTTCTGTGTGTCCTACCTATATAAAGTTAGTGTGCTTGTTTGTTGTGTAGAGCTAATCCTGCTGAGTTGTTATATAGGAATAGTTTGTTTGTCTGTCATATAGAAGTAGTATCAGTCCTGCTCAACTGTGCCCGTAATTGTTTAGAGAGAAAAAAAAAAAAAGGGCTGCTAACTTCATTTAAAAAGAGGAAGTGGAACTCTTAATAGAAGCGGAGCAATTCTTGTGCTGTAACATTTGTTAGTTATTTAACTAATATTGGATGTTAAAACTACTAGTATGTCTTGTTATGTAATCTAATCTTTGTCATACGCCCATCATAAATGTAAAAAGTTATATGCCACTCACATCCTGAGGGGGCTCTTAAGAATACAGACTGCGTAGCCCACCATGCCCACAAGAAAATACATCTATGTTTGCCAAGTCCCCAACAGCGTACATGTTAGCAGTCCCCAATTCAATTGTAACCACATACAATGTTAGGTGGTCACCGCTTTGACAGTAAAGTTACAACATAATATATGTGATTTATGCATTAGACGTTAGAATTTCCCTAAGTGTCAGAAAAGAGGAAGTGAAGGTGGACTGCAATGGCGTCTGTATTAAAGGAGTTGTCCCGCGCCGAAACGGGTTTTTTTTTTTTTTAAACCCCCCCCCCCCGTTCGGCGCGAGACAACCCCGATGCAGGGGTTAAAAAAACCACCCGCACAGCGCTTACCTGAATCCCGGCGGTCCGGCGTCTTCATACTCACCTGCTGAAGATGGCCGCCGGGATCCTCTGTCTCCATGGACCGCAGGGCTTCTGTGCGGTCCATTGCCGATTCCAGCCTCCTGATTGGCTGGAATCGGCACGTGACGGGGCGGAGCTACACGGAGCTACACGGAGCCCCATTCAGAAAAGAAGAAGACCCGGACTGCGCAAGCGTGGCTAATTTGGCCATCGGAGGGCGAAAATTAGTCGGCACCATGGAGACGAGGACGCCAGCAACGGAGCAGGTAAGTATAAAACTTTTTATAACTTCTGTATGGCTCATAATTAATGCACAATGTACATTACAAAGTGCATTATTATGGCCATACAGAAGTGTATAGACCCACTTGCTGCCGCGGGACAACCCCTTTAATACACGCCAAAGACACCAGTTTAGTGAATAGAGAGAATTGCAGTACATTACCAATCAGATGGAGATGCCCGGCATCTAAGACTGCATCTGCCCAGTCGCTGGAAGTCTGGGACAAAAACTGTTGTAAAAGTAAAAATTAGCCGTTCTCCCTTATAATCCTGTCGCTGGGCTGTCACATGAGCGAGAGACTTAAAAAGAGGAAGTTACTTGCCCTGTAGTCCCAGCACAAGTAACGTATATTCACAGACAATATAAAATAAATAAATAAACTACAGGGAGTAAGAGACGGTAGAGAAGCCAAGGAATAGGAAACAAGCAGGTAACGATAAGGCCAGGTATCCACAGGAGGAACGGGGCAGATTGACCCGTAATTTGTAAAATGTAAATTGTGTGGTGCATAAGACTTTATCTTTATTGAGTTGTGATGTGTACCCAAGGACTGCCAAACATTGAATGAGGGAATAAGGAAGTAAGTGATTAGCCACACTCAGAGGGGTGGAGCTAGATGATGCAAGAACACGTCTCTTATCCAAGGAGGGGGTAAGAATCATAGATAGCCAGAAGAAAAAGTTTTGTTTTTTCTCCTGTCCCAAACTCAGCTTTCCACGGTTCCTGACAAATTATGGGACACCCACAAGACAGGCATAGGGAAATTGAATGTATCGACCATGATAATATATACGAGACCCAGATACACACCCCTGGGTCAAACAGTATCCCCCTAGTTTATAATAAAAAAAAAAAAAAAAAAGAAAAAAAAGGGGTGAAGGGTCAGCCACACATGTTAGGTGCTGTGTGCTGATGCTTTGGAAAAAACTGCCAACCGGCCACAATTTCACTGTTAATTTCTCTTGCAGAAGGCTGTAAGGCCTGGAGGCCTCCAAGGACTAACCAATTTCTGCAGGCCATACCTGTACATACACCCGTTGCCAAATTCCGCACCTTTCTGGACCTTGTTTCATACTGCCGCCTATACGACAGTATTGACACAAAAGCACGGAGGACAAACACAGCAATGAGGTTAGATCCAGTGACTTGAGGAGCTCCCTCATCTGCTTTTGCGGTGGCAGCAGTACAGGCAATGGTTGACAAATCTTCTAAGTTGGTATTGGACTACCCCCTAGTGGTCCACACCCCAAATGACACCCAGAACATACTCATGCAAGTGCAACCCAAGCACTTATCTCTGGCCTATTAGATCCGACTACAATGTGCTCTTTCCATGCCTCCCCCAATATTGCTCTGAGCTTCCCAATGTTGTAATACCTTGAATCCGGCTACTCTTCTTTTAATCAGGTATTCCTGGGGGGAGGGGAGGCATAGGTGATTTGAGTATGGCGGATCAGCTATTTTTGAAATAGCATTATTGTAGTGATGTACACACTGTTAATGATGCATATTTTGAGTTTTCTTTTGTAGATGGTATCAGGGTGAGGATTGATGATTCCGAACCAGATATGCAGAGGTCACACAACAAGATGTCCTAAACGCAGAAGCTCTGCCTCCGCATGTCTCAGGGCAAGAAGCGGAACCGGAGGCCCTCACTGAGGCGTGTGGAGTGGTAGAAGGTAAGTCGGCAACTTTTTACACTGACTCCTGGAATGCATTTGGCATAGCTCATGATTATGGCCCAATATGGAAGGCCAGACAGCTTGTTATCTCAGTAGGACAGCCAATTAAGAATGGTGCAGCGGTGCAGAGTCTCATGGAGACCCTACTACTACTACCTGGCAATGGAGAATCCACACCGATTTCTACAACGGAGAAGCGAGAGATGACACCCTCGCCGACAACACAGCAAAGGCAGCGGCCCTCAAGCCGTGGAAGAAAGAAGAATAGATACTGACAGCATGAGTCAGTGATAAAAACTTTGGACTTTGATAAAACCTTTGGACTGTGATAAAACCTTTGGACTTTGATAAAACCTTTGGACTTTGATAAAACCTTTGGACTTTGATAAAAACTTTGGACTTTGATATGTCAAGGACTTTACAGTTACAAGTCAACAAGGAAAGAAAGCAGATGGGCTAAAAGACGGGAGCGACAGAACAGGATGGCGTATGGCGAACAATCAACAGAACTTGCCTACAGAGGTCCCTGTCCCCCATGATGGCCCAACTGGTACACAGAATCAAAAGCAGCGATGACGGCGACACTGAACAAGAATGGGTCACACCTGGGTTCTCTGTAGCTGCTGCATCATTTGTCCAGTTAGCATGATCTTTGCCATATGCGAGTCCGGACAGAAGTAAGGTGGCCATATAACACTTGCCTTGACCACTCTACGCATTTCAGAGATTGCCAATTTGACCACATTCAGCTCACACCTGTTGGGGAGTATGAATATGTGCTTGTTGTTGCTCGAGTCTTTTTCAGGTTGGAGGCCCACCCGGATACTAAGGTAAATGAGCAGATAACCACACAGAAGTTCATGAATGAGGTAATCTGCAGATACAGGGTACCGGAAGTGAATGAGGTAAACGAAGGTACACAGGTGTTCTCTTCCAGACTCAGAGGCAGACACTGGGACACATATCTTGCAGCCTGGGGATTGGGTGCGCATCAAGAAGTTCCCCAGGAAGCACCCTCCTGAGCCCCGATTTGATGGCCCCTACCAGGTGCTTCTGACTACTGCCACAGCTGTGAAACTAGCCGAAAGACTTACATGGATCCATCCATGCTTCATACTGTAAGAAAGCCTCAGATCCGGGAGACCAGTCTTAGTCGTGCCAAGGACATTACTCTGGATAGGGCTAGTGAGAGAGGAGGGTGGCAACTGGAATCCTTAGTCGGAAGGATATGGGGGTATGGTTACCTTCTAGTATAACTCATTCAATGCTCAAGTAGCCGCATATTCCTTCGACTATTGTCCCATGTCTAGGCGCAAGATCCCACCGCAGGCCAGATTTAGCTCAGTCCAGCTGGTTATATGACTTATATACCCGGGGAATCCTATCACCGTGGGAACAATAAACTAAGATATAACCTTTATTATTCAATAAATTAAAATGCGTGAAGGCCTTGTTATTTCGTTTTTGGTAAAACCTCTATTAAATTGTTTATCAGTCAAAATTGGTTCTTGTTATCACTGCTATAATTTCTGAGTGTATCTATCACTGTTTAACTCTATCCCAGCTTTAGCCAATGATAGTGCTCTGTGGCGTTTGTAATTTCTGATACCCTCAGATTTAGTTTCAGCGCTAGGTAGTGTGCACCGTACCTCAGAAATAAACACGTATTTTGTGACCCCTATGTTTTATAAAGGGGTCACCTATACCATCCACTGTTGGTAATACGGGTGGTATTAATAATACATGCCAGGTCTACAGAGAGGATAGGGGATTTTTCTCGTGTTCAGGCAACACTCTACCTATAGAGCCCAGCATAAATACACATGGCTAATTTACAGCCAGTGTATTGTCTGGTTCTATAGTGTGAACCAATTAGAATAATTATAAAACCGAAGAGAACAGTCAGTCTAGTTATGATATACTGACTGTCCTCAATTTTAATGGCAAAAAAACTGGCGCCTTAACTGCTCTTTTTTAGCAGTGAGCACAGGCACCGTAACCACTCATTCTATTGTGCTTATTGAGGTGAAGTTGACTGACAGAACCAATGTATATTGTATATTAGTAGTTCAAGTCAACCAACACCACTTGTTTGTCTTCTAAGCACAAGGGGTAGACCAGTACTAGCACATACAGAGACTCCTTTTGATTATTGACAGGGTCTCATGTGTGCTTACCCCCCCCCTTTTTCTTTTCACAGGGAAAAGGGGAATATTAGTCACCCACAATAACAGGGATGTATTAGAGTCAGATGGCCCAGTTTTAAAGTACCATCTATGGCAAGTTGACTCTAACTACTAACCCTGATACTACTCTATTAGCCCCATCAACGCGTTTCAACAGTTAAATATGCATAACTGTATCATCAGGATGGTTTGTATAGGTATACATGCAGACAGCCTGACGGCTGTGTTCAAATGAGCAGCATTCATACCCGGGGAATACAATATGTTTGCGCCACTGATAACGTCTGGGGAGAAGACTACCGTTATTGGGGATTAGTGGGATGGAACGCAGGAATAGACTGGTCCTATAAACCGCGAAGTGCCTTAAATAAGAAAGATAGGAGCGGGAAATCCCTAATTAGTCGTATAAACCTCTTTGAGAATAAGAAGGACAGCAGGTATTGGAAGGCTGAACTTAGTATGTTGCTTGGTTTTAATGCGTTTTTTTCATTAACCATGGGAGATCCAAGCCCGGGGGACGGGGGGACTTAGTCTGGGGACATAACCGGTACGGGAGGACAGGTCCCTTAGGGATGTTTAAAATAAGGGGTATGGTAGATGCAGCCGAATGGAAGCTTTCACTTAGTCCCATGCCCATAATTAACCCCCTCCGCCGTAAGATAAAGACCTTGACGAACATGATGATCATAGCCGACCCTACCTTTTGAGGACACCTTGACAGTAGCGACTGGCTACTCTGACCAGAATCTCTGGTTGGAGTTGATGAGGTACAATGCTAACAGGAGCAACAAGTCTAACTGTTGCGTGTGCGGTAGTGCCCGCCTACACTCGGGGATGGTCCCCCTAAATCTCCCTGTAGATGCTGAAGAGTGGTTTATTAGTCTCTTCACGAACATTTCCGCTAATTACACTGTCCGTGAGAAATGGAAGAAGGAATACTCTATAACTACTTAAGTGTTTTGCACCGGAGAGAGTATTACTGACTACCCTGGAAACTACACCTGCCAGGCAATTAGGCAGGGTAGAGGGAGATTTTTGGGGAACTCACCAATATTTCCCTTGTTTAAAAAAGATGAAGAGCCAGTTCCGATAATGCCAACCACATACGCTACCAAAGAAAAGGAGAAATGTACTAGTACTGTGCCTGCCCCGATCTCCTAAGATGGATTGTCAGTGGAATTCCCATTTGCCAAGGGATAGTGCAGAAGACCTTAGGTTCCGGCGAGGGCACACCCTGTGGGGTGTTAACTTGTACAGATAGAGGGTATGGATGCCCGGAAATGAGCCCAGGGAATCCATGGCCTCCCTCTGAGGTGAGGTAGGGATCCCCCCCTCCTAGGAGTAGGGACTTACGGGCAGTGGGAAAACCCTGACGCAAGGGTGAGGCGAACTGGACGTGTTCACCATTAGGACTATCTCCAGGAGGGACATTGGTGTGGGTGAAGATTAAGGAGTCCCACGCCGTGCGTACCTGTGCACACTACTAGTATGTACTTCTAGTACAGCACATTAGAGTGAGAGGAGAGGCTCCTGGTGATAGTTTTGACCCACACATGTACGTTGACGTCATAAGACAGCCAAGGGGGATACCTGACGAGTTTTTAAAAAATTTTCCTGATTTATTATGGTAAATAAAATGTTGACCAGATTAATTATGTTTATTATAATTAACAGCGGTTTATAAATTATACTAGAGACGCCTTATAGGGACTAGTCGACCAATAGGACCTACCTCGACTATGACTTTTCAAAATAGAATGGCACTAGGTACGATTTTAGCCAAAAAAGGGAGTGTCTGTAAGATGATAGGGGAGACTTGTACCTACATTCCAGACAAAATGTGACCCGCAGGTAAAAACGCAGTTGCCATTAAGAAGCTGACCGCACTAACTAAAAAGAGCTAACCTTAGTCTGGTTTCCTCAGTAAGGTACCTAACAGGAGAAGGGAAAAATATATATAAAATAAGTTTTGAAACATTGTGTATTTAGAACACTGTGATAGGTTTTTGCTAAGATTTTACTTTATTTTATCTGCAGTGCACTCTGCTTATGTCCACGCAACATGCCGGTGTTACAACGCCCCTGGTCCTGTTACCTTGCCGCCTCTGGAAAAGGGAAGTGGGAATAATCAGCTTGTAGCTCTTTCCTTCCAGACTAATATATATGATCATGCACTTACTAATGAGACAGGGGTTCAGTCATGTTGATCAGTTATTAGATAGTCCTGATTTTGCACTCTTGTTGATGAATCGAGGTAACGTCAAGAAGGCGGGGTTCTATACAAGTTATGCAGTGTTTACCTGAGATAGTAAAAGTCGCACCTCTCCTAACCTAATTATGTTTGTCACCTTTATAGTCATCCTAATTTCTGTTTGTTGTTGCATACAGTGTATTCCGACCCTGATGACTGCCTGGTCCACTTGTCCCACTACGACGTCCAACAAAAAGCCCACTGTCAGCGCAACCGTCGTCATCATGGATCCAGAATGTGATGATGTCGAACCATCATATACCCCCATGGCAGTAATAGGCCCAGTCGTCTACAACACAATGCGAGTCTAGGGTCAGCGGTGGGGGATTGGGGTGGGACGGAGCAGGGCGAGTTTAGTGAAACAGATAGTTTCAAGGGGGGTCTGTGGTGGAAGTCCAGTATTTCTATATTTTGGATCGGTGGGCCTTGGCAGTAGACAGTTGTCAATTTAACATTCGGTATACATATTTGCTTTCTGTCTTGCTACAAATATAATATTCTTACAGTTATGCAATAGGTACTTCCGCTCATATGAAAATATCTGTTTTATAACTCTGCTGACATGGGGAAGGCAACATGAAACTTCTGTACTCAAAACGCTGACAAGATAATATATAGTATAAACACGTTACATTTTCCATCTGTTTTGCAATTTTGGAGGACAGTTAACTCAGACGGACAACCACAGTCTGAAACAACTACCGCAGAAATTACCCAAGCACTTTTACTGGAAACGTATGCAAATAACATGGGAGGTTTGTGCAATTTATAGTTCATGATGTAACATCCAATCATATCGAAGGAACCACACGTGGCTCCAAGACAACCCACTCATTTCATCCACCACCTGATGGCCAATCACAGATGACCGGAGGATGGAAGAATTGCAAGATGCTTATCCAATAATTAAACAATACGTTGTATCTATGTAATCTTTGACCTGCCCAGATGGGTGGAGTTGTTAAACTCTTAAAATAGGCTACACGCCGATCATTAAAGTTATAATTGAGGAAGCTATGCATGCTTAACCTCGTGTCAGTGTGGAAACTTCTTATGCGCATTATCAATTCAGAAATAATATGGAAGGGTGTAAACATTCCAACTTGAGTAAGCCGTGATTCCGCAAAGGAATTCTACGACACCCTCTGCAGCTGTATGTTATAGTTATGTGTCATCCAAACTAGTTTCATTCAATAGCCTGACGAAGGGGGCAAGATATCCCCGAAAACTTGTTGTAACATCATGCATTTTTGTAAGCCATTGAAATGTATCATATTTACAAGATTACTGGGTTTCTCTCACTGAGAACAATCACACATTGACCTAAAAAGGACGCGCACCTCCACATAGCAAGACCCAGACTTCAGGACGCTTGAGGATGAGCAATGAAAGTAGAATACCTCCACCTGGCGGTCCCAGACTTCAGGACGCACGGGTCTGAAATAATTATGAATGTTCTCCTACCTACCCAACCACCTCTGCACCAGGCTTTGGAAGAATGCACTCACTTGTTGATCACTTTCTCTCTCTTGGGGGGCGCCTCACTCCATCATCATTACCAACACAAGCACTCCGGGAAACCTCTCTACTAGAGATGAGCGAACGTACTCGTCCAAGCTTGATGCTCGTTCGAGTATTAGCGTGTTCGAGATGCTCGTTATTAGAGGCGAGCACCACGCGATGTTTGAGTTACTTTCACTTTCGTCTCTGAGACGTTAGCGCGCTTTTCTGGCCAATAGACAGGGAAGGCATTACAACTTCCTCCTGTGATGTTCCAACCCTATACCACCCCCCTGCAGTGAGTGGCTGGCGAGATCAGGTGTCACCCGAGTATATAAATCGGCCCCTCCCGCAGCTCGCCACAGATGCATTCTGACATAGCTCAGGGAAAGTGCTGCTGATGCTGGAGCTGCTATAGGGAGAGTGTTAGGAGTGATTTTAGGCTTCAAGAACCCCAACGGTCCTTCTTAGGACCACATCTGACCGTGTGCAGTACTGTTGAGGCTGCTTTTTGCAGTGTTGCACTTTTTTTTTTTGTATATTGGCCATGCAGAGCATTGCGTCCTCAGTCTGCAATAATTTTACATAGTATGGGGCAAGTAGTGGTGAGGCAGGGGCAGTGAAAAAGCTGAAAGAGATATACTGTCTATATAGGCCGTGGGCCTTTCCTAAAAAAATTGGGAAAAAACTTTCTATTTGGGCTGCCTGTGACCATCCTTAGTGTACTGCATCTGTGCTGGGGGTAGTAGTCCTAATTAATACGCAGCCAGCTAAGTGTTACAGCAGGCTTGCGTAAAATTCTTTCCTGGCTCTGCTGTGCGTTCCATAAGCGAAGTCAGCCTCCAACCACAGGCCAATAAGCGGCACATTTAATTACAGCGTTCTGTTTCTGCTCTACTCGTAATACCACCAGCATGCGCAGGCATATGATGGCCAAGCACCCCACAAGGTGGGACGAAGGCCGTTCACCGCCTCCGGTTTGCACCACTGCCTCTTCCCCTGTGCCCCAACATTCCACTTATATCCAACCCCCCAGGCACTACCGTCTCCTGGCCTGCACCCACACCCTCAACTCCGCTGTCCTCGGCCCCATCCACCAATGTCTCTCAGCGCACCGTCCAGCCGTCGCTAGCGCAAGTGTTTGAGCGCAAGCGCAAGTACGCCGCCACGCAACCGCACGCTCAAGCGTTAAACGTGCACATAGCCAAATTGATCAGCCTGCAGATGCTGCCGTATAGGCTTGTGGAAACGGAGGCTTTCAAAAGCATGATGGCGACGGCGGCACCGCGCTACTCGGTTCCCAGTCGCCACTACTTTTCCCGATATGCCGTCCCAGCCCTGCACGACCACGTCTCCGGCAACATTGTACGCGCCCTCACCAACTTGGTTACTGTCAAGGTCCACTTAACAACGGACACGTGGACAAGCACAGGCGGGCAGGGCCACTATATCTCCCTGACGGCACATTGGGTGAATTTAGTGGAGGCTGGGACCGAGTCAGAGCCTGGGACCGCTCACCTTACCGACCCCCAGAATTGCGGGCCCCAGCTCGGTGGTGGTATCTGCGGCGGTGTATGCTTCCTCCACTAAAGCACCCTCCTCCTCCTCCTCCAACGCAACCTCTGTCTCGCAATCAAGATGTGTCAGCAGCAGCACGTCGCCAACAGTCGGTGTCGCGCGGCATGGCAGCACAGCGGTGGGCAAGCATCAGCAGGCCGTGCTGAAACTACTCAGCTTAGGAGAAAAGAGGCACATGGCCCACGAACTGCTGCAGGGTCTGACAGAGCAGACCGACTGCTGGCTTTCGCCGCTGAGCCTCCAACCGGGCATGGTCGTGTGTAACAACGACCGTAACCTGGTGGCGGCTCTGCAGCTCGGCAGCCTCACGCACGTGCCATGCCTGGCCCATGTCTTTAATTTGGTGGTTCAGCGCTTTCTGAAAAGCTACCCACACTTGTCAGACCTGCTCGGAAAGGTGCGCCGGCACAGCGCACATTTCCGCAAGTCCAAGTTGGACGCTGCCACCCTGCGGACCCGGCAACATCGGTTTAATCTGCCAGTGCACCGACTGCTGTGCGACGTGCCCACACGGTGAAACTCTACGCTCCACATGTTGGCCAGACTCTATGAGCAGCGTAGAGCTGTAGTGGAATACCAACTCCAACATGGGCGGCGTAGTGGGAGTCAGCCTCCTCAATTCTTTACAGAAGAGTGGGCCTGGTTGGCAAACATCTGCCAGGTCCTTGGAAACTTTGAGGAGTCTACCCAGATGGTGAGCGGGGATGCTGCAATCATTAGCGTCACCATTCCTCTGCTATGCCTCTTGAGAAGTTCCCTGCAAAGCATAAAGGCAGACGCTTTGCGCTCGGAAACAGAGGCGGGTGAAGGCAGTATGTCGCTGGATAGTCAGAGCACCCTCTGACTAGGAGGAGGAGGAGGAGGGGGAGGAGGAGCATGAGGAGGAGGGGGAAGAGACAGTTTGGCCCACTGCTGAGGGTACCCATGCTGCTTGCCTGTCATCCTTTCAGCGTGTATGGCCTGAGGAGGCGGAGGAGGAGGAGGAGGATCCTGAAAGTAATCTTCCTAGTGAGGACAGCCATGTGTTGCGTTCAGGTACCCTGGCACACATGGCTGACTTCATGTTAGGATGCCTTTCTCGTGACCCTCGCGTTACACGCATTCTGGCCACTACGGATTACTGGGTGTACACACTGCTTGACCCATGGTAAAAGGAGAACCTTTCCACTCTCATACCCGAAGAGGAAAGGGGTTCGAGAGTGATGCTATACCACAGGACCCTGGCGGACAAACTGATGGTAACATTCCCATCCGACAGTGCTAGTGGCAGAAGGCGCAGTTCCGAGGGCCAGGTAGCAGGGGAGGCGCGGAGATCAGGCAGCATTTACAGCGGAGGCAGGGGAACACTCTCCAAGGCCTTTGCCAGCTTTATGGCTCCCCAGCAAGACTGTGTCACCACTCCCCAGTCAAGACTGAGTCGGCGGGAGCATTGTAAAAGGATGGTGAGGGAGTACGTAGCCGATCGCACGACCGTCCTCCATGACGCCCCTGCCCCCTACAACTACTGGGTGTCGAAGCTGGACACGTGGCCTGAACTCGCGCTGTATGCCCTGGAGGTGCTTGCTTGTCCTGCGGCTAGCGTCTTGTCAGAGAGGGTGTTTAGTGCGGCTGGGGAAATCGTCACGGATAAGCGTACCCGACTGTCAACCGACAGTACCGACAGGCTTACACTCATAAAGATGAACAAAGCCTGGATTTCCCCAGACTTCTCTTCTCCACCAGCGGACAGCAGCGATACCTAAACAAAACGTAGGCTGCACCCGCGAATGGAAGCATAGTTCTCTATCACCATCAAAAACGGGGACCTTTTAGCTTCATCAATCTGTGTTTTATATTCATCCTCCTCCTCCTGCTCCTCCTCCTGAAACCTCACGTAATCACGCCGAACGGGCAATTTTTCTTAGGCCCACAAGGCTCAGTCATATAACTCTTGCTAACAGTGTTTATACGTTTCAATGCTCATTAAAGCGTTGAAACTTGCACCTGAAACAATTTTTATTTTAACTGGGCTGCCTACAGGCCTAGTTACAAATTAAGCCACATTAACCAAAGCGATTAATGGGTTTCACCTGCCCTCTTTGTAGGGCATGGGCAATTTTTCTGAAGTACATTAGTACTGTTGGTACACCAATTTTTTTGGGCCCTCGCCTACAGTGTAATCCTAGTAATTTTTAGCCCACCTGCATTAAACCTGACATTACCTCAGCTGTGCTGGGCACTGCAATGGGATATATTTATGTACCGCCGGTGGGTTCCAGGGAGCCACCCATGCTGTCGGTCCACACGGAGATTTAACTGCATGTGTCCACTTCTAAAGAACCCCAGTCTGACTGGGGCATACAGTGTGGGCCTAAGCCCACCTGCATTAAACCTGACGTTAGCTTTGCTGTCCAGGGCACTGCAATGGGATATATTTATGTACCGCCTGTGGCTTCCAGGGAGCCACCCATGCTGTCGGTCCACACGGAGTTGTAACTGCATGTGTCCACTTCTAAAGAACCCCAGTCTGACTGGGGCATGCAGTGTGGGCCGAAACCCACCTGCATTTAATCTGACGTTAGCTCTGATGTCCAGGGCACTGCAATGGGATACATTTATGTACAGCCGGTGGGTTCCAGGGAGCCACCCATGCTGTGGGTGCACACAGAATTCCCATTGCGGAGTTGTACCTGCCTGTGACTATTTATAAAAAACCGCGGTCTGACTGGGGCATGCAGACACCTTGACAGAATGAATAGTGTGTGGCACATAGGTTCCCCATTGCTATGCCCACGTGTGCAGCTCCTGATGGCGGTGGCACAGGATTATATTTCTCATTGCTTCTGTACAGCATTGTGGGCTATCGCCCCGCCCCTTTTAAAGAGGGTCGCTGACTAGCCGTGCCAACCCTCTGCAGTGTGTGCCTGCGGTTCCTCCTCATGGCAGACGCACTTATAAATAGACATGAGGGCAGTGTGGCATGAGGGCAGCTGAAGGCTGCCCAGGGACACTTTGGTGTGCGCTGTGGACACTGGGTCATGCGGGCGGGGGGGGGGGGGGGGTTGGGCAGCATGTAACCCAGGAGAAGTGGCAGCGGAGTGTCATGCAGGCACTGATTGTGCTTTGTTGGAGGTAGCGTGGTGCTTAGCTAAGGTATGCATTGCTAATGAGGGCTTTTCAGAAGTAAAAGTTGTTGGGAGAGGGGGGGCCCACTCTTGCCGCTATTGTGGCTTAATAGTGGGACCTGGGAACTTGAGATGCAGCCCAACATGTAGCCCCTCGCCTGACCTATCTGTTGCTGTGTCGTTCCCATCACTTTCTTGAATTGCCCAGATTTTCACAAATGGAAACCTTAGCGAGCATCGGCGATATACAAAAATGCTCGGGTCGCCCATTGACTTCAATGGGGTTCGTTACTCGAAACGAGGCCTTGAGCATCGCAAAAATTTTGTCCCGAATAACGAGCACCCGAGCATTTTGGTGCTCGCTTATCTCTACTCTCTACCTCTTCCATTTTGCACTACACGAGGGATAAAGGTACACCCGTGTAGCTGGCATTCTTTAGCAGAAACCCAGGAGACATGGACAAGACCCTTTCCTGCTCTCAGGCACTCATTTATATCTTCACTCATGCCACTTGACAGGATAGAAATTGTTACAATCACACTTTGCAGACTTTAACTCTACATTTGCTGCAGTTGTGCAATACACATAACTGAATGACAAGACAGGCTTGCACAGTGCATCAACATAAGACATGACATGTATGACATTTATGGAGATGACAGGATGATGTACTGGGCCACTACAGTTTTCCCACATACTTTAGGAGGCGCAGGGGCGGCTTATTCTTAACAGAGTGTGTGAATCCAGAGTCCGGTCATCTTCATTGTTTGACTTCCTATTTACCTCTGCACAGTCATGGAGTGTGCAAGGCTAAACCGATAAACACATGTCCTACCCCCAGTTACTAATGTTAAGGATCAACCCACTCCAGGTGTACAGAGACTACTAGAAGTGTAATTTCTGTGTATGGCTTTTCTATTATGACAGCATGTCAGGAATATGACTTGCAAGTACATTAAGGAATTTCTACTAGGCTGAACAGAATTCAGGAATACTAGTATAGCTATGAGGGTTATTCATTACTCTTTCCCCTAAAGACAAAAGAATTGAGACAAGTGGAATGAACATCACTTTCTCTTTTGAAGAATAAAACAAACTACAAAAATATGAGGGGGGCGACTGGCAGTAAAGAGAAACAAGAGACGAGTGGAATGACCATCATTCTCCATGAAAAAGTAGAACTAGGAGAAAGGAAGGCCCTGCTAGCTGGAACAGACCAGACGGACAGCCAGCACTGTTATCAACTAGATCACAGCTGGGCAGCATCAATATAAACAGGTGTAGAGAAACACTCACCCATCGGTCTGCTGTAGAGACCAGAACAGTCTGCCTCTACAGCAGACCGATGGGTGAGTGTTTCTCTACACCTGTTTTATATGTCTGTGCTTTTATGTGATTAGTTGTGTGCCATATTCAAGGATGGGTGGGGGTTAGTAGTGATGAGCTTCACAAAGACCCGTGTGGGGTTGATATTTGGCTTGTACATCCCCTCCTATCATGGACGATTAACCCCTTGAGTGGCGGGTTTCCTTCCACCCTGTCGTGCCCACCAGGGCAGGTTTTTTAAAATGGTCTAATCAATGAATTTCAACTAATTTTGCAGTTGCGTCTCAAGAGCCATAACTTTTTCATTTTTCCATTGACATGGCCATATAAGGGCTTGTTTTTTGCGGGACAAGTTGTGATTTTTTAAACAGGGGGGAGGAAAAAAAGAAATGGGGAAAAAAGAAAAAAAGGGGTCATGTCATTAAGGGGTTAAATAATGCATTAACTTCCTTCTCTGGGTCATTACGACGCATGGATACCACATGTGTGATTGTATTTTTGATTTTTTACAAAGTAAAGGGAGACAAGTGTCTTTATAATTTTTTTACTTTTTTTTTTTTTTTTGTCCCTTTAGGGGACTTCCACAGGGACCCATCAGGACCCCTGATCACATTCCGGGGGTCCGATGGTGACAGCCCTTTACATGCTGCAGTGACAGCCCTTTACATTCTGCAGTCACATAGACTGCAGCATGTAAAAGGTTAACACAGCAGGGATCGGAGGTTTTCTTTGATCTCTGCTGTAAGAGCTAGTACCTAGCTGTCCTCTGACAGCCAAGCACCAAGTTCTCCCTGCCACAGAGACAATCGGCTTGCTTCTGACAAGCCGATGGTCTCTATGGCAACCTGTAAACAAAGCAGGAGATACCCGGCATATCGGCAATATCTTCTGCTGGTTTTTCAAAGCCCTTGCACTGCTCTGTGTGGGTCTGTGCAGGCAGAGCACACTGCCACAACTTGTGGTAGTGTGCTCTGCAGCTCCCATAGTGATACATAGCCCGGAAATCTTCCGGGCTATGTCA
This sequence comes from Eleutherodactylus coqui, assembly GCF_035609145.1. Taxonomy (NCBI): domain Eukaryota; kingdom Metazoa; phylum Chordata; class Amphibia; order Anura; family Eleutherodactylidae; genus Eleutherodactylus; species Eleutherodactylus coqui. The sequence continues at coordinate 504,204,293 of NC_089837.1, read as the reverse complement.
CTATGAGCAGTGGAGCTCGTCCCGGAAAATTTCCGGGTGTGCCACTCAAGGGGTTAAAGGAACTTCTTTTACATATTGATGCTGCCCACTTGTGATCTATTTGATACCTGGAGTCCGGTTCCTTCTCTGGGCTTTGCATCTGAACGAATACCTTGCACCAGCGGTGTTACACAGGGAGGTGCTGCTGCTTTTTCTACTTTTGTCTGCGGGACAGCCAGCACTATGACATGACATAGGGGACCTAAGAAAGCTCCAGTCATACACATAAATCATACATACCATACATACAGTCTCATGCACATGGTGGCATATCTAAGCTAAACATTTCTACATTAGTACATTAAATTTATAGGAGAATATATTACTTTGAATTAGACTTTAGCAGGTGCAATAAACAATAAGTGCTGTATTAAACATCCTCCTGCACATTACTTTAATTGTTACCATTGGGCGGTTGCTGGTCCTCCCGGAGCGGCGGTATGTGGGGTCCCGTGGTTGAGGTGCGTCCCCTCAGGTTGTTGTCCAGCTGCCGGGGGTGCAGGTGCCCGGCCGGCGTGGTGCGCGGCACCGTGCACGCGTGCACCTGTAAGTGCAGCTGCCGTGCACGAGCTCCCTTTTATTATTTTCTGTTGGGAGTTGGCAGTCTCCCTCTCTCTGCCTCTGGGTGGAGGCTTTTGTTTAAAGGTCGGGCAGAAATTTGCAATCACTGGCAGTTATTGGTTTCCCTCAGAGTGCTAGCTAGTCTGCCTCTGTTGATCTACAGCCTCTGACATCTTCTTTGCTATACTTTGCTATTGTCCGCAAGGTTCTTCCATCTGCCTCAGCTCTGCTTAGTATTGTTTGTGTTGGTTGTTTACATCTGCCTTTTCTGTCAGTATTCTACCCTTTCCATCCAGGTACACCAATGTCCCTTTTCATTCCCTAGTGAAAGTAGGGACTGCCGCCCAGTTGCCCGCCTGGAGGTAGCCAGGGGTGGAGGTAAGCAGGTAGGGACAGGGGTTGCGGGTGAGATCTAGGGCACCCGGGCTGGCATATCAAGGATAGTATACCATAACATAATAACTGGCCCTTAAAATTGCTCTCCAATGGAGGCCATGAGTACCCTCGCAAGTCAGTTGCAGGATTTAGTGGTCATGATCCAAGACCTGTCCGGTCGTATGATGGCCCAGGAGCAGCAGGAGTTAGTGCATGTTTCTACTGCCCCTTCTATTCCCGAGCCCAAGTGTCCTCCTCCTGAGGTATTTTCAGGGATACGAGCAGTTTTTTTGTTTTTCAGCAGCCGTGTAGATTGTATTTTAGGATGCAGCCCCGCTCCTCCGGCTCAGAATCCCAGAAAATTGGATTGATTATGTCCTTACTTCGGAGTCCCACCCAGACATGGGCCTACTCCTTGCCGGAAAGATCAGCTTGCCTGCAGTCAGTTGACTTGTTTTTTTCAGGAACTTGGAGGTAGTTTTGATGAGCCAGACTGTGCGGGGTTGGCGGTATCTCATCTCATGTCTCTCTGTCAGGGGCAGCAGTGGGTAGAGGACTATTGCTCTAAATTTAGACTGTATGCAGGTGAAACGTCTTGGAATGAAAGCGCCCTTAAAGATGTGTTCTTGTTGGGTCTTTCTAACGCTGTCAGGGATCTACTCATTTCTCATCCCGCCCCCATGACATTCAATGATACAATGAAACTGGTGATCAACCCTGACAGGAGGCTGAGATCTAGAAAAGAGGAATGTCAGGCCCATAAGGCTATGGAATCCGGCAGGCTCGTCCTCCTTCTCCCATGTCAACTTATGGTGCCGAGCCTATAGATGTGGATCAGCTAAGTCCTGAGGAAGAGCGACGGTTCAGGATGACTCATTGCCTCTACCTCTATTGTGGGAAAGCCGGACATCGGGTAGTGACCTGTCCTCAGAAACATCCATAACATCAGTCTGAACCAACGGAAAACTTCAGATCCTAGGCGATCTTTGGGAGGATCGCCTAGGATCACAGGTACTCCCTAAATTGTTGGTGCCTTGTCAGATTGGCTTCCGGAATTTCACTCGGTCCGGTCCAGCCTTTATTAATTCGGGTGCTGCCGCCAATTTGATTAGTTTAAGTTTTGTCAGAACTCTGATGACTGAATTTTCAGCGTTAAAAATTCCCATACGCTTCACTAGTATTGATTCTACCCCTCTATCTGCAGGGGTTGTACAATGGAGGACTCCTATGTTACAGATCACTGTGCGTGTTCTCTATTCTGAGAATCTGTTGTTCTTGGTAATGGGAAGGATTTTTGTTCATGTAGTGCTTGGTATTCCCTGGTTGGCACTGCACAATCCCCGATTTGATTGGTCCACTCGGGAATTGACACATTAGGGGTTGTCCTGTCATAGTCACTTAGCTACTATTTCTGGGTCTTCAGCAGATACCATACTTATTCCTGAGTATTTGTCTGATTTTCATTATGTATTTTCCCAAACACTGTCTTAGACTTTACCTCCCCATAGGGAGTGGAACTGTGGTGTTGATTTGATCCCCAACAGTCCCATCCCTAAGAGAGCCATTTTCAATTTGTCTGGGCGTGAGCACGAAGCCCTTAAGTCCTATATCTCAGAGTCTCTGGCAAAACCACATGTCAGGCCGTCCAAGTTCCCTGCCGGGGCAGGTCTCTTCTTTGTGGAGAAGAAGGATAGGACATTGAGGCCTTGTGTGGATTATCAGGCTTTAACCCCTTCCCGCTCCTGGACGTACCTGGTACGTCATGGTAGCGGGATACTTCCCGCAACATGACGTACCTGGTACGTCATGCCATTAAAGTGTCGCCGCGGTGACAATCGCGGCGACACAGCAGCGATCCTGGCTGATATCGTCGGCAGACAAGTGAGGCATCCGGGCTGGGGACCAATCAGAGCGGTCCCTCCCCCACGATCGCTGTGATTGGTCAGGGAAAAACTCCCTGACCAATCACAGCGCAGCAGCGGACTTCGCGCTGTTTACAGTAGGGGCTCCATGTGCAAGCACCGCAGTGTGTTTCCGGTGCTGGTACAGAGAGCACCTACTGTCATATCTGTGAATATAAAGTGCGATTAGAGTGTAGATTAGGCAGGGAGTGAGTGTAGTGTAGTGTAGTGGAGTGGAGTGGAGTGTAGTGTAGTGTAGTGGAGTGTAGTGTAGCAGAGTGGAGTTAGTGATCAGTGTAGTGGAGAGGAGTTAGTCATCAGTGTGGTGTAGTGGAGTGAGTGTTAGTGATCAGTGTGGTGTAGTGTAGTGAGTGATTGATCAGGCAGTGTAGTGTAGTGAGTGTAGTGAGTGATTGATCAGGCAGTGTAGTGTAGCAGAGTGGAGTGAGTGATCAGAAGTGCAGTGTAGTGTAGTGAGTGAGGGATCTGTAGTGTGTGATCAGAAGTGTAGTGAGTGAGCTGTAGCGTGCGATCAGCAGTGTAGTGTAGCGCAGCGTGTAGTCAGTGTATCCCTTGGTGTAAAAAAAAAAAAAAAAAAAAAAAGTTCCTGTTGTTCCCATTTCGTTACCTGTCCCGTCACCCGTTATTAGTTAGTGTAGCGTTTAGTTAGTCCGTGTAGTGTGTCGTTAGTCCGTGTTGTGTCAGTGTATTCGTCTGTGTAAAAAAAAACCCAAAAAAACAAAAAAAGTTCCTGTTGTTCCCATTTCGTTACCTGTCCCGTCACCCGTTATTAGTTAGTGTAGCGTTTAGTTAGTCCGTCTAGTGTGTAGTGTGTCGTTAGTCCGTGTACTGTCAGTGTATTCGTCTGTGTAAAAAAAAAACAAAAAAAACAAAAAAAGTTCCTGTTGTTCCCATTTCGTTACCTGTCCCGTCACCCGTTATTAGTTAGTGTAGCGTTTAGTTAGTCCGTCTAGTCTGTAGCGTGTCGTTAGTCCGTGTTGTGTCAGTGTATTCGTCTGTGTAAAAAAAAAACCAAAAAAACCAAAAAAGTTCCTGTTGTTCCCATTTCGTTACCTGTCCCGTCACCCGTTATTAGTTAGTGTAGCGTTTAGTTAGTCCGTCTAGTGTGTAGCGTGTCGTTAGTCCGTGTTGTGTCAGTGTATTCGTCTGTGTAAAAAAAAAAACAAAAAAACAAAAAAAGGTCCTGTTGTTCCCATTTCGTTACCTGTCCCGTCACCCGTCATTAGTTAGTGTAGCGTGTCGTTAGTCCGTCTAGTGTGTAGTGTGTCGTTAGTCCGTGTTGTGTCAGTGTATTCGTCTGTGTAAAAAAAAAAAAAAAGAAAAAAAAAAAACACTTACGTGAATACACCACATAAGTTTCCGCGTTCTTTCCGACCCCCGTCCCGTGGTCACCCCATCCCGCAGTGTCCCATCTAATAAAACTTTTTCCCCGTGTGCCCCATTTTATATAAATATGGCCCGCAGGAGGTACACTTCAGAGGAACTGTATGCAATCATTGCATCAGACTCGGACTCAGGTAGTGGTGATGACGACCCCACTTTTTTGGCATTCTCCGACTCCTCATCCTCATCCTCATCCAGCGAGTCTGAGCTCCCTGCACCCCCGAGAAGGCGTCCAAGGACCGCCACTGACCCCAATGCATCAGATGCTCACTGGAGTACCCCGGAACATTACAGACCCCAGATCCCTGATTTTATTGGGAACCCAGGGATTCAATTTGACACGGAAGGGCTCAGAGGGAAGGACTTCTTCAAGTTTTTTTTTTCTGAAGAGTTCATTGCCCATATTGTTACCCAGACTAATTTGTACGCCCAGAATTTTATTCAACAAAATCCCACCTCCAGCTATGCCAGACCCGATAAGTGGACCCCTGTGGATGCACCAGAGATACAAAAATTTTGGGGGCTTATACTAACCATGGGGCTAATAAAGAAGCCAACAATCAGGGCGTACTGGTCTACCGATATTTTGTACCACACCCCAATGTTCCGCATGGCGATGTCGAGGACGCGCTTTGAGTGTATTTTAAAATTTCTGCACTACAATGACAACCAGCTGTGCCCCCCCAGCGATCACCCCAATTACGATCGGTTGTATAAGATCAGGCCCGTAATAGACCATTTTAACGCCAAGTTTGCCCAGGCGTATGCCCCACAGATAAACATTGCAGTAGACGAGTCCCTGGTACACTTCAAGGGGAGGCTAAAATTCCGCCAGTACCTGCCCAGTAAGCGGGCACGGTATGGTGTGAAGTTGTACAAGCTGTGCGAAAGTACATCAGGGTACACCCACAAGTTCCGTATTTACGAGGGGAAGGACACTAAAATTGAGCCCCCAGAATGCCCCCCCGTGCTGGGAATAACAGGGAAAATAGTGTGGGAACTGGTGCACCCACTATTAGACCAGGGTTACCATCTGTACCTGGATAACTTTTATACCAGTGTCCCCCTGTTTCAGTGCCTCGCTTCCAGAGGAACAGTGGCATGTGGCACTGTTCGGAAAAATCAAAAAAGCCTCCCTAAGACGCTGCTTGGGCAACTGCTCAGAAGGGGTGAGAGCCGGGCCCAATGCAGCGACAATGTATTGTGCGTTAAATATAAGGACAAGAGGGATGTCCTTATGTTGACGACAATACACGGCCACAGCAGTACCCCCTGCCCAGTACGAGGTACCAGTGCAGAGACCCCCAAACCAGACTGCGTCCTCGACTATAATAAGTACATGGGAGGGGTCGATCTATCAGACCAGGTACTGGAGCCCTATAGAGCCATGCGGAAAACACGGGTGTGGTACAAAAAACTGGCCGTGCACCTCGTACAGATGGCACTGTATAATGCCTACGTGCTGTTCCGAGGTGCAGGCCACAGGGGGACATTCCTTGAATTTCAAGAGGAAGTTATCAAGGACCTAATATTTGGGGACCAGGAGGTGGGGGAGAGGCCCAGTACTTCTGGAAGCGAGGCCACAAGAATTGTACCAGGGCAGCATTTTCTCAGTGAAATTCCCTCCACTGCGACGAAGGGAAGGCCCCAAAAGAGGTGCAGAGTGTGCTACAAACAGGGGATAAGAAAAGACACCAGATACCAGTGTGAAACGTGCCCCACACAACCCGGCCTCTGTATAAATGAGTGTTTTAAGATCTACCACACGTCCCTGAAATTTTAATTTTTTTATTGCCCTGACGTTTTACCCTGATGTACTTCGCACAGCTTGTACATAAAGCCACATGCTAAGTCCTTCCCTTCTGAGCCCTGCGCCCTAAAAACAGTTTAGATTCACATATGGGGCATTTCCCTGTTGGGTAACATCATGGGGTACGTTTTCTCCTTCTGCCCCTGGTAAAAAATAAAAATCTGGGCCTAAACTGAGCATTATTGGAAAAATGTGAATTTTTCGTTCTCAACTCAAATTGTTAAAAAAAATTCCTCAAATACCTGTGGGTTCAAACCGCTCACTACACCCCTTAAAAAATTCCCTGAGGGGTGTAGTTTCCAAAATGGGGTCAGTTGTTGGGGGTCTCAAATACACTGGTACCTCAGGGGCACTGCAAACACTACACGGTGTCTGAAAATTATTCCAGCAAAATCTGCATTCAAAAAAAGCGCTCCTTTCTTTCTGAGCCCTGCCATGTGCCCAAACAACAGTTTACATCCACATATGGGGCATTTCCGTGCTCGAGAGTAATTGGGTAATGCATTATGGACTATGTTTTCTCCTTCTGCCCCTGGTGAAAAATGAAAATCTGGGCCTAAAGCTGAACATTATTGGAAAAATGTGAATTTTTCGTTCTCAACTCAAACTGTTAAAAAAATTCCTCAAATACCTGTGGGTTCAAACCGCTCACTACATCCCTTAAAAAATTCCCTGAGGGGTGTAGTTTCCAAAATGGGGTCAGTTGTTGGGGGTCTCAAATGCACTGGTACCTCAGGGGCACTGCAAACACTACACGGTGTCTGAAAATTATTCCAGCAAAATCTGCATTCAAAAAAAGCGCTCCTTTCTTTCTGAGCCCTGCCATGTGCCCAAACAACAGTTTACATCCACATATGGGGCATTTCCGTGCTCGAGAGTAATTGGGTAATGCATTATGGACTATGTTTTCTCCTTCTGCCCCTGGTGAAAAATGAAAATCTGGGCCTAAAGCTGAACATTATTGGAAAAATGTGAATTTTTCGTTCTCAACTCAAACTGTTAAAAAAATTCCTCAAATACCTGTGGGTTCAAACCGCTCACTACACCCCTTAAAAAATTCCCTGAGGGGTGTAGTTTCCAAAATGGGGTCAGTTGTTGGGGGTTTCAAATGCACTGGTACCTCAGGGGCACTGCAAACACTACATGGGCTCTGAAAATTATTCCTGCCAAATCTGCATTCAAAAAGCCAAGAAGCGCTCCTATCCTTCTGAGTCCTGCCATGTGCCCATACAACAGGCTACGTCCACATATGGGGCATTTCCGTGTTCGAGAGCAACTGGGTAACGCATCATGGGGTACGTTTTTTCCTTCTGCCACTGGTAAAAAATATAAATCTGGGCCTAAAGCTGAACATTATGTGAAAAATGTGGTTTTTTTGTATTGAACTCAAACTGTTAAAAAAATTCCTCAAATACCTGTGGGTTCAAACCGCTCACTACACCCCTTAAAAAATTCCCTGAGGGGTGTAGTTTCCAAAATGGGGTCAGTTGTTGGGGGTTTCAAATGCACTGGTACCTCAGGGGCACTGCAAACACTACATGGGCTCTGAAAATTATTCCAGCAAAATCTGTATTCAAAAAGCCAAGAAGCGCTCCTATCCTTCTGAGTCCTGCCATGTGCCCATGCAACAGGCTACGTCCACATATGGGGCATTTCCGTGTTCGAGAGCAACTGGGTAACGCATCATGGGGTACGTTTTTTCCTTCTGCCACTGGTAAAAAATATAAATCTGGGCCTAAAGCTGAACATTATGTGAAAAATGTGGTTTTTTTGTATTGAACTCAAACTGTTAAAAAAATTCCTCAAATACCTGTGGGTTCAAACCGCTCACTACACCCCTTAAAAAATTCCCTGAGGGGTGTAGTTTCCAAAATGGGGTCAGTTGTTGGGGGTTTCAAATGCACTGGTACCTCAGGGGCACTGTAAACACTACATGGGGTCTGAAAATTATTCTAGCAAAATCTGCATTCAAAAAGCCAAGAAGCGCTCCTATCCTTCTGAGTCCTGCCATGTGCCCATACAACAGGCTACGTCCACATATGGGGCATTTCCGTGTTCGAGAGCAACTGGGTAACGCATCATGGGGTACGTTTTTCCTTCTGCCACTGGTGAAAAATGAAAATCTGGGCCTAAAGCTAAACATTATGTGAAAAATTGGATTTTTTCGTATTGAACTCAAACTGTTAAAAAAAATTCCTCAAACATCTGTGGGTTCAAACCGCTCACTACACCCCTTAAAAAATTCCCTGAGGGGTGTAGTTTCCAAAATGGGGTCAGTTGTTGGGGGTTTCAAATGCACTGGTACCTCAGGGGCACTGTAAACACTACATGGGGTCTGAAAATTATTCTAGCAAAATCTGCATTCAAAAAGCCAAGAAGCGCTCCTATCCTTCTGAGTCCTGCCATGTGCCCATACAACAGGCTACGTCCACATATGGGGCATTTCCGTGTTCGAGAGCAACTGGGTAACGCATCATGGGGTACGTTTTTCCTTCTGCCACTGGTGAAAAATGAAAATCTGGGCCTAAAGCTAAACATTATGTGAAAAATTGGATTTTTTCGTATTGAACTCAAACTGTTAAAAAAAATTCCTCAAACATCTGTGGGTTCAAACCACTCACTACACCCCTTAATAAATTCCCTGAGGGGTGTAGTTTCCAAAATGGGGTCAGTTATTGGGGGTTTCAAATGTACTGCTACCTCAGGGGCACTGCAAACACTACATGGGGTCTGAAAATTATTCCTGCCAAATCTGCATTCAAAAAGACAAGAAGCGCTCCTTTCCTTCTGAGACCTACCATGTGCCCATACAACAGGCTACGTCCACATATGGGGAATTTCTAAAAACTGCGGAATCTGGGTCATACATTCCAAGTTTTGTTTCTTTGCTAACTCCTACTGTTTTATATTAAAAAAAAGGTTTTATATTGAAAATCAGTAGAAAAAAGGAACTGTTCTAATTTTTGATGCACTTTCCTTTAGTTCCTGTAAAACATCTAAAGGGTTAATAAACTTTCTAAATGCCATTTTGAATACTTTGAAGGGTGCTGATTTTAAAATGGGGCAATTCATGGGGGATTCTGATATACAGGCTCGGCAAAACTATGTCTGAACTGCATTGGTCCTTAAAAAATTTAGATTTTGAAATTTGCTAGTAAATGTGAAAAATTACTGCTAAATTTATATACTTTGTGGAGTCTGCAAAAAGTAAAATAACACTTAAAAAATGATTGCTGTGTAAAGTAGGCCTATGGGAAATGTTAATTAATAACTATGTTGTGGTGTTTGACTTTCTATCTTACAAAGAAAACAATTCAAAGTTTGAAAATTGTGAATTTTTCCAAATTTTCAGTAAATTTGGATTTTTTTTCCAAATAAGGACAAAATTTATTGCTGAAATTTTTACACTAACATAAAGTACAATATGTCACGAAAAAACAATCTCAGAATCACCTTGATAAGTAAAAGCATTCAAAAGTTATTAGCACAGAAAGTGACAGATGTCAGATTTGAAAAATAAGGCTTGGTCCTTAAGCTCAAAATAGGCCATGTCATTAAGGGGTTAAATAAAATTACAGTGAAGAACCAGTGCTCCTTGCCCCTGATTCCTGACTTATTGAATTAGGTTGTAGGAGCCCACTGGTTTTCCAAATTGGAATTAAGGGGTGCTTACAATCTAATTCACATTTGAGAGGGAGATTAGTGGAAAACCACCTTCAACAACTCGTTGGGACCTTTTGAATGTTTAGTCATTAGAGATGAGCGAACACCAAAATGTTCGGGTGTTCGTTATTCGTAACGAACTTCCCGTGATGCTCGAGGGTTCGTTTCGAACAACGAACCCCATTGAAGTCAATGGGCGACCAGAACATTTTTGTATTTTGCCGATGCTCGCTAAGGTTTTCATGTGTGAAAATCTGGGCAATTCAGGAAAGTGATGGGAATGACACAGTGACGGATAGGGCAGGCGAGGGGCTACATGTTGGGCTGCATCCTAAGTTCACAGGTCCCACTATTAAGCCACAATAGCGGCAAGAGTGGGCCCCCCCCCCCTCCCAACAACTTTTACTTCTGAAAAGCGCTCATTAGCATGGCATACCTTTGCTAAGCACCACACTACCTCCAACAAAGCACAATCACTGCCTGCATGACACTCCACTGCCACTTCTCCTGAGTTACATGCTGCCCAACCGCACCCCCTCCCCCCCACAGCGCACACCAAAGTGTCCCTGCGCAGCCTTCAGCTGCCCTCATGCCACACCACGCTCATGTCTATTTAGAATTGCGTCTGCCATGACGAGGGACCGCAGGCATACACTGCAGAGGTTGGCACGGCTAGGCAGCGACCCTCTTTAAAAGTGGCGGAGCGATAGCCCACAATGCTGTACAGAAGCAATGAGAAATAGAATCCTGTGCCACCGCCATCTGGAGCTGCACACGTGGGCATAGCAATGGGGAACCTATGTGCCACACACTATTCATTCTGTCAAGGTGTCTGCATGCCCCAGTCAGACCGGGCTTTTTAATTCATAGACACAGGCAGGTACAACTCCCTATTGTGAAGTCCCTGTCGACCCACAGCATGGGTGGCTCCCTGGAACCCACCGGCGGTACACAAAAATATCCCATTGCATTGCCCAACACAGCTGAGGTAGTAATGTCGTGCGTAATACAGGTGGGCTTCGGCCCACACTGCATGCCCCAGTCAGACTGGGATTCTTTACAAGTGGACACATGTAGGTTTAACTCCCTGTGGACCCACTGCCTGGGTGGGTGCCAGGAAGCCACCGGCGGTACATAGAAATATCCCATTGCATTGCCCAACACAGCTGAGGTAGTAATGTCGTGCGTAATACAGGTGTGCTTCGGCCCACACTGCATGCCCCAGTCAGACTGGGATTCTTTACAAGTGGACACATGTAGGTTTAACTCCCTGTGGACCCACTGCCTGGGTGGGTGCCAGGAAGCCACCGGCGGTACATAGAAATATCCCATTGCATTGCCCAACACAGCTGAGGTAGTAATGTCGTGCGTAATACAGGTGGGCTTCGGCCCACACTGCATGCCCCGGTCAGACGGGTTCTTTAGAAGTGTACAGATGTATTAAAAACTCAGTGTGCACCTACAGCATGGGTGGCTCCCTGGAACCCACCGGCGGTACACAAAAATATCCCATTGCATTGCCCAACACAGCTGAGGTAACGTCAGCTGTAATGCAGGTGGGCTAAAAATTAATTTGATTACACTGTAGGCGAGGGCCCACACAAATTGCTGTATCAACAGTACTAATGTACATCCCAAAAATTGGCCATGGCCAGCCAAGAGGGCAGGTGAAACCCATTAATCGCTTTGGTTAATGTGGCTTAAGTGGTAACTAGGCCTGGAGGCAGCCCAGTGTAACGAAAAATTGGTTCAAGTTAAAGTTCCAATGCTTTTAAGCGCATTGAAACTTATAAAAATTGTTCTGAAAAATTATTTGAGTGAGCCTTGTGGCCCTAAGAAAAATTGCCCGTTCAGCGTGATTACGTGAGGTTTCAGGAGGTGGAGCAGGAGGAGGAGGAGGAGGAATATTAGACACAGATTGATGAAGCAGAAATGTCCCCGTTTTGGATGGTGAGAGAGAACGTAGCTTCCATCCGCGGGTGCAGCCTACGTATTGCTTACGTATCGCTGCTGTCCGCTGGTGGAGAACAGAAGTCTGGGGAAATCCAGCCTTTGTTCATCTTGATGAGTGTTAGCCTGTCGGCACTGTCGGTTGACAAGCGGCTACGCTTATCTGTGATGATTCCCCCAGCCGCACTAAACACCCTCTCCGACAACACGCTAGCCGCAGGACAAGCAAGCACCTCAAGGGCATACAGGGCTAGTTCAGGCCACGTGTCCAGCTTCGACACCCAGTAGTTGTAGGGGGCAGAGGCGTCACCAAGGATGGTCGTGCGATCCGCTACGTACTCCCTCACCATCCTTTTGCAGTGCTCCCGCCGACTCAGCCGTGACTGGGGAGCGGTGACACAGTCTTGGTGGGGAGCCATAAAGCTGGCCAGGCCCTTAAAGACTGTTGCACTGCCTGGGATGTACATGCTGCTCGATCTACGCACATCCCCTGCAACATGGCCCTCGGAACTGCGCCTTCTGCCACTAGCGCTGTCGGCTGGGAATTTTACCATCAGCTTGTCCGCAAGGGTCCTGTGGTATAGCAACACTCTCGAACCCCTTTCCTCTTCGGGAATCAGAGTGGGCAGGTTCTCCTTATACCGTGGATCGAGCAGTGTGTACACCCAGTAATCCGTCGTGGCCAGAATGCGTGCAACGCGAGGGTCACGAGAAAGGCATCCTAACATGAAGTCAGCCATGTGTGCCAGGGTACCTGTACGCAACACATGGCTGTCTTCACTAGGAAGATCACTTTCAGGATCCTCCTCCTCCTCCTCCTCCTCCTCAGGCCATACACGCTGAAAGGATGACAGGCAATCAGCCGGTGTACCGTCAGCAGCGGGCCAAGCTGTCTCTTCCCCCTCCTCCTCATCCTCCTCATGCTCCTCCTCCTCCTCCTGTACGCGCTGAGAAATAGACAGGAGGGTGCCCTGACTATCCAGCGGCATACTGTCTTCCCCCGCCCCCGTTTCCGAGCGCAAAGCAGCTGCCTTTATGGTTTGCAGGGAATTTCTCAAGATGCATAGCAGAGGAATGGTGACGCTAATGATTGTAGCATCGCCGCTCACCACCTGGGTAGACTCCTCAAAATTACCAAGGACATGGCAGATGTCTGCCAACCAGGCCCACTCTTCTGAAAGGAATTGAGGAGGCTGACTCCCACTGCGCCGCCCATGTTGGAGTTGGTATTCGACTATAGCTCTCCGTTGTTCATAGAGCCTGGCCAACATGTGGAGCGTAGAGTTCCACCGTGTGGGCACGTCGCACAGCAGTCGGTGCACTGGCAGCTTAAAGTGATGTTGCAGGGTGCGCAGGGTGGCAGCGTCCGTGTGGGACTTGCGGAAATGTGCGCAGAGCCGGCGCGCCTTTACGAGCAGGTCTGACAAGCGTGGGTAGCTTTTCAGAAACCGCTGAACCACCAAATTAAAGACGTGGGCCAGGCATGGCACGTGCGTGAGGCTGCCAAGCTGCAGAGCCGCCACCAGGTTACGGCCGTTGTCACACACGACCATGCCCGGTTGGAGGCTCAGCGGCGCAAGCCAGCGGTCGGTCTGCTGTGTCAGACCCTGCAGCAGTTCGTGGGCCGTGTGCCTCTTATCGCCTAAGCTGAGTAGTTTCAGCACGGCCTGCTGACGCTTGCCCACCGCTGTGCTGCCACACCGCGCGACACCGACTGCTGGCGACATGCTGCTGCTAACACATCTTGATTGTGAGACAGAGGAGGAGGAGGAGGAGGAGGGTGCTTTAGTGGAGGAAGCATACACCTCCGCAGATACCAGCACCGAGCTGGGGCCCGCAATTCTGGGGGTGGGTAGGACGTGAGCGGTCCCAGGCTCTGACTCTGTCCCAGCCTCCACTAAATTCACCCAATGTGCCGTCAGGGAGATGTAGTGGCCCTGCCCGCCTGTGCTTGTCCACGTGTCCGTAGTTAAGTGGACCGTGGCAGTAACCGCGTTGGTGAGGGCGCGCACAATGTTGCGGGAGACGTGGTCGTGCAGGGCTGGGACGGCACATCGGGAAAAGTAGTGGCGACTGGGAACTGAGTAGCGCGGGGCCGCCGCCTCCATGATACTTTTGAAGGACTCCGTTTCCACAACCCTATACGGCAGCATCTCAAGGCTGATGAATTTTGCGATGCGGACGGTTAACGTTTGAGCGTGCGGGTGCGTGGCGGCGTACTTGCGCTTGCGCTCGAACACTTGCGCAAGCGACGGCTGAACGGTGCGCTGAACTACACTGCTGGATGGGGCCGAGGACAGCGGAGATGAGGGTGTGGGTGCAGGCCATGAGGCGGTAGTGCCTGTGTCCTGAGAGGGGGGTTGCATCTCAGTGGCAGGTTGGGGCACAGGGGGAGAGGCAGGGGTGCAAACCGGAGACGGTGAACGGCCTTTGTCCCACCTTGCGGGGTGCTTGGCCATCATATGTCTGCGCATGGTGGTGGTGGTGAGGCTGTTGGTGTTGGCTCCCCGGCTGAGCTTTGCGCGACAAAGGTTGCACACCACTGTTCGTCGGTCGTCAGGCGTCTCTGTGAAAAACTGCCAGACCTTAGAGCACCTCGGCCTACGCAGGGTGGCATGGCGCGAGGGGGCGCTTTGGGAAACACTTGGTGGATTATTCGGTCTGGCCCTGCCTCTACCCCTGGCCACCGCACTGCCTCTTGCAACCTGCCCTGCTGATGCCCTTGACTCCCCCTCTGAAGACCTGTCCTCCTGAGTAAGCGTTGCACACCAGGTGGGGTCAGTCACCTCATCGTCCTGCTGCTCTTCCTCCGAATCCTCTGTGCGCTGCTCCCTGGGACTTACTGCCCTTACTACTACCTCACTGCAAGACAACTGTGTCTGATCGTCATCGTCCTCCTCACCCACAGAAAGTTGTTGAGACAGTTGGCGGAAGTCCCCAGCCTCTTCCCCCGGACCCCGGGAACTTTCGAATGGTTGGGCATCAGTGACGATAAACTCCTCTGGTGGGAGAGGAACCGCTGCTGCCCAATCTAAGCAGGGGCCCGAGAACAGTTCCTGGGAGTGTTCCCGCTCCTGAGCAGGTGTCATTGTAGTGGACTGAGGAGGCTGGGAGGAAGGAGGAGCAGCAGACAGAGGATTCGGATTGGCAGCAGTGGACGGCGCAGAACTGCGGGTAGACGATAGGTTGCTCGAAGCACTTTCTGCCATCCAGGACAGGACCTGCTCACACTGCTCATTTTCTAATAACCGTCTCCCGCGTGGACCCATTAATTGGGCGATGAATGTGGGGACGCCAGAAACGTGCCTCTCTCCTAATCGCGCAGCAGACAGCTGCGACACACCTGGATCAGGAGCTTGGCCTGTGCCCACACCCTCACTTGGCCCTCCGCGTCCTCGGCCACGTCCACGTCCACGTCCTCTAGGCTTACCCCTACCCCTCAGCATGCTGTATTACCAGTGATTAGATTTCCCAGGCAGGAAATAAATTGGCGCAAGACTGCAGGCCAAATATAATTTTTGCCCTTTTTGGAAAACGAAAGGCCCCACTGCCTCTAGTGAATGAATTATCTAAGTTTAATAACTGTGCTGTGTCCCTGCTTATGTGTCACAGAACGTGAGGGTAGCAGAGTTATTATAACTCTTGGAGAGCAGGTATTTTTTTTCCCAATTAAGGAAAGCAAATGGCGAACCCAGCAGTAAAGCGTAGCTGGGTGCGTATGATTTAGCAATGTTTTTCACGCAGCTCACACGTCTACACAGGCGTAAGGACGGACACAGGCTGGACAAATAGATTTGTTTTCAGTTTTTTCCCACCAACAGGCAGCACTGCGTATATTCAATGAACCTGCGAAGTTTAATAACTGCGCTGTGTCCCTGCTTATGTGTCACAGAACGTGAGGGTAGCAGAGTTATTATAACTCTTGGAGAGCAGGTATTTTTTTTTCCCAATTAAGGAAAGCAAATGGCGAACCCAGCAGTAAAGCGTAGCTGGCTGCGTATGATTTAGCAATGTTTTTCACGCAGCTCACACGTCTACACAGGCGTAAGGACGGACACAGGCTGGACAAATAGATTTGTTTTCAGTTTTTTCCCACCAACAGGCAGCACTGCGTATATTCAATGAACCTGCGAAGTTTAATAACTGCGCTGTGTCCCTGCTTATGTGTCACAGAACGTGAGGGTAGCAGAGTTATTATAACTCTTGGAGAGCAGGTATTTTTTTTTCCCAATTAAGGAAAGCAAATGGCGAACCCAGCAGTAAAGCGTAGCTGGCTGCGTATGATTTAGCAATGTTTTTCACGCAGCTCACACGTCTACACAGGCGTAAGGACGGACACAGGCTGGACAAATAGATTTGTTTTCAGTTTTTTCCCACCAACAGGCAGCACTGCGTATATTCAATGAACCTGCGAAGTTTAATAACTGCGCTGTGTCCCTGCTTATGTGTCACAGAACGTGAGGGTAGCAGAGTTATTATAACTCTTGGAGAGCAGGTATTTTTTTTCCCAATTAAGGAAAGCAAATGGCGAACCCAGCAGTAAAGCGTAGCTGGGTGCGTATGATTTAGCAATGTTTTTCACGCAGCTCACACGTCTACACAGGCGTAAGGACGGACACAGGCTGGACAAATAGATTTGTTTTCAGTTTTTTCCCACCAACAGGCAGCACTGCGTATATTCAATGAACCTGCGAAGTTTAATAACTGCGCTGTGTCCCTGCTTATGTGTCACAGAACGTGAGGGTAGCAGAGTTATTATAACTCTTGGAGAGCAGGTATTTTTTTTCCCAATTAAGGAAAGCAAATGGCGAACCCAGCAGTAAAGCGTAGCTGGGTGCGTATGATTTAGCAATGTTTTTCACGCAGCTCACACGTCTACACAGGCGTAAGGACGGACACAGGCTGGACAAATAGATTTGTTTTCAGTTTTTTCCCACCAACAGGCAGCACTGCGTATATTCAATGAACCTGCGAAGTTTAATAACTGCGCTGTGTCCCTGCTTATGTGTCACAGAACGTGAGGGTAGCAGAGTTATTATAACTCTTGGAGAGCAGGTATTTTTTTTTCCCAATTAAGGAAAGCAAATGGCGAACCCAGCAGTAAAGCGTAGCTGGCTGCGTATGATTTAGCAATGTTTTTCACGCAGCTCACACGTCTACACAGGCGTAAGGACGGACACAGGCTGGACAAATAGATTTGTTTTCAGTTTTTTCCCACCAACAGGCAGCACTGCGTATATTCAATGAACCTGCGAAGTTTAATAACTGCGCTGTGTCCCTGCTTATGTGTCACAGAACGTGAGGGTAGCAGAGTTATTATAACTCTTGGAGAGCAGGTATTTTTTTTTCCCAATTAAGGAAAGCAAATGGCGAACCCAGCAGTAAAGCGTAGCTGGCTGCGTATGATTTAGCAATGTTTTTCACGCAGCTCACACGTCTACACAGGCGTAAGGACGGACACAGGCTGGACAAATAGATTTGTTTTCAGTTTTTTCCCACCAACAGGCAGCACTGCGTATATTCTATGAATAATAACTGTGTTGTGGCCCTGCCTATACAATTCTTTCCCTGCAGTATCAATGGAGGGTGCAATGCTCTGCAGAGGCGATTTTGAGAAGCCCAAAAAAAATGCAGCACAGCCAACAGCAGCCTGGACAGTACTGCACACGGATAAATATGGCCCTAGAAAGGACCGTTGAGGTTCTTGAAGGCTACACTCACTCCTAACACTCTCCCTGCCTATGCAGCACTTCTGTCCCTAATGCCAGGTGCAACGGTCTGCAGAGGCGATTTTGAGAAAAAAAAAAAAATCCCACTGCTAACAGCAGCCAACACACAGCTATCAGTGGCCCTAATAAGGACCTTTGGGGGGTCTTGAAGCCTACACTAACTACCAATTCTTTCCCTACAGCAGCTCCGGTATAAACAGCACTGTCCCTCATCTAACTCACACCGCATCTGAGGCGAGCCGCGGGAGGGGCCGACTTTTATATTAGGCGAACACCTGATCTCGCCAGCCACTCACAGCAGGGGGGTGGTATAGGGCTTAAACGTTGCAGGGGGAAGTTGTAATGCCTTCCCTGTCTTTCAATTGGCCAGAAAAGCGCGCTAACGTCTCAGGGAAGGAAGTGAAAGTAACCAGAACACCGCATGGTGTTCGTCACGAATAACGAACATCCCGAACACCCTAATATTCGCACGAATATCAAGCTCGGACGAACGCGTTCGCTCATCTCTATTAGTCATGCACTTCGTACTTTGTAATGTCCCCGCTGAGTTCCAGGGATATATGAACGCGGTCCTTCAAGACTTTCTGTGGGTATTTTTGGTCATATGTCTCAATTACATTCTGGTGTACTCCCCAGACTAGGACTCACATGTGCAGCACCTGAGGCTGGTTCTGACCCGTTTGCGTGAGTACCAACTTTTTGTCAAATTGGAGAAATGCATTTTTGGTAGTAAACAAGTGTCTTTTCTTGGTTATATGATTTCACACACGGAGATTCAAATGGAGTCTGGTAAAGTGGCAGCAATCTCCCAATGGGTCAGACCAGATAACCTGAAAGCTCTCCAGCGGTTTTTAGGTTTCCCAAATTTCTACCGTAGATTCATTAAGAATTATTCTGTTATTGCTCTACCCCTGACCGATCTAACCAAGAAGGGTGCCTGAGGCCCTAGAGGCGTTTAGTCATCTCAAAAGTGTGTTTACTGCTGCCCTGATGCTAATAGAGCCTGACACGCGGTGACCATTCTTCATTGAGGTCGATGCGTCTGAGGTGGGGGCGGGGCTGTACTGTCTCAGGAAGTCAGCAGGAGACTTGGGTATAGTCCATGAGCATTCTTCTCGCAGACGTTCAGTTTGGTGGAGCGTAACTACGATGTGGGTTATCGTGTGTTATTCGCGATTAAGTTGTCTCTGGAAGAGTGGCGTCACCATCTTGAGGGGGTAAGGAATCCCATTACCATGTGTACTGATCATAGAAACTTGGTATATCTCACCAATGCTAAGAGACTCACGGCTCGTCAGGCCAGGTGGGCGTTGTTTTTTACCAGGTTTAACCTCGTCGTTACATATATTCCAGGGGAGAAGAACATGAAGGCAGATGCCCTGTCACGGAGTTTCAGTTCGCCGGAAAGTGAGATAGTGGCTCCCGAGAATATCTTGGCACCTGGGGAGGTGGCGGCAGCTGCAGAATTTGATCTTGTTCCTCATCTACAAAATTGTCAGCAGAACGTTCCCTCGGGGGTGCCAGAGGGCCGATGGTTTGTGCCAGAGACCTTGCGTCTCAGAGTCATTGAAGAGTCTCACTCATCTGGTCTCGCAGGCCATCCGGGGGCTCAGGGGATTCTGGATCTTTGTACTAGAAACTACTGGTGGCCAGGCATGTCTCGGGAGATCCACGACTTTGTTAAGGGATGATCTGTCTGTGTACATGGTAAAAGTAGCCGTCGGCGTCCGGAGGGGCCTCTGAGACCATTACCGGTGCCTTTTCATCCGTGGTCTCATTTACCGGTGGATTTTATCACTGATTTACCTGAGTCTCAGAAGTTCAACACTATCCTAGTTGTTGTACACCGTTTCTCAAAGATGGCCCATTTTGTGGTGTTAAAGAAGCTACCTTCTGTGATAGAATTTTCCAAGATTTTTGCAAAAGAAATCATTCGTCTACATTGGGTTCCCGAGAACATTGTATCTGATCGTGGGGTTCAGTTTGTTGCGCAATTTTGTCGAGCCTTCTGTAGAAACCTGGGAATTTTGCTTTCCTTCTCATCTGCATTCCACCGGCAAACTAATGGTCAGATTGAGTGGAAAAAACAGGATTTAGTGCAATATTTACGGTTGTTTGCTAGCAAAAAGGCTCATCAGTGGGCAGAATACCTGCCGCTGGCAGAGTTTGCATTGAACAACCGTACTTGTTCTTTCACTGGGGTGCCTCCATTCTTTTGCGTATATGGTCAGTATCCTCACTTCCTAACAGCTATTTCTACTGCGTCGGCCTGTCCTGCAACTGTTGCCACCACAGATACACTGCAGGGGGTATGGAAAGAAGTACAGAAGAACCTGGAAGCAATGGGGGCTCGTATGCAGTTGCGTAGTGAAAAAAGTCTGTCAGTATCTAACATGGCAGTCAACCTTGGAGGGTGCAGTTCCCTCGAACGGGAGAAATGTTCACGGGCCTGGAAAAAGACTTTACCCTGGGGTCTTCAAAATCCTGTATGAAAGGATGCAACCCTGAGGGTATAACAGCGTGGGCCACCCTGTTGGCCTGATTAATTATAATCCAGGGGAGAGATGGCTCCTCTCCACCATAGGGTAGCAACCGTGGCACCAGTCTTGCCCGTAGAATGTTCGTGGACAGGACTGCAGGCAGAATCGCGGACACACTCGCCTCATTTAAAAGTTCTCCGAGGCCTAGCCGGCTAGCAGTCAAGACAGGTCCCAGTAACAATTCCAAAGCAGCAGTATAGGGAGAGCACAGTATTAGTTCCATTTCAGTAGTAGTTGCAGTCTAGACAGGCCCCAGTAACATATCACTAGCAGCAGTATAGGGGGAGCACAGTATTAGTTCCATTTCAGTAGTAGTTGCAGTCTAGACAGGCCCCAGTAACATTCCCGTTGCAGCAGTTTAGGGAGATAAGATTTCAGTAGCTGCAGTATAGACAAGGCCCCAGTTACATTTATGTAGCAAAAGTGTAAGCCAACCCCACACACCTTGCTGTACCATGAGTGAAGGCGAAGCCCATAAAAATTACTAGGATTACACTGTAGGCGAGGGCCCAAAAAAATTGGTGTACCAACAGTACTAATGTACCTCAGAAAATTGCCCATGCCCTACAAAGAGGGCAGGTGAAACCCATTAATCACTTTGGTTACTGTGGCTTAATTTGAAACTAGGCCTGGAGGCAGCCCAGTTAAAATAAAAATTGGTTCAGGTGCAAGTTTCAACGCTTTAATGAGAATTGAAACGTATAAACATGGTTTACAAAAGTAATATGACTGAGCCTTGTGGGCCTAAGAAAAATTGCCCGTTGGGTGTGATTACGTGAGGTTTCAGGAGGAGGAGCAGGAGGAGGAGGATGAATAGAATACACAGATTGATGAAGCTAAAAAGTCCCCGTTTTTGATGGTGATAGAGAACTATGCTTCCATCCGCGGGTGCAGCCTACGTATTGTTTACGTACCGCTGCTGTCCGCTGGTGGAGAAGGGAAGTCTGGGGAAATCCAGGCTTTGTTCATCTTTATGAGTGTAAGCCTGTCGGCACTGTCAGTTGACAGGCGGGTACGCTTATCCGTGATGATTCCGCTAGCCGCACTAAACACCCTCTCTGACAAGACGCTAGCCGCCGGGCAAGCAAGCACCTCCAGGGCATACAGCGCGAGTTCGGGCCACGTGTCCAGCTTCGACACCCAGTAGTTGTACGGAGCAGAGGCGTCATGGAGGACGGTCGTGCGATCGGCTACGTACTCCCTCATCATCCTTTTACAGTGCTCCTGCCGACTCAGCCTTGACTGGGGAGTGATGACACAGTCTTGCTGGGGAACCAGAAAGCTGTCAAAGGCCTTGGAGAGTGCTCCCCTGCCTGTGCTGTACATGCTGCCTGATCTCTGCACCTCCCCTGCTACCTGGCCCTCGGAACTGCGCCTTCTGTCACTAGCGCTGTCAGATGGGAATTTTACCATCAGCTTGTCCGCCAGAGTCCTGTGGTATAGCATCACTCTCGAACCCCTTTCCTCTTCGGATATGAAAGTGGAAAGGTTCTCCTTATACCATGGGTCGAGCAGTGTGTACACTACCAGTAATCCGTAGTGGCCAGAATGCGTGTAACGCAAGGGTCACGAGAAAGGCATCCTAACATGAAGTCAGCCATGTGTGCCAGGGTACCTGTACGCAACACATGGCTGTCCTCACTAGGAAAATCACTTTCAGGATCCTCCTCCTCAGGCCATACACGCTGAAAGGATGACAGGCAAGCAGCATGGGTACCCTTAGCAGTGGGCCCGGCTATCTCTTCCCCCTCCTCCTCATGCTCCTCCCCCTCCTCCTCTTCCTCCAAAACGCGCTGAGATATAGACATGAGGGTGCTCTGACTATCCACTGACATACTGTCTTCCCCCGCCTCCGTTTCCGAGCGCCAAGCGTCTGCCTTTATGCTTTGCAGGAAACTTCTCAAGCATAGCAGAGGAATGGTGACGCTAATGATTGCAGCATCGCCGCTCACCATCTGGGTAGACTCCTCCCACCTGGTTACGGCCGTTGTCACACACGACCATGCCAGGTTGGAGGCTCAGCGGTGAAAGCCAGCGGTCGGTCTGCTCTGTCAGACCATGCAGCAGTTCGTGGGACTATTCATTCCTAAGCTGAGTAGTTTCAGCACGGCCTGCTGACGCTTGTCCACCGCTGTGCTGCCACGCCGCATGACACCGACTGCTGTCGACGTGCTGCTGCTGACACATCTTGATTGTGAGACAGAGGTTGCGTAGGGGGAGGAGGCGTTGGAGGAGGAGGAGGGTGGTTTAGTGGAGGAAGCATACACCGCCGCAGATACCAGCACCGAGCTGGGGCCCGCAATTCTGGGGGCGGCGAGCACGTGAGCGGTCCCAGGCTCTGACTTGGTCCCAGCCTCCACTATATTAACCCAATGTGCCGTCAGGGAGATATAGGGCCCTGCCCGCCTGTGCTTGTCCACATGTCCGTTGATAAGTGGACCTTGCCAGTAACTGCGTTGGTGAGGGCGCGTACAATGTTGCGGGAGACGTGGTCGTGCAGGGCTGGGACGGCACATCGAGAAAAGTAGTGGCGACTGGGAACTGAGTAGCGCGGGGCCGCCGCCGCCATCATGTTTTTGAGAGCCTCCGTTTCCACAAGCCTATACGGCAGCATCTCCAGGCTGATCAATTTGGCTATGTGCACGTTTAACGCTTGAGCGTGCGGGTGCGTGGCGGCGTACTTGCACTTGCGCTCAAACAGTTGCGCTAGTGACCTCTGGACGCAGCGCTGAGAGACATTGCTGGATGGGGCCGAGGACAGCGGAGGTGAGGGTGTGGGTGCAGGCCGGGAGACGGTCGTGCCTGTGTCCTGAGAGGGGGGTTGGATTTCAGTGGCAGGTTGGGGCACAGGGGGAGAGGCAGTGGTGCAAATCGGAGGCGGTGAACGGCCTTCGTCCCACCTTGTGGGGTGCTTGACCATCATATGCCTGCGCATGCTGGTGGTGGTGAGGCTGGTTGCGGTGGCTCCCCGGCTGATCTTGGCGCGACAAAGGTTGCACACCACAGTTCATCGGTCGTCTGCACTCTCAGTGAAAAACTGCTACACCTTTGAGCACCTCGGCCTCTGCAGGGTGGCATGGCGCGAGGGGGCGCTTTGGGAAACAGTTGGTGGATTATTCGGTCTGGCCCTGCCTCTCCTCCTCGCCACCGCACTGCCTCTTCCAACCTGCCCTGCTGCTGCACTTGACTCCCCCTCTGAAGACCTGTCCTCAGTAGGCTTAGCAAACCAGGTGGGGTCAGTCACCTCATCGTCCAGCTGCTCTTCCTCCGAATCCTCTGTGCGCTCCTCCCTCTGACTTACTGCCCTTACTACTACCTCACTGATAGACAACTGTGTCTCATCAACATCATCCTCCTCGCCCACTGAAAGCTCTTGAGACAGTTGCCGGAAGTCCCCAGCCTCATCCCCCGGACCCCGGGAACTTTTCAAAGGTTGGGCATCGGTCACGACAAACTCCTCCGGTGGGAGAGGAACCATTGCTGCCCAATCTCGGCAGGGGCCCGAGAACAGTTCCTGGGAGTCTGCCTGCTCCTCAGAATGTGTCATTTTCATGGAGTGAGGAGGCTGGGAGGAAGGAGGAGCAGCAGCCAGAGGATTCAGAGTTGCAGCTGTGGACGGCGTAGAAGACTGGGTGGTCGATAGATTGCTGGATGCACTTTCTGCCATCCACAACAGGACCTGCTCACACTGCTCAGTTTCTAATAAAGGTCTACCGCGTGGACCCATTAATTGTGAGATGAATCTGGGGACCCCAGAAACATGCCTCTCTCCTAATCCCGCAGCAGTCGGCTGTGATACACCTGGACCAGGAGCTCGGCCTGTGCCCACACCCTGACTTGGGCCTCCATGTCCTCGCCGCCGTCCACGTCCTCTAGGCCTACCCCTACCCCTCAGCATAGTGTATTACGAGTAGAGCAGAAAATGGAACGCTGTAATTAAATGTGCCGCTTATTGGCCTGTGGTTGGAGGCTGACTTCGCTTACAGAACGCACAGCAGAGCAGGAAACAATTATGCGCAAGCCTGTAGTGAGACCTAGGTGCATATGACTGAGCTACTGGAATTCATAGCGCAGAACCAGTCAAGTGGCCAAAGGCCAGTGGTAGGCCTTAAGTATTTTGCTTCAATTTTTTTAAATGGTGAGGTGAAAAACCAGACAGACACCGTATGCAGCGTATATATGTATACTCTTTCCCTCTGGTGGGATGATGGCGATCATGTAACGGACACAGCAGAGCCAGGAAACAATTATGCGCAAGCCTGCTGTAATGCTTAGCTGGGTAATAATGAGCGACTACTACCCCCAGCAGACATGCAGTAAACTGTTCACGGTCACAGGCTTGGCTGGGTATTAATTAGCAACTACTACCCCCAGCAGACACGCAGTAAACTGAAGACGGTCACAGGCAGCCCAAATATAGTATTTTTTCCCAATTTTTGGGAAAAATCCCACTGCCTATATAGCCTGTATATGGATTTCCCTGTTGGAGGATGACTGTGGTTATTGAAAGCACAGTGCAGCCAGAAAAAATTATGCGCAAGGCTGCAGTAACACCTAGCTGGGTAATAAGTGAGCGACTACTACCCCCAGCAGACACGCAGTAAACTGAACACAGTCACAGGCAGCCCAAAGATTTTTTTTTCCAATTTTTTTGAAAAAGACCACTGCCTATATAGCCAGTATACCTCTTTCCCTCTACCACTGTCCCTGCCTCACCAGTACTGCCCCTATACTCAGTAAAATGACTGCAGACTGAGGACGCTATGGTCTGCACGCCCGATATACAAAAAAAAAAAAAATAAGCAAAATTGCTAAAAGCAGCCTCAACAGTACTGCTCACGGTCAGATGTGGCCCTAAGAAGGACCGTTGGGGTTCTTGAAGACAAATATAACAGCCTAACACTCTCCCTATAGCAGCTACAGCAAGACAGCACTTTCCCTAATGTCTCTCAACGTGCATCTGTGGCGAGCCACGGGCGGGCCCAGTTTATATACTCGGGTGGCACCTGATCTCCCCAGCCACTCACTGCAGGGGGGTGGGATAGGGCTGGAACTTCACAGGAGGAAGTTGTAATGCCTTCCCTGTGTTACTATTGGCCAGAAAACGGCGCAAAATTTTCTGGGAAGAAAATGGAAGTGACTCGAACACCTCGTGGTGCTCGTCTCGAGTAACAAGCATCTCGAGTACCCTAATACTCGAATGAGTGTCAAGCTCGGACGAGTACGCTCGCTCATCTCTAATCTCTACTCCATGAAGTCCGCCAATGTTAGGTCTCATGGAGTCTGCAGCAGCAGATAACTCCTTCCCCTGTGGTTTGTCCTGAATTATAGGTAAAGTTCTTTTGATAGGGGTAGTCCTCTCCCCTACTTCACGCACAGCCAGGGTGCAGTTCTTTTCATACCAAAAACTTGTTGGAGTCTTTTGGTGGGAGAGAGTGAGCCAGAGAGGAGCTCTGATGATTGAGCACCATATTGAATAGTCCCTCTCAGATCATGCAGAGCACACACTTGTAAATTATTTACACATTCCTTCTTTCGTTGTGGCGCAGAGGATTTAATCCTGTTCCCAGTGATACCAAAAAATAGGGTCCTGCAGTGCCCCATAGGGTGACCCCGAAGCACGGGGCATACGTTGAGGAGCAGGGAGAGTAAGATGCTCGTTTGTCATGGTGGCACTTAGTGCGTTCCTTCCCAGAGAAACACAAGTAGCCTTGGCAAGGGCAGCTCTGGGCCTCTTCCGATCACCCCAGCCATAGGGATGCCCAATAGACTGGGGAACAGGTGCAAATGTTGTCACGGGTGATGCCACCATTCCGGTACCTATCGGCATAAACATTTATTTGTAGAGAAATATCGTGAGATAAAAATCACAATTCTCTGAATAATTTAACACACCAGTGCAAGAAAGACAATGATGGAGGTCAGGGAGGAAAACACAGGATGACACCAGGACTACAGTTGAGTTATCTGTATGACACACACTCCAGAGGAGAACTCGAACACTCCACTGACACTCACTTTCTGACGGTTTCTAAACTCTGCACAGTGAATTCCTTTCTCTTGCTTTCTTTCTCTCACTCTCTCTTAGGGTAGGGGTCCTGGGCATGAACCTCCAGGGTACCGCTCCTCTGCTTCTATTCTTCAACACATGAGGGTTGAAGGTACCCATATGTGGCTTGCATTAACTCTCCGACTGATAGGAATGGAACTCTCTGACTTGCACCTTGCAGTCACATATATCTTGTATACTTACATGACAACACAAATTGTTACACTTTCCAGACATATCCCAGACATTCACAGACATTAACCTCTCACATGCTGATGCTGTGCAATACACATAACTGGTATCAGGACAATCTTCACAGTCCATCCACGGTGAAGACATGACATGTGAGACAAAGACAGTTATGGAGGGGCCAGATATATAGGTATTTCGGGCCACTACACTAACACAAGAAAATAAATATGATGTCATAGATCCAGACATTTCTTGGGAATCTCTCTCAGGCAAAAGTAATGGGTCCAACAAATTCTTATCCGCTCTTGCAGAAAACCTTATCTTCCAAAATGTAGAAGAGAAAAAGGGATCTGTTATCTTGGACCTAATTATTACCAACAGGGAGGGAATGGTTGAGAAAGTAAGGGTGGCTGGGACCTTAAGAGGCAGTGATCATGCCATTCTAAGGTCCCAGCCCCCCTTAACAAGGAAACTACAGACCAGTGAGCCTGACTTCTATACCAGGAAAGATCTTTGAACAAATTATTAAACAGCATGTATGCACGTACTTGGATGAGAATGGAATAATTAACCAGAGCCGGCATGGGTTTGAAACAAACAAATCATGCTGGAGAAATCTAATTTTTCATATGACATAATCACTGACTGTGTATAATAGAGAACAGTTCAGCTCCCTTGCGCTATTAAACAGCTATAAGTAAGGGATGTACATTCAAACCAGAGTGAATGTTACTTACTTCACTGGGGTTATCAGGATGCAACTATTTCTTCCCATTCCAGGTCAGCCTTAAAAGATAGAAATAGTGATTTTATTCTTTCTTCACTCCTTATATTTACAAAACCAGCTGTAATTTGAATAAATAGGTATACAGGGCAACGCGTTTCAGGGTCCACATAGCCCTTTTTCAAGCATAACGGTAATACACAAACATACTCAAATATATTATCCTATAATAGTATTCACAAATGGACCCACAGCGTTTCCAAATGACGTCAGTTATCACGTCGGCGCAATCATTTGGCATCATCCACAGCGGGACGATGTGTTCCATTGTGCGTTCCAACTAACTCGGTCATGTGACACGTCACGTGGTGATGTGATACATCAAGGCGCACATCACATGAGGACATAGCAAGATGGCGATGCGTTCCACTGCGCTTTTCAGCTGACGCCAGTCACCATGATCAGAATGTTCAACGCTACTCTGCGTTCTACATGTATTTCAGAGCAGGCATCTTATCTGATAGAGTAAATGTGTAAATTTATGACAGTTTGGAAAAATACTAAATACTCTCTTTTCAGAACTTACAGATATAGTTATATGTCTGATCCTTGTTATGAAGAATACTTGCAAAAGCAAATCAGTGAATCTTCACTTATTCATATGTATGTAAACACAATATATTACAAGATTAGAAAATTAAAGAAAATGATTACGTTTTTGATTAGACCCATACTCCCGATATATCTATCATTACAGGAACTCTATGGATTTTTGGTTCCCATTTGTAATAACTGTTGATATAATCCTAAATATTCATGTAAAATTCTGCTATCTGTAAGTATACGCAATATATTAAATTTTAAAACATTATGTATTAACCCCTTAAGGACGCAGTACTTCTTTCCCTGACATTTTCGTTTTTTCCTCCCCTCTTTTAAAAAATTGTAACTCCTTTATTTATCCATCGACGTAGCTGTATGAGAAAGTCATGATTGGGTTAACGGGGAGGAAAGCAGTTAAGGAACAGCCTGCATGCTCGAAGCAGGGGGAGAGGAGGATACAAAGGAAGAGTGCACGAAAGACAGGGGAGGAGCCAGTTCCAGCAGTAACGGAGAAGAAAGAAGAACAACCTGGAGCAGGACGGAGAAGAGGAAAGTAACTGACTGAAGTAAAGAAGCTGGCTGGCAATCAGAAGGAGGAAGAGGAGAAGTAAGAAGAGTAGATGTAGAAAAATGCTGTCTTCACAGAGATAGTCTTTGTTTTTATGTAGCACTTTATTCAATAGTCAGACGTCTACACAGAACGCGTCTTGATCAAGACTCCTCACAGAGTGGAAACGCATCCTGTGTAGACGTCTGACTGTTTTTATGTAGCACTTTATTCAATAAAGACTTGTGGACACTATTTCTGTGAAGACAGCATTTTTCTGCATCTACTTACCTGTGTACCGCAATTGGACGGAGCGGTTGTAGCAGCCAATGCATAATTTTTCCAGAGGAGGAGACACCTAGGCAGTGGACGAGCAAAAATATTTCCAATACATATCGAGAAGTAAGAAGAGCCTGAAGAGGAGAAGGAAGAGCCCGAAGATGAAGGACTTATGGAGGAGAAGATGGAAGCATTGCTGGTACACATCCTGGTGGCAGCAGAAGAACAGGGCCTGGCCTGGCTGGAGCAGATCTCCGGAGCGGCCCTTGGAGCAGCAAAGACAGAGCCAGTGGCAGGTCTGAAGAGGAAGTGGAGGCTGCAGAGGGTGCATGCACCCACAAGTGTTAGCCCCGAGCACGTGCCAATGCGCTGACGCCGGAGAGGGAGCGCATCCCAGGTCCCTTCAGGCAGGCTCTCCCCTGCATCAGCACCAAGCAGAGATAGTAAGGCTGGGGGGAATCCCGCTCAGTGGCATGGGGCGGCATCCACTAATGGGTCCCATGTGGAGAGGGAGGCGGGGACTAGTGCTGGTCTGGTATCCATGAGAGCTGAGAGAGGGGGGCTGATCTCCTGTTGCAGGACCGAGCGGGGAGTAGTCCCACCACAGACACAGCCCAGCAGAAAGAGGAGAGAGACAAGCTCCACTGGTTGGTGGAGGCAGGTGGCATGGAGAAGTTAGTGTGGGATGGTGTTCGGGCGGTTCAGCACAGAACAGGAGGATCTCAGCACCGGAGCATGCAGTGGTGGCTGTGTGCACAGGTGGGAGGAAGCAGTCCAGAGAAGAGATGGTGGCGCAAAGCAGAAACGTCATGGACTCCAAGGGAGATCGGCAGGAAGACGGGTCCTATGCAGCCTGGTGAGTTAACATTCATGTCGGTTTTGTCTAACATACTTAGCTGGGTAGTGCCTGCAGGGAGTAGTTTTTCAGGTTATGGGTGGTTTGGTGATGCCTTTGCAGCTGTGTGCGGTGCTAGCAGTGAGGTTAGGGCATTAGTAGGGTGCATGGTGGAGTTTTTGCAGGGACAGGAATTAGGGCTTGGTCCACAGTCTGTTTCGCTGTGTCACATGCCGTTCAGCACATCATCCAGTAGGGAAAGCCTTCCGAATGGAAGCTCAGTCAGTGGGACTGGGGTAGAAAGGCAGTGCGGGGTGTCTGAGGTGTGGCCAGTCCCGTTGCTGACAGCGGCATGAAACTTGCCGATGCGAACTTCATCCAGCAGGAATGGTACTCTGGCTGGAAGCTTGGCTGGGGGGGTGAATGGTCAGGAAACGCTAGTGGGGGTTACAGTGGCAGTACAAGCAGAAAAGGATGGGGATGAGATTCGCCGGGATGATAGGGTGAAAGGGGAGGTCTATGTTTGCTTTGAGGGGCAATTATGGGCTTACTTGAAGAAAGACGTTAGGGAAAAGATCTGGAAGGATGAATATTTGGAAATATTCTCCCTCCTTCCATTGGAAAAATTAATTTTGATAAAGTGAAGAGGACAGAGTACAGGGAGGAGAAAAGACATAGGTGGCACATGATTCCTCAGACATTCACCAATTCGCTGCAAGCGTTTGCCATTTTGCAAGGGTAATTGGGGGGAAAAAAAAGCATGGGAAAATTGCTGCGGCCTTTTTGTTATTTGTACTCAATAGGAGAAGCATATCGAGTATACAGGGGGCAGACTTGGCTGCGCTATGATGAGCAGTTCAGGCAGTGGAAAGCAGTCCGGCCATCAATCAGATGGCATGAAAAAAACATTGGTTTGTGGCTGAGGGTAATGGCCTTAATGCGTTCTGGGCAGCCCTTTCAGGCAGGAGCCGCTTCTAATTCGCAAGCTGGAAGTCAAGGAGACTGGGCAGGATGTAATAGATTTTGTTTTGTTAGCAATTCCATGAAGGCCAATGTAAATTTGGGGCGGGTTGTAGGTTCAAACACGGCTGCTCCCTCTGTAATACAGGGTCACACAGAGCAGCTAAGTGCTTCAGGAAAGGAAAGGGAAAAGCTTACAGGGCTTTGGAAAAAAGGGATGACCCCGGTGATGCTAGTTGAGTTGGTGTACTTCCTAAATAGATACCATGACAGGGAGAAGGCCGAGTTATTGTTTAGGGGTTTTAGGGACGGTTTTGCCATTTCGTCTCATTGCATAAATTACCATTTTCTACAAAGAACTTGCTGTCGGCACTGAGGTGTCCGGAGATTGTAACCGTAAAGTTGGCCAAGGTGGCTAGTTTAGGCCACAAGGCAGGACCTTTCAAGAACCCTCCTTCACAGGAATTTGTGGTGTCACCTCTGGGGGTAGTTTCAAAGAAGGAACCGAACAAGTTTCAGTTAATCCATCATTTATCCTACCCAAAAGGGGGCTTCAGTAAACGATGGTATAGATCCTGAGCTATGTGCGGTGGTGTATACCTCGTTTGACACTGCGTTATGAGGGGTCAGGAAATACGGAAGTGGGGCTTTATTGGCAAAATCTGATATTGAATCAACTTTTCGCCTATTGCTGGGGCTCAAGACAGCATCCAGTTACTGGGGTTATAACGGGGGTTATTGTGCAGGTCATACTTTTTAGAGAGGGCAATAGGAGATCCATGATAATGGATGACTTGAGCGAGAATGTAAATTGGGAATTGTTCAGGTATATGGCAGTAAGCGCGGGTCTTCGCGCCTATTGCCAGGGGCAATGGTGCATGGGGAGAATTGCCAGAGGAGTGCATAACGTCAGGTTTAGTACGGAATCTAGTACTATTGGAGCTTTTCCCAATAGTTGTGGCTATTGCACTTTGGGGCACTCATTTTCAAAACAAAAAGGTGAGGTCCCACTGCAACAATATGGGGGCTGTACAGGTCATTAATTCCCTGATGGCCCCAGCTCCCCCTGGGGTAAATGTGCTGCACCATTTGGTTTTGGAGGCACTGTCCTTGAATATGTGGGTAGTGGCAGTGCACGTTCCATGGGTCAAAAACTTAATTGCGGATGCTCTCTCTCCATATCAGTAGGAGCGGTTCAGGACATTGGCCCCAGAGGCGGAGGAAGAAGGAGACCCCAGAGACCCCAAAGAAGGAGGAACAGGGAGACTGACCAGTGAGCACCGCGTAGCTGACTGGAAGCAACAAATGAACAGACCAGAGAGTAGTCGTGAAACAAGCAGGGTCAAGCCGAAAGACACCTGTGGAGTACAGAAGGGCAAAACAGAGGCGGAGTCAAATGAAAGGCCGAAGTCGAACACACAAAAAGTCAGGTCAATAATTGCGGTTGTAGGCAGATAAGTCAAACCAAACACTGGCAACCAGAGTCTGGGCCAGCAAGGTATAAGTGCAGAACTCCCCGCCCAGAAGAGCAGAGCGAAGTCACATGACGAGTGGAGGTAATCATAAAGCTGCCTCCCCCCAGCGGCGCGCACCGGCCCGAGCACCACACGGCCGCTGCGACCAACCACCAGAGTGGGGGAACCTAGGATAGAGCTGCCAGTTTGCGCCCCCGCAGCGCCAGGATGAGCAATTTTTATCAAAGTTTCAATTTATAGTAGTCTTTAATAAGGCGGTGGAGAGTTCAGGTTTAACACATTAAGGAACAAGCATGGTAAATATATGGCGCCTGGTCCCAGGCTAAAGCCCAGCCAATAGTAAAATTACGGAGTGTTTTTATGCCTCCTGCCTCTGCAATAAATCATGTGATCGCCGGGATTCTCCGTTACAGTAGAGCTACAGGGTCCTAGAAGACCCTGACCAGGTTGCCAGTGACGAATGTCACTACAGGGGATGTTTTTCTCTGTAACTGGGGCTCCTATGGATGCCCCAACTACAGTGGAAAAGTGTCAAATAAAAAAAAAAAACATGTGAATGACCCCCAGAGGTCTTATACGATGTCAGGGGGAACATAGATAGTAAAAAACATAATTACATATATAAGTAATTAAAAAATTACAGAATAAAACAATATATACATAAGAAAGAAAACGACCCAAAGCCGACGCCAACCAAAACCGTCACCGTATGCGCCCTGTACACCAAGGTCATACATATATATCCAAACATCCAAAACAAATAGAGGAGCCCGTTCCCGTACTTTATTTTAGCATAAATATACCCATGAAAGGCTTTAAGAAAGTAAAAGGTTTTGGGGAGTGGCTTGAGAGCCTGAGGAAGATGGTGGTGTAGAGGAGAGCTCTGTGCTGCAGCCTCCTTTCTAGAAACATCCCAGCCTGTAGAGGGAGAGAACTTTGTCCTAATCCACAACAGAGAACTTCCTAATATAGATGGCTACTATATCAAGAGCATCCAAAGCTAGGGGGCGTGGCCTGGATGCGGGCGGAGGCAGACGTGCAGTCTTGAGCTCCATGCTCCACTAGCCTTACAAGCAACTAAAAAAGCATTTCCAGCCTCAAAAACTTCATAGAAACCTCCCGGAGGACCGATAAGCATCCCAGCTAACCATGCCTAAGAGAAGAACGTCAAAGGCTCCGCTCTCAAAGGTCTCCGACTTCTTCTCCTCCCGCGGCGCGAGGTAGAAGGGACCGACAAGAGAAAATGGCTCCCCTCACTCCACATGCTCCGAAGTGAGCGCTGACAGCTTACAGGCTTCTACAGCTACTCACCACAGCAGAGCTGCTTCTGTCGGTGATCCGAAGGGACATGGGGATGAGATGTCAGGTGTTCCCCTGCAGTGTCGGGTGAGGGAAGACTTTGTTGAGTCAGACATACCCCGCAGGGCTGCATCTAAAATGGCCCCTGAACGCAGTCACTCCACCTCTGCCCCCTCCACCCCTTCTGCAAGCCCTGAAAAACAGAGACCACGTCTCTCATCTTCCCTAAATTCATACCAGCAGCTTTCCCATTTGGAAGATGACCTTATCAAGGACCTTCCTTCATCAAACCTCCCTGCTTCAGAAGATTTTATAAAAAATATGATTTTAGCCCTCCGTGGCTCCATACAAAAGGACATAAAATCTCTTTCAAATGCGCTCAACCTTTCTATGCAAGATCTAGAAATGCGTTCTGACCATATTGAAAACAAAATGGGAGAAGTTACAACCTCCCACAGCAAACTAATCGATGCGCATTATACTCTGGAGGACGAAGTGGAACAAATTGACCAATCTGGAAGATAGAAGCAGACATAATAACGTCAAATTTAGGGGTATACCTGAAAGTGTCGCCCAGGCTGAACTGAAAAATTTTCTCACCAAACTTATAAAACAACTTCTCCCAAGCTCTACAGAACAATATTGCATACTAGACAGAGCTCACAGATTAGCAAAACCAAACTTTCTCCCAGATGCGGTCCCATGCGACGTGATCGCAATAATCCATTTTTTTCATATAAAAGATATCAGCCTCACGAGATGTCAGCCTCACGAGCCTCCAATCCCCTTCCACCTGCATTTTCCACCATCAAGCTTTATACAGACCTCTTCCAAGCAACAGTACAAGCCAGGAAAGCTTTCTCTCACGTCACTTCAGCTTTGAGAAGCACTAAAATACCATATAAGTGGGGCTTTCCAGTTAAACTAATAATTCACAAGAACAATGCAATTCAGATTATTTCTTCTGTAGAAGATGGCGCCAAAATCCTATCTAAGTGGGATATCCCTCTACTAGAAGCTTTACCTTCAACTAAACCTCAAAACTCACTAAAAGCTTCTAATTGTCGAACGCTACCCTCCACTCCTCCTTGAAGGAAACAAATTACTCTTAAGACCTTCCTTGCTAGATCTGTGACATACGCTGGACGTCCAGTACTCTCACTACAGAAAAAAAAGGCTATTGCCTATGTGCCAAACTCCCCCCCCCCCCCCCCCCCCCCCCCAATGCTCCAGGTTTTAACACCTGTCATTCTGCTTTGTTTCTCATGTTCTTATTTAGAGGTCGTAAACCAAGTTTCCAGAATCTATTCTACAGGAAACCTACTTTCGCTACCTCCCTCAAGAAGACCGGTATCTGTTTCTGTTTTTTCTAAGTTCTACTATTTCTGTATTACATGTTATTTCTGCTGCCATGCTAATTCTACCCTCAAAGCAAATACTAAATATGTACAATGTCAGTCAATATTTGCTCACTAAATGTCAAGGGACTTAATTCTCCCTTCAAAAGGGCGATGGTCTGGAGGGATGCCAGGTTAGCAAATATTGACATTCTGTGTCTCCAAGAAACACACTTCACACAACATTCTTCCCCCAAATTTAGCAACATCTCTTATCCAAACATCTTTACCGCAAACGCCTCATAAAAACATGTAGGCATTTTAATAGGCTTCAGGAAGAATATAAACTTCTCCTTAAAAGACTCAATCATTGATACAAAAGGCAGATACCTTATTCTGCTCTGAACCCTTAGGCCTCGGTCACATGGGCGATTTTCCGTGCGATCTGTGCATGCGCATGCAATGTGCGATTTTATAAAACCATTGCTTCGCAATGGTATCGGACACATGAGCGCTTTTTATGCGCTCGTCCGATAAATTATAGAACAGAAATCGCAGATCGCACCTATCTGCGATCTGCGATTCCTGTTCTCTTCTCTATATGTGCTCAATGGGGCCGGCGGCAGCAGCGCCGACCCTATTGAGAACATATACTAGACAAATCATTCTCCTCTGCCACAGCTGTAACAGCTGTGGCAGAGAAGAATGATGTTTGCCCATTGAATTCAATGGAGCCGGCAATACAGCCGGCTCCCTTGAAAGCAATGGGCTGAATTCATGAATGGGTGAGTGAGAGCTGCCTCTGATTGGTGAGGGCTGTGACCAATCAGAGGCAGCTCATTCAGTAGGCGGGGATTTTAAATCCCCGGCTGCCGAATACTACTCATAGCAGTTCAGGAGAACAGCCGGCCGGCCACGGCTGAACTCCGTCTGCCGGGACAAGGTGAGTATATTTTTTTTTAACTTTTTACACATTTCTGGATGAATTTCAGGGAAGGGCTTATATTTTTAAGCCCTTCCCGAAAATTCATTGTGAGATCGCCCGCAGCCCATTGCTTTCAATGGAGCCGGCTGTATTGCCGGCTCCATTGAATTCAATGCGCTGGACAGCGCTGAACTGCTCCGGCCCGTTTCTAATGAAACACGGCTAGGAGCAGTTTTTTCTGGCGATTTTTTGGCCCCGGTCACGTGATTTGCAGATGCACTTCCGTCCTGCGATCCGCAAATCGCGGGGAAAAAAGCCTGTGTGACCGAGGCCTTAACGAGGTCCAAACAACTCTAGTCAATGTTTATGCATCTAACAAGAAACAAATCTCCTTCTTAAATAAATAAATTTAAAAAGTCAAAAAAATCCAATCAGGAAAGCTGATTCTATGTGGAGACTTCAATGCTACTCCAGACACTAAAATAGACTCCACAGCACAGACAAGAATGGCCCCAGCGCTCCAACCTTGGCTTCATAGAGAGGGGCTCTATGACTCTTTTAGATGTCTAAATTCTTCCTCAAGAGAATTCACGTACTATTCTCCAAGACACCAAACATACTCAAGGATTTTGATCTTATACTAATCGATAGATGGACCCTTGCCTCAGCCATAAACTCGACAATAGGTACCATTACTTGGTTGGATCATGCCACAACCTATCTAACGCTTAATATCAATGCTCCCTTTAACCCCTTGAGTGGCGGGTTTCCTACCACCCTGTCAGACCCACCAGGGCAGGTTTTTTCAATAGTCTAATCATTGAATTTCAACTAATTTTGCAGTTGCGTCTCAAGAACCATAACTTTTTAATTTTTCCATTGACATGGCCATATAAGGGCTTGTTTTTTTTGCGGGACAGGTTGTGATTTTTTTAAACAGGGGGGAGGAAAAAAAGAAATGGGGAAAAAAGAAAAAAAGGGGCCATGTCATTAAGGGGTTAAATAATGCATTAACTTCCTTCTCTGGGTCATTACGACGCACACGGATACCACATGTGTGATTGTATTTTTTATTTTTTTACCAAGTAAAGGGAGACAAGTGTTATTATTTTTTTTAATAATTTTTTTACTTTTTTTTTTTTTGTCCCTTTAGGGGACTTCCACAGAGACCCATCAGGACCCCCTGATCACATTCCGGGGGTCCGATGGTGACAGCCCTTTACATGCTGCAGTGACAGCCCTTTACATTCTGCAGTCACATAGACTGCAGCATGTAAAGGGTTAACACAGCAGAGATCGGAGGTTTTCTCTGATCTCTGCTGCAAGAGCTAGTACCTAGCTGTCCTCTGACAGCCAAGCACTAGCTCTCCTTGCCACAGAGACCCTCGGCTTGCTTCTGACAACCCAATGGTCTCTATGGCAACCTATAAACAAAGCAGGAGACTTAGAAGCAGGAGATTGCCGGCAGATCGGCAATATCTTCTGCTGGCTTTTCAAAGCCCTTACTTTGTTCTCTGTGGGACTGTGCTGGCAGAGCACTGTGCCACAGCTTGTGGCATTGTGCTCTGCAGCTCCCATAGTGATAGATAGCCCGGAAATCTTCCAGGCTATATTGCTATGGGCAGTGGAGCTCGTCCCGGAAAATTTCCGGGTGTGCCACTCAAGGGGTTAAGCCAACTAGAATATGACGCAATGATGTGAATTTGCTCAAGTTTCCCACCTACCAAAAGAAAATAAAAAACACCATAGATGAATACTTCACTACTAATGCTACTCCTGACATCAACAATTTTACATTGTGGTGTGCATACAAAGCTGTAATTCGAGGGGTCCTAATTAAACTAAAAATCCAAGAAAGGAAAAACAAACAAGCAAAAATTGTTCTCCTACTAAACAATATCAGAACACTACAAAAAGCACAACAAGACTCTCCTCAAAATAACCATCACCAAGAACTAACTACACTAAGGGGAGAACTAAGGAAAACCCTATTAGACAATTAAAACAGAAACATTACCTTTCTTAAAGCTAATTATTACTCATATATTGACAAGCCCTCAAAATTAATGGCCAATTTGGCAAAAAAAAGGTGAGTCAAGGCCAAAATCCCATACATAAGTCATGCTAAAGACCCCACTCAAAAAATAACCCATCCCCAACAAATAGCGGAACAATTCAGAACTTTCTACGCTAACCTCTATAACCTAAACAAACACATAAAACACCTCCCAACCCACTTCAACTCTCATAAAATAATTTCTAGACAGTGTGTCCCTCCCTTCCTTGGCCTCACAAAATGAATCATTAAACAATCCAATATCCATCCCAGAAATTACCAACGCTATTAAGAGTCTAAAAAACCACAAATCCCCTGGCCCTGACGGCGTATCTAACGAATACTATCAAATATTCGCCTTCTCTCTCTCCCCTCACATGACATCCATATTTAATGATTCAATTAGTCAAGGAGAAATGCCAGAAGAGATGTTACAAGCCGCAATAATTACCATACCGAAGCCAGGAAAAAACACCACCTCTCCGGCAAACTTTAGGCCCATCTCGCTCCTAAATACGGACACGAAACTCTATTCAAAAATTCTAGCTAATAGACTTTTAAAGCTACTACCAGGGATCATACATAATGACCAAGTCGGCTTCACGAGGGGCAGGAACGCAACGGATGGTGCACGGAGAGTCCAGAACCTGCTGGCATTAACAAGCTCAAGTCGGACGCCATCTCTCTTCCTTTCCCTGGATGCAGAGAAGGCATTCGATTGAGTCCATTGGGGCTTTGCTTTTGCGGTCCTCCAAAAATTCAGTGTGGGAGATAACTTCCCCCGAGCGGTTCAGGCACTTTACGTGAAGCCTTCTGCCAGGGTTCTAGTTGATGGAGCCTTATTTTCAGTGTTCCCAATCAGTAACGGGACCCGCCAGGGATGCCCACTTCCCCCCCTATTGTTTGTCATGCTAATAGAGCCTTTAGCGGAAATGATCAGAATGTCCTCAACAATTAAAGGCATCCCAGTTGGCTAAAGGCAATACAAAATTGGCCTCTTTGCCGACGACGTCCTTATTTCAATAACTGATCCCATAAACTCTCTGAGAAGCGTATACCAATGTATACTCCAATTCAGCCAAGCCTCATTAAAGCAAATGAGTGAATCTTCACTTATTTATATGTATGTAAACACAATATATTACAAGATTAGAAAATTAAAGAAAATGATTACGTTTTTGATTAGACCCATACTCCCGATATATCTATCATTACAGGAACTCTATAGATTTTTGGTTCCCATTTGTAATAACTATTGATATAATCCTAAATATTCATGTAAAATTCTGCTATCTGTAAGCATACGCTATATATTAAATTTTAAAACATTATGTATAGGGATGAGCGAGTATACTCGCTAAAGCACTACTCGTTCGAGTAATGTGCTTTAGACGAGTATCTCCCTGCTCGTCCTTAAAGATTTGGGGGCCGCCGCGGAGCAGGGAGCTGCGGGGGAGAGCGGGGAGGAACGGAGGGGAGATCTCTCTCTCTCCCTCTCTCCCGCCGCAACTCATCTGTCAGCTGCGGCGGCTCCCAAATCTTCAGGGACGAGCAGGGAGATACTCGACTAAAGCACATTACTCGAGCGAGTAGTGCTTTAGTGAATATACTGGCTCATCCCTAATTATGTATTAACCCCCTACGGACGCAGCCCTTTTTTTCCTGACATTTTAGTTTTTTCCTCCCCTCTTAAAAAATTGTAACTCCTTTATTTATCCATCGACGTAGCTGTATGAGAAAGTCATGATTGGGTTAACGGGGAGGAAAGGGGTTAAGGAACAGGCTGCATGCTCGAAGCAGGGGAAGAGAAGGATACAATGGAAGAGTGCATGAAAGACAGGGGAGGAGCCAGTTCCAGCAGTAAGGGAGAAGGAAGAAGAAGAACCTGGAGCTGGACGGAGAAGAGAAAAGTAAGTAACTGACTGAAGTAAAGAAGCTGGCTGGCAATCAGAAGGAGGAAGAGGAGAAGTAAGAAGAGTAGATGCAGAAAAATGCTGTCTTCACAGAGATAGGCCGTCTGCACACGTGCGGAAATTCCGCGGCAGGATTTCCCGCGGAATTTCCGCTGCTGGAAGCCTGCATGGGATTGCGTTAACAAACGCAATACTATGCAGACGGCCGTGATTTGCCCGCGCGAAATATCGCGGCATGGCGAGCCCCACACAGAAATGTCACTCACCTGCTGCCGGCTCCGGTCTGCGCATGCGCCGGCACATCAAACAGCCGGAGCTGGTGGGCGTGGGTGAGTACGCCGCCGGATCCGACCCGCCCGTCTGCAGGCGGCCATAGTCTGACTGTTTTTATGTAGCACTTTATTCAATAAAGACTTGTGGACACTATTTCTGTGAAGACAGCATTTTTCTGCATCTTCTTACCTGTGTACCGCAATTGGACGGAGCGGTTGAAGCAGTCTGAAAGAGATCCCAAGCCAATGCATAATTTTTCCAAAGGAGGAGACACCTAGGCAGTGGACGAGCAAAAATATTTCCAATACATATCGAGAAGTAAGAAGAGCCTGAAGAGGAGAAGAAGGAAGAGCCCGAAGATGAAGGACTTATGGAGGAGAAGATGGAAGCATTGCTGGTATGCATCATGGTGGCAGCAGAAGAACAGGGCCTGGCCTGGCTGGAGCAGATCTCCAGAGCGGCCCTTGGAGCAGCAGAGACAGAGCCAGTTGCAGGTCTGAAGAGGGAGTGGAGGCTGCAGAGGGTGCATGCACCCACAAGCGTTAGCCCCGAGCACGTGCCAATGCGCCGACGCGGGAGAGGGAGCACATCCCAGGTCCCTTCAGGCAGGCTCTCCCCTGCATCAGCACCAAGCAGAGATAGCAAAACTGTGTGGAATCCCACACAGTGGCATGGGGCGGCATCCAATAATAGGTCCCATGTAGAGAGGGAGGCGGGGACTAGTGCTGGTCTGGTATCCATGAGAGCTGAGAGAGGGGGGCTGCTCTCTTGTTGCAGGACCGAGCGGAGAGTAGTCCCACCACAGACACAGCCCAGCAGTAAAAGGAGAGAGACAGGCTCCACTGGTTGGTGGAGGCAGGTGGCATGGAGAAGTTAGTGTGGGATGGCGTTCGGCCGATTCAGCACAGAACAGGAGGATCTCAGCACCGGAGCATGCAGCGGTGGCTGTGTGCACAGGTGGGAGGAAGCAGTCCAGAGAAGAGATGGTGGCGCAAAGCAGAAACGTCATGGACTCCAAGGGAGATCGGCAGGAAGACGGGTCCTATGCAGCCTGGTGAGTTAACATTCATGTCGGTTTTGTCTAACATACTTAGCTGGGTAGTGCCTGCAGGGAGTAGTTTTTCAGGGGATGGGTGGTTTGGTGATGCCTTTGCAGCTGTGTGCGGTGCTAGCAGTGAGGTTAGGGCATTAGTAGGGTGCATGGTGGAGTTTTTGCAGGGACAGGAATTAGGGCTTGGTCCGCAGTCTGTTTCGCGGTGTCACATGCTGTTCAGCACATCATCCAGTAGGGAAAGCCTGGGATTCGCCGGGATGATAGGGTAAAGGGGAGGTCTATGTTTGCTTTGAGGGGCCATTATGGGCTCACTTGAAGAAAGACGTTAGGGAAAAGATCTGGAAGGATGAATATTTGGAAATATTCTCCCTCCTTCCAGTGGAAAAATTAATTTAGATAAAGTGAAGAGGACAGAGTGCAAGGAGGAGAAAAGACAAAGGTGGCATATGATTCCTCAGACATTCACCAATTGGCTGCAAGCGTTGGCCATTTTGGCAAGGGTAATTGGGGAAAAAGAAAAAAAAAAGCATGGGAAAATTGCTGCGGCCTTTTTGTTATTTGTACTCAATAGGAGAAGCATATCGAGTATATAGGGGGCAGACTTGGCTGCGCTATGATGAGCAGTTCAGGCAGTGGAAAGCAGTCCGGCCATCAATCAGATGGCATGAAAAAAACATCGGTTTGTGGCTGAGGGTAATGGCCTTAATGCATTCTGGGCAGCCCTTTCAGGTAGGAGCCGCTTCTAATTCGCAAGCTGGAAGTCAAGGAGACCGGGCAAGAGGTAATAGATTTTGTTTTGTTAGCAATTCCATGAAGGCCAATGTAAATTCGGGGCGGGTTGTAGGTTCAAACACGCCTGCTCCCTCTGTAATGCAGGGTCCCACAGAGCAGCTAAGTGCTTCAGGAAAGGAAAGGGGAAAGCTTATAGGGGTTTTGAAAAAAGGGATGACCCCGGTGATGCTAGTTGAGTTGGTGTACTTCCTAAATAGATACCATGACAGGGAGAAGGCCGAGTTATTGTTTAGGGGTTTTAGGGACGGTTTTGCCATTTCGTCCCGTTACATAAATTACCATTTTCTACAAAAAACTTGCTGTCAACACTGAGGTGTCCGGAGATTGTAACCGAAATGTTGGCCAAGGTAGTTAGTTTAGGCCGCAAGGCAGGACTTTTCAAGAACCCTCCTTCACAGGAATTTGTGGTGTCTGGGTGTAGTTTCAAAGAAGGAACCGAACAAGTTTCAGTTAATCCATCATTTATCCTACCCAAAAGGGGGCTTCAGTAAACGATGGTATAGATCCTGAGCTATGTTCGGTGGTGTATACCTCGTTTGACACTGTGTTATAAGGGGTCAGGAAATACGGAAGTGGGGCATTATTGGCGAAATCTGATAATGAATCAGCTTTTTGCCTATTGCTGGGGCTCAAGGCAGCATCCAGTTACTGGGGTAATAACGGAGTTATTGTGCAGGTCGTCCTTTTTAGAGAGGACAATAGGAGATCCATGATAATGGATGACTTGAGCGAGAATGTGAATTGGGAATTGTTCAGGTATATGGCAGTAAGCGCGAGTCTTCGCGCCTATTGCCAAGGGCAATGGTGCATGGGGAGAGTTGCCAGAGGAGTGCATAACGTCGGGTTTAGTACGGAATCTAGTACTATTGGAGCTTTGCCCCAAAGTGCAATAGCCACAGCTATTGGGAACTCATTTTCAAAACAAAAAGGTGAGGTCCCACTGCAACAATATGGGGGTTGTACAGGTAATTAATTCTCTGATGGCCTCAGCTCCCCCTGGGGTAAATGTGCTGCGCTATTTGGTTTTGGAGGCACTTTCCCTAAATATGTGGGTAGTGGCAGTGCACGTTCCATGGGTCAAAAACTTAATTGCGGATGCTCTCTCTCCATATCAGTAGGAGCGGTTCAGGACATTGGCCCCAGAGGCAGAGGAAGAAGGGTAGACTTGCCCGTCTTGGCTTTGGAATGCGGTAAGTGAGCAGTAGGGTACCTAATTGAAGGGCTGCATATGGGGCGGCATGGCAGGAGTAAGAGGAGTGGTTAGCTCATTGTGGTGTGGGGAGTTCAGAAGAAGATATGGTGGGGCTTTACTGAGTTGGTTGGGGGACGTAGCGGGAAAAACATTTGTCAATAGTGGGGGTGAACTGGTTGCAAGTTGAGGGGAAGCGGAGACATTACCAAGAATGTTTGGTTAGACAAGCATTAATGGGTTTTAGGAAGAGGAAAGAGAGAATGGATACACGTAGGCCAGTTTCGTTTAGCCTGTTGGAAAAATTAGGAGTAGCTGTAGAGAGAATTTGTATAAGTAAGAAGCGGCGCTCCAGTGATTTATGGGAAAGACAGAAGAGGAAC
Organism: Eleutherodactylus coqui; assembly: GCF_035609145.1. Taxonomy (NCBI): domain Eukaryota; kingdom Metazoa; phylum Chordata; class Amphibia; order Anura; family Eleutherodactylidae; genus Eleutherodactylus; species Eleutherodactylus coqui. The sequence continues at coordinate 504,161,436 of NC_089837.1, read as the reverse complement.
TGGTGTATAGGGGGTCTCACCGCAACTGAACTGGTCCTAAGATTTAGGAACCGGTCAGTCTGTTGATCCACGTAAGCCTCGTATACTAGAATTTGGTTATTAGAAGATCAACGGTCCTAAGACATCCCAGAGGGAGAGCAGCAGAAGGTGACTCCAAACAAATACATTTGAGGAGGAAGAGAATATACAATCAGGATAAAAGGAGAAAACACTTCAGCTCTCCGTTAAAACTGTATCGATATGTGTCAGGATCTTATTTGTTTGGGGGTGCCCGATCTCCTGGCACCCCTCACATCCAGAGAAGCAGAAAACCCAGTAGAGGGAAGCGTGTTCTTGTAGGTCAAATTTAATAATTTTAAAACAAATTTACAATGCTGCGACGCGTTTCGGCTTATACCAAGCCTTTTTCAAGATCTCTGCTTGCTTCTCTGCCTGACTGCAAGCAGCTTTCTCTATTTCCAAATTTTTCTTGAGCTGACTTATCTGGGACTCCAATTCACAATTTTTTCTTTGCTAACTGCATTTTCAACTCTTCAACCTGATTCTGCAAACCTGTAGCTTGATTACGTGCATCTGTAGGGGATGTCTTTTTCTGTAACTGGGGCTCCTATGGATGCCCCAACTACAGTGGAAAAGTGTTAAATAAAAAAAAAAAAAACATGTGAATGTCCCCCAGAGGTCTTATACGATGTCAGGGGGACATAGATAGTAAAAAACATAATTACATATATAAGTAATTAAAAAATTGCAGAATAAAACAATATATACATATATATAAGAATATATACAAGAAAGAAAACGACCCAAAGCCGACGCCAACCAAAACCGTCACCGTATGCGCCCTGTACACCAAAGCCATAGATATATATCAAAACGTCCGAAACAAATAGAGGAACCCGTTCCTGTACTTTATTTTAGCATAAATATACTTATGAAAGGGTTTAAGAAAGTAAACTTCATAGAAACCTCCCGGAGAACCGATAAGCATCCCAGCTAACCATGCCTAAGAGAAGAACGTCAAAGGCTCCGCTCTCAAAGGTCTCCGACTTCTTCTCCTCCCGCGGCGCGAGGTAGAAGGGACCGACAAGAGAAAATGGCTCCCCTCACTCCACATGCTCCGAAGTGAGCGCTGACAGCTTACAGGCTTCTACAGCTACTCACCACAGCAGAGCTGCTTCTGTCGGCGATCCGAAGGGACATGGGGATGAGATGTCAGGTGTTCCCCTGCAGTGTCAGGTGATTGAAGACTTTGTTGAGTCAGACATACCCCGCAGGGCTGCATCTAAAATGGCACCTGAACGCAGTCACTCCACCTCTGCCCCCTCCACCCCTTCTGCAAGCCCTGAAAAAATAAGACCACGTCTCTCATCTTCCACAAATTCATACCAGCAGCTATCCCATTTGGACCTTATCAAGGACCTTCCTTCATCAAACCTCCCTGCTTCAGAAGATTTTATAAAAAATATGATTTTAGCCCTCCGTGGCTCCATACAAAAGGACATAAAATCTCTTTCAAATGCGCTCAACCTTTCTATGCAAGATCTAGAAATGCGTTCTTACCATATTGAAAACAAAATGGGAGAAGTTACAACCTCCCACAACAAACTAATCGATGCGCATTATACTCTGGAGGACGAAGTGGAACAAATTGACCGATCTGGAAGATAGAACCAGACGTAATAACGTTAAATCTAGGGGTATACCTGAAAGTGTCGCCCAGGCCGATCTGAAAAATGTTCTCGCCAAACTTATAAAACAACGTATTCCAAGCTCTACAGAACAATATTGCATACTGGACAGAGCTCACAGATTAGCAAAACCAAGCTTTCTCCCAGATGCGGTCCCATGCGACGTGATCACGAGAATCCATTTTTTTCATATAAAAAAAGCCTTGATGTCGGCCTCACGAGCCTCCAATCCCCTTCCACCTGCATTTTCCACCATCAAGCTTTATACAGACTTCTCCTAAGCAACAATACAAGCCAGGAAAGCTTTCTCTCAAGTCACTTCAGCTGTGAGAACCGCTAAAATACCATATAAGTGGGGCTTTCCAGTTAAACTAATAATTCACAAGAACAATGCAATTCAGATAATTTCTTCTGTAGAAGATGGCGCCAAAATCCTATCTAAGTGGGATATCCCTCTACTAGAAGCTTTACCTTCAACTAAACCTCAAAACTCACTAAAAGCTTCTAATCGTCGTACGCTACCCTCCACTCCTCCTTGAAGGAAACAAATTACTCCTAAGACCTTTCTTGCTAGATCTGTGATATACGCTGGATGTCCAGTACTCTCACTACAGAAAAAAAAGGCGATTGTCTATGTGCCGAACTCCCCCCCCCCCCCCCAATGCTCCAAGTTTTAACAACTGTCATTCTGCTTTTTCTCAAGTTCTTATTTACAGGTCGTAAACCAAGTTTCCAGAATCTATTCTACAGGAAACCTACTTTCGCTACCTCCCTCAAGAAGACCGGTATCTGTTTCTGTTTTTTGTAAGTTCTACTATTTCTGTATTACATGTTATTTCTGCTGCCATGCTAATTCCACCCTCAAAGCAAATACTAAATATGTACAATGTCAGTTAATATTTGCTCACTAAATGTCAAGGGACTTCATTCTCCCTTCAAAAGGGCGATGGCCTGGAGGGACGCCAGGTTAGCAAATATTGACATGCTGTGTCTCCAAGACACACATTTCACACAACATTCTTCCCCCAAATTTAGCAACATCTCTTATCCAAACATCTTTACCGCAAACGCCTCAAAAAAACATGCAGGCATTTTAATAGGCTTCAGGGACAATATAAACTTCTCCTTAAAACACTCAATCATTGATACAAAAGGCAGATACCTTATTCTGCTCTGAACCCTTAACGAGGTCCCAACAACTCTAGTCAATGTTTATGCACTCATCAAGAAACAAATCTCCTTCTTAGATAAATTAATACAAAAGTCAAAAAAATCCAATCAGGAAAGCTGATTCTATGTGGAGACTTCAATGCTACTCCAGACACTAAAATAGAGTCCACAGCACCACAGCACAAACAAGAATGGCCCCAGCGCTCCAACCTGGGCTTCATAGAGAGGGGCTCTATGACTCTTTTAGATGTCTAAATTCTTCCTCAAGAGAATTCATGTACTATTCTCCAAGACACCAAACATACTCAAGGATTGATCTTATACTAATCGATAGATGGACCCTTGCCTCAGCCATAAACTCGACAATAGGTACCATTACGTGGTGGGACCATGCCTCAACCTATATAAAGCTTAATATCAATGCTCCCTTTAACCTAACTAGAATATGTCGCAATGATGTAAATTTGCTCAAGTCTCCCACCTACCAAAGGAAAATAAAAAACGTCGTAGACGAGTACTTCACTACTAATGCTACTCCTGACATTAACAATTTTACACTGTGGTGTGCATACAAAGCTGTAATTAGAGGGGTCCTAATTAAACTAAAAATCCAAGAAAGGAAAAACAAACAAGCAAAAAATGATCTCCTACTAAACAATATCAGAACACTAGAAAAAGCGCAACAAGACTCCCCTCAAAATAACCTTCACCAAGAACTAACTACACTAAGGGGAGAACTAAGGAAAACCCTATTAGACAATTATAACAGAAACATTACCTTTCTTAAAGCTAATTATTACTCATATATTGACAAGCCCTCAAAATTAATGGCCAATTTGGCAAAAAAAAAAGGCGAGTCAAGGCCAAAATCCCACACATAAGTCATGCTAAAGACCCCACTCAAAAAATAACCCATCCCCAACAAATAGCGGAACAATTCAGAACTTTCTACGCTAATCTCTATAACCTAAACAAAGACAGACATAAACACCTCCCAGCCCACTTCAACTCTCATAAAAGAATTTCTAGACAATGTGTCCCTCCCTTCCTTGGCCTCACAAAATAAATCCTTAAACAATCCAATATCCATCCCAAAAATTACCAACGCTATTAAGAGTCTAAAAAACCACAAATCCCCTGGCCCTGACGGCCTATCTAACGAATAGTATCAAATATTCGCCTCCTTCCTCTCCCCTCACATGATATCCATATTTAATGATTCAATTAGTCAAGGAGAAATGCCAGAAGAGATGTTAGAAGCCAAAATAATTACCATACCGAAGCCAGGAAAAACCACCACCTCTTCGGCAAACTTTAGGCCCATCTCGCTCCTAAATACGGACACGAAACTCTATTCAAAAATTCTAGCTAATAGACTTTTAAAGCTACTACCAGGGATCATACATAATGACCAAATCGGCTTCACGAGGGGCAGAAACGCAACAGACGGTGCACGGAGAGTCCAGAACCTGCTGGAATTAACAAGCTCGAGTCGGACGCCTTCTCTCTTCCTTTCCCTGGATGCAGAGAAGGTGTTCGACAGAGTCCATTGTGGCTTTGCTTTCGCGGTCCTCCAGAAATTTGGTGTGGGAGATAACTTCCTCCGAGCGGTTCGGGCCCTTTACGTGAAGCCTTCTGCCAGGGTTCTAGTTGATGGAGCCTTATCTTCAGTGTTCCCAATCACTACCGGGACCCGCCAGGGATGCCCCCTTTCCCCCCTATTGTTTGTCATGCTAATAGAGCCTTTAGCCCCCACCTTGCCCTTCTCCTTCTAGATTGCGAATCTATTCCCCCAGGAAAAAGATCGTGGATTTGCCATGTTCTACTGGCGGCAAAGAATGTTATAGCAAGGAAATGGAGAGAAACCTCTCCCCCCGCTTTGAAAGAACTGTTGGACTTAATGCCAAACCACTACTGTTACGAGAGACTATATGCAACAAACAACACTTCTCTCTCTAAGTTCACAAGCATGTGGAATGACTGGCAGAATTTTGAGTTAAACTGTTGTTTTAATTTTACTGAAGTGATAACAAATATTTCTCCAAATATCTACCTTGCCGCGTTAATCAAGGACTTAACCCTTTCCAATCCAATTTGTATCCTGGCTTTCCTAGGGGGCTTACTCTTTTTCTGCTGTTATACAACAACGCTATCTGCTGGCTAAAGCCAGTACTGCATGAGGTGACACGTTGGATAGGCTCCGACAGCAGAGAGGCTGGCAATATACAGTAAGAGAACCCCGACGGACGTCTTCCAACATCGGAGCTGTACAGCCTTAAATCATAATGTCTTCAGAGGTCAGACAGTGGATTGGAAAGGGTTAATAATGCTCATATGGAAACATGTCAAACTTTGCTCAATAACCTACATGTATTCTATCTGTGAGTCACTGTTTATAAAATAGGCATTTATCTCTATTGATCTTCACCCAATCGTCGAATACTGTATTACATACTTGATGTGTACCTTGTTTTCATGTACGCTTTGAAAATGCTCAATAAAAAATATTTAAAAAAAAAAAAAAAAAAAAAAGAGCATCCAAAGCTCTGCCAAAGAAACTAGAGGACTTTTTCTCCTCCAAAGAAATCCCATCCAAGATGGCGCCAGTTTCCATGCGGAAGTCGGGAGCAGAGAGAAGGGAGAACACTAAGGCATTGTCCCGCAGCTATTAGGTTCTATTGAGCCTAAAAGCTGAATGTTCATGCTGTGGAATTCCACCGCGGAAAAACGCAGCGTGACAGAAAACGCAGCATACTCTATTTCCCGTGTGAATACGGGCGGACGGCTTCCATTGTAGTCAATGGAAGCCGGTCATCACGCTATACTTCTGCTGCAGCACAGTAGAGTAATCACATGAATTTGCATCCCCGCCCACCCCTGGCCGCGTCATCCATCACTGCCAGCGCATCATGCATTATACTGCGCCGTCCCAGCAGACAAAATTCACGCAGCAGATCTGAGAGATGAGTATTGGGGTTTTGGGGGGCGCTATTGCGGACTCCACTATGATATTCCGCTGGAAGATGGCCATGGGCATGAGGCCTAATAGCAGCACCCCATGGTCCCGTCACTTCCTCCAGGACTGTCCAGAGTTCGGGTGAGTCCTCTAAAGCATGGGGGACTTCTCTCCCACCTCTGCCACAAGTGGGAGAGGAAAGGACAAACAGGAAGAGAGGCGGCAGTGGGATCCCTGGTGGCAAATAGCCAGCAGTACATTGATTTTGCTTTGCTCAGTGGCTCCCGCAGAGACAACCGTCAAAGATCACAGTAGACAAAACATCAAATTTCGAGGAATCCCTGAGTCTGTCTCTTCTGAGAATTTAAAAGACTTTATTTTTAAGGTTCTCCCTGACAACCCCTAGGAGACCTTGTTGTTGATAGAATTCATAGACTCCCAAAACCCAGATTTCTGCCGGAAACAACGCCCCTCAACCCTATTGCCCATATCCATTTCTACCATCTCAAGGAGGCTTTAATTTCGACAACACGAAGGATAACCCAACTCTCGGCCCCTTTTTCGAATATTAAGTTGTTCTCGGATCTATCTCCGTCAACTATGCAAGCCAGAAGATCCCTTTTACGCGTAACTATGGCCCTTAGACAAGCTGGCATCGCATTAAATTATTACTAAATAAAGATGAAAAAACACATATTAGCCATAATCTGGAATCCAAAGAGGAGAGCCTCAAAACTTGGCACATTTCTTTGGCTCCGGATCTACGGGCTTTCCAAACTTCCAAGACTTCAACGAACAACTCCGGTTGGGGCAGAAAAAATGAGCCCGTTGATTTTGTTCACTCTTTTCCTTTCCTTTTACCAGATCCTTTATTGAAAGTATAGGAGGCTGCTGGACTTTAAGAGACTTTCCACCCCCCGATTGAGGACAGCTCGTATAGTCTCGTATGTCCTCACAATGTCCTTTTTTTGTTTCTTGCCTTATTGTTCAGTATTGTTTAATGCTATAAATGCGATTAACAAGCCTGCCCCACATTTTACCTCAATATATTTAAAAAGTATGTCAATACATGTTTTCTCCTTTAACGCGAGGGGCCTTAATTCTCCCTTTAGGAGAAGAGCCGTCTGGAGAGAGGCATTACAATCTGGAGCAGACAGTGTGTTTACAGGAGTCGCATTTAAAAGCCTCTGCACCCCCTCCATGAAACATGCACATTTTTGAATATTCAGAGCCAATGCAAATTTCAGACCCTAAAGGCCGCTATATTATTATAGTTTGTACTATCAACTCAGTTCCAGTGACATTAGCGAATATTTATTCTCCAAGTACCAAGCAAACTCATTTCTTGAACAAAGTAATGAGCGAGGTACGGAGGCTTAGTAGGGGTGATATGATTATTGGCAGAGACTTCAACATTACCCTGGACACAGAGCTAGATAATGTAGACACTAGTAATAGACGTATGCCTTCGCTTGGACCGTGGTTGCAAAGGGAAGCACTATATGACACGTTTTGTTGCAAAAACACCTCTTCCCGTGAGTTTTCCTTTTACTTGGCCCGACACAGAGCCTTTTCCAGGATAGACTTATGCCTTGTAAATAGATCACTATTACCCGCTATGTCAGCTTCTAAGTTAGGAACAGCCATGTGGTCTGACCATGCTCACAGTGTTACCACCCTCTCTCTGGGACGTCAGTATTCACATCCTAAACCTTGGAGAATAAATACATTCCTGATGACAATACCCAAATATAGAGAAATTATATTAGACAAGATTAAGAACTATTTTAAGTGCAATGCTAAGTGGGTCTGGTTGGCACATAAAGCTTATACGAGAGGTATATTTATTAAATTGGGGGCAAGATTTAAAAAAGAGAAGTAGATGATCTTATTAATCCATTAAAAACAAGGCACAGTAAATTTATGGGCTTAAAGCATGTGTGACATCTCTGCACGTTTACTCCAAAACATCACTGACTGTCTGTCCGCTGTCTCTAACACCATGTCCTCTCTCTACCTAAAACTAAACCTCTCTAAAACTGACCTGCTGGTATTTCCACCCTCCACTAACCGCCCTCATCCTGACATCTCCATCTCAGTGTTTGGCACCACCATAACTCCTAGACAACATGCCCGCTGCCTTGGAGTCATATTTGATTCTGATCTCTCTTTTACCCCCTACATCCAATCTCTGGCCCGAACATGTCAGCTGCACCTCAAGAACATCGCAAGAATCCGCTCTTTTCTCACTGTGGACACGCTAAAAACGCTTACTGTTGCCCTCATCCACTCCCGGCTCGATTATTGCAACTCGTTGCTGATCGGCCTCCCCTGCACCAGACTCTACCCTCTCCAATCCATCCTGAATGCGGCAGCCAGGCTCATCTTCCTGTCCAGCCGCTACTCGGACGCCTCTGCCCTGTGCCAGTCACTGCACTGGCTGCCCGTTAAATACAGAATTCAATTTAAACTCGCCACCTTCATCCACAAAGCCCTCCACAGTGCAGCGCCCCCCTATATCGCCTCCCTCATCTCAATCCCTCAACCCGCCCGGGCTCTCTGCTCTGCTAACGAAACCAGATTGAGCTCCCCTTTAATTCGAACTTCTCATTCCCGCCTCCAAGACTTCTCCAGAGCAGCACCGGTCCTCTGGAATGCACTACCAAAGGCTACCCGAGCAATCCAGGACTCGCAGAACTTCAGGCGTGCTCTACAAACGCACCTCTTCAGGGAGGCATACCGAATTCCCTAAACAAACCCCTCTGTACTCCGCCTGATAACATGCTCCCTGACCTACTGACTGCAATCCCTGCTAGCCATCATAAACCGCTCCTGCAGTCATACTGTTTCTGCCGTCACACGGCTAAATGTCTGACCATTGTCTATGTGTATATCACCCCTCACTCTCCACCTCGCCATACAGTGCACATCTCCAGCCCCTTTACCTTCTGTATCACCCCATTACTTGTAGTATGTAAGCTCGTTGGAGCAGGACCCGCACCCCTATTGTTTCCATCAATTGATTACTATGTAACTGTGGTTCTGTAATGTTTGTACTTTTGTCTTTCTGTATCCCCTGTCTATGTAAGCGCTGCGGAATATGTTGGCGCTATACAAATAAAGTTTATTATTATTATTATTATTATTATTATTAATAAAGCTCTGCCGATAGTAAAATTACGGCGGCGCTTTAAGCCTCCTGCATCTGCAATAATTCAGAGCAGGAACGGGTTATCAACTGTTAGGGACAGCTGATAACCTGGAGTAGAAGGTTATCCCCCTTTTAACCCTTTCTGCCTTCTGCTTCCCAGAGTATACAGTGTACTGAAAGTGAAAGTAAAGTGTAACATTCACATCGGGAGCCCGGGGGGGTGGGGGGGGGGGGGTCATGTGACCACAGAGGTTCTCTGCTACAGCAGAGGTGGAGGCTGACTAGACCCTGGACAGCTCTGCCAGTGACTAATGTCACTACAGGGGTTGCTTTCCCCTGTAACTGGGGCTCCTATGAATGCCTCAGCTACAGTGGGAAAGTGTCAAATAAAAAAAATAAAAAATGAATGTTCCCCAGAGGTCTTATATGACTTTATGGGGGACATAGATAGTAAAAAAACATAATTACATACACAAGTAAAACAAAATTATAGAATAAAACAACAATATATACATAAGAAAGAAAATAACACAAAGCCGACGCCAACAAAAAAACATCGCTGTATGTGTCCTGTAAACCAAAACCATACATACTATATATCAAAACGTCCAAAATAAATAGAAGAACCCATAAATTAAAAAAAATAACTATAAATAATTTTTTTTAAAAACATTTTTTTTAGCATTTTACCCCCAATAAAACTAAAACTAAAAAAAAAAAAACGGGAAAAAGACAGTGAAAAATATATTTAAAAAATTGCCTTATATGTCATGGGAAACAAAAACGCAGTAAAAATAATTTTGATAGCTAAAGGAAACAATCCGCATCCAACATCAGAAAGCTTAGAAGACTTTTTCGCCACATCCCTTTACAGACTATATCTGAAGAAAATAATAAGATATTGGGGGCCCCTTTCTCTTCAATAGAGTTAGATTCGGTAGTAAAATCCTTGAAGCCCCTAAAGGCCCCTGGTCCCGAGGGGTTTGCAAAGGAATTTTTAAACATTTTATAGAATATTTGTCTCCATGTTTACTAGAAACTTTAAAGGGGTTGTCCCGCGGCAGCAAGTGGGTCTATACACTTCTGTATGGCCATATTAATGCACTTTGTAATGTACATTGTGCATTAATTATGAGCCATACAGAAGTTATAAAAAGTTTTTTACTTACCTGCTCCATTGCTGGCGTCCTCGTTCCCATGGAGCCGACTAATTTTCGCCCTCCGATGGCCAAATTAGCCGCGCTTGCGCAGTCCGGGTCTTCTGTTCTCTTCAATGGAGCCACTCGTGCAGAATGCCGGCTCCGTGTAGCTCCGCTCCGTCACGTGCCGATTCCAGCCAATCAGGAGGCTGGAATCGGCAATGGACCGCACAGAAGAGCTGCGGTCCACGGAGGGAGCAGACCCCGGCGGCCATCTTCAGCAGGTAAGTATGAAGACGCCGGACCGCCGGGATTCAGGTAAGCACTCTCCGTTTGTTTTTTTTAACCCCTGCATCGGGGTTGTCTTGCGCCGAACGGGGGGGGGGGGGGGTTAAAAAAAAAAAAAAACGTTTCGGCGCGGGACAACCCCTTTAAATTTAGCTGCAGATTAGAGATGAGCGAGCACCAAAATGCTCGGGTGCTCGTTATTCGGGACGAACTTTTCGCGATGCTCGAGGGTTCGTTTCGAGTAACGAACCCCATTGAAGTCAATGGGCGACCCGAGCATTTTTGTATTTCGCCGATGCTCGCTAAGGTTTCCTTGTGTGAAAATCTGGGCAATTCAAGAAAGTGATGGGAACGACACAGCAACGGATAGGGCAGGCGAGGGGCTACATGTTGGGCTGCATCTCAAGTTCACAGGTCCCACTAATAAGCCACAATAGCGGCAAGAGTGGGCCCCCCCCCTCCCAAAAACTTTTACTTCTGAAAAGCCCTTATTAGCATGGCATACCTTAGCTAAGCACCACACTACCTCCAACAAAGCACAATCACTGCCTGCATGACACTCCACTGCCACTTCTCCTGGGTTACATGCTGCCCAACCGCCCCCCCTCCCCCCCACAGCGCACACCAAAGTGTCCCTGCGCAGCCTTCAGCTGCCCTCATGCCTCACCACCCTCATGTCTATTTAGAAGTGCATCTGCCATGACGAGGAACCGCAGGCACACACTGCAGAGGTTGGCACGGCTAGGCAGCGACCCTCTTTAAAAGGGGCGGGGCGATAGCCCACAATGCTGTACAGAAGCAATGAGAAATAGAATCCTGTGCCACCGCCATCAGGAGCTGCACACGTGGGCATAGCAATGGGGAACCTATGTGTCACACACTATTCATTCTGTCAAGGTGTCTCTGCATGCCCCAGTCAGACCGGGCTTTTTAATTCATAGACACAGGCAGGTACAACTCCCTATTGTGTAGTCCCTGTCGACCGACAGCATGGGTGGCTTCCTGGAACCCACCGGCGGTACATAAAAATATCCCATTGCAGTGCCCAACACAGCTGAGGTAGTAATGTCGTGCTTAATGCAGGTGGGCTTCGGCCCACACTGCATGCCCCAGTCAGACTGGGGTTCTTTAGAAGTGGAAACAGATGCATTTATAATTCCCTGTGGACCGACAGCATGGGTGGCTCCCTGGAACCCACCGGCGGTACATAGAAATATCCCATTGCATTGCCCAACACAGCTGAGGTAGTAATGTCGTGCTTAATACAGGTGGGCTTCGTCCCACACTGCATGCCCCAGTCAGACTGGGGTTCTTTACAAGTGGACAGATGTAGTAAAAACTCCGTGTGCACCTACAGCATGGGTGGCTCCCTGGAACCCACCGGCGGTACATAGAAATATCCCATTGCATTGCCCAACACAGCTGAGGTAGTAATGTCGTGCTTAATGCAGGTGGGCTAAAAATTTATTTGATTACACTGTAGGCGAGGGCCCACAAAAATTGCTGTATCAACAGTACTAATGTACCTGAAAAAAATTGGCCATGGCCAACCAAGAGGGCAGGTGAAACCCATTAATCGCTTTGGTTAATGTGGCTTAAGTGGTAACTAGGCCTGGAGGCAGCCCAGTTTAACTAAAAATTGGTTCAAGTTAAAGTTTCAACGCTTTTAAGAGCATTGAAACATATAAAAATTGTTTAGAAAAATTATGAGTGAGCCTTGTGGCCCTAAGAAAAATTGCCCGTTCAGCGTGATTACGTGAGGTTTCAGGAGAAGGAGCAGGAGGAGGAGGAGGAGGAATATTAGACACAGATTGATGAAGCAGAAATGTTCCCGTTTTGGATGGTGAGAGAGAACGTAGCTTCCATCTGCGGGTGCAGCCTACGTATTGCTTACGTATCGCTGCTGTCCGCTGGTGGAGAAGAGAAGTCTGGGGAAATCCAGGCTTTGTTCATCTTGATGAGTGTTAGCCTCTCGGCCCTGTTGGTTGACAGGCGGGTACGCTTATCTGTGATGATTCCCCCAGCCGCACTAAACACCCTCTCCGACAAGACGCTAGCCGCAGGACAAGCAAGCACCTCCAGGGCATACAGCGCTAGTTCAGGCCACGTGTCCAGCTTCGACACCCAGTAGTTGTAGGGGGCAGAGGCGTCACCGAGGATGGTCGTGTGATCCGCTACGTACTCCCTCACCATCCTTTTACAGTGCTCCCGCCGACTCAGCCGTGACTGGGGAGCGGTGACATAGTCTTGCTGGGGAGCCATAAAGCTGGCCAGGCCCTTAAAGACTGTTGCACTGTCTGGGCTGTACATGCTGCTCGATCTCCGCACCTCCCCTGCTACATGGCCCTCAGAACTGCGCCTTCTGCCACTAGCGCTGTCGGATGGGAATTTTACCATCAGCTTGTCCGCCAGCGTCCTGTGGTATAGCAACACTCTCGAACGCCTTTCCTCTTCGGGAATGAGACTGGGAAGGTTCTCCTTATAGCGTGGGTCGAGCAGTGTGTACACCCAGTAATCCGTAGTGGCCAGAATGCGTTGAATGCGAGGGTCACGAGAAAGGCATCCTAACATGAAGTCAGCCATGTGTGCCAGGGTACCTGTACGCAACACATGGCTGTCCGCACTAGGAAGATCACTTTCAGGATCCTCCTCCTCCTCCTCCTCAGGCCATACACGCTGAAATGATGACAGGCAACCAGCATGGGTACCGTCAGCAGTGGGCCAAGCTGTCTCTTCCCCCTCCTCCTCCTCCTCCTCATGCTCCTCCTCCTCCTCCTGAACGCGCTGAGATATAGACAGGAGGGTGCTCTGACTATCCAGCGACATACTGTCTTCCCCCGGCTCTGTTTCCGAGCGCAAAGCGGCTGCCTTTATGGTTTGCAGGGAACTTCTCAAGATGCATAGCAGAGGAATGGTGACGCTAATGATTGCAGCATCGCCGCTCACCACCTGGGTAGACTGCTCAAAGTTTCGAAGGACCTGGCAGATGTCTGCCAACCAGGCCCACTCTTCTGAAAAGAATTGAGGAGGCTGACTCCCACTGCGCCGCCCATGTTGGAGTTGGTATTCCACTATAGCTCTACGCTGCTCATAGAGCCTAGCCAACATGTGGAGCGTAGAGTTCCACCGTGTGGGCACGTCGCACAGCAGTCGGTGCACTGGCAGATTAAAGCGATGTTGCAGGGTGCGCAGGGTGGCAGCGTCCGTGTGGGACTTGCGGAAATGTGCGCAGAGCCGGCGCACCTTTACGAGCAGGTCTGACAAGCGTGGGTAGCTTTTCAGAAAGCGCTGAACCACCAAATTAAAGACGTGGGCCAGGCATGGCACATGCGTGAGGCTGCCGAGCTGCAGATCCGCCACCAGGTTACGCCCGTTGTCACACACGACCATGCCCGGTTGGAGGCTCAGCGGCGCAAGCCAACGGTCGGTCTGCTCTGTCAGACCCTGCAGCAGTTCGTGGGCCGTGTGCCTCCTATCTCCTAAGCTGAGTAGTTTCAGCACGGCCTGCTGACGCTTGCCCACCGCTGTGCTACCACGCCGCGCGACACCGACTGCTGGCGACGTCCTGCTGCTGCTGACACATCTAGATTGCGAGACAGAGGTTGAGGAGGAGGAGGAGGGTGCTTTAGTGGAAGAAGCATACACCGCCGCAGATACCACCACCGAGCTGGGGCCCGCAATTCTGGGGGTGGGTAGGACGTGAGCGGTCCCAGGCTCTGACTCTGTCCCAGCCTCCACTAAATTCACCCAATGTGCTGTCAGGGAGATGTAGTGGCCCTGCCCGCCTGTGCTTGTCCACGTGTCCGTAGTTAAGTGGACCTTGCCACTAATCGCATTGGTGAGGGCGCGTACAATGTTGCGGTAGACGTGGTCGTGCAGGGCTGGGACGGCACATCGGGAAAAGTAGTGGCGACTGGGAACTGAGTAGCGCGGGGCCGCCGCCGCCATCATAGCTTTGAAGGACTCCGTTTCCACAACCCTATACGGCAGCATCTCAAGGCTGATAAATTTGGCTATGTGGACGGTTAACGATTGAGCGTGCGGGTGCATGGTGGCGTACTTGCGCTTGCGCTCCAACACTTGCGCTAGCGACGGCTGGACTGTGCAGTGCGAGACTTGGTGGATGGGGCCGAGGACAGCGGAGGTGAGGGTGTGGGTGCAGGCCATGAGACGGTTGTGCCTGTGTCCTGAGAGGGAGGTTGTATCTCAGTGGCAGGTTGGGGCACAGGGGGAGAGGCAGCGGTGCAAACCGGAGGCGGTGAACGGCCTTCGTCCCACCTTGTGGGGTGCTTGGCCATCATATGTCTGCGCATGCTGGTGGTGGTGAGGCTGTTGGTGGTGGCTCCCCGGCTGATCTTGGCGCAAGAAAGGTTGCACACCACTGTTCGTCGGTCGTCAGGCGTCTCTGTGAAAAACTGCCAGACCTTAGAGCACCTCGGCCTCTGCAGGGTGGCATGGCGCGAGGGTGTGCTTTGGGAAATACTTGGTGGATTATTCGGTCTGGCCCTGCCTCTACCCCTGGCCACCGCACTGCCTCTTGCAACCTGCCCTGCTGATGCCCTTGCCTCCCCCTCTGAAGACCTGTCCTGAGTAGGCGTTGCACACCAGGTGGGGTCAGTCACCTCATCGTCCTGCTGCTCTTCCTCCGAATCCTCTGTGCGCTGCTCCCTTGGACTTACTGCCCTTACTACTACCTCACTGCAAGACAACTGTGTCTCATCGTCATCGTCCTCCTCACCCACAGAAACTTCTTGAGACAGTTGGCGGAAGTCCCCAGCCTCTTCCCCCGGACCCCGGGAACTTTCGAATGGTTGGGCATCAGTGACGATAAACTCCTCTGGTGGGAGAGGAACCGCTGCTGCCCAATCTAAGCAGGGGCCCGAGAACAGTTCCTGGGAGTGTTCCCGCTCCTGAGCAGGTGTCATTGTAGTGGAGTGAGGAGGCTGGGAGGAAGGAGGAGCAGCAGACAGAGGATTCGGATTTGCAGCACTGGACGGCGCAGAACTGTGGGTGGATGATAGCTTGCTCGAAGCACTTTCTGCCATCCAGGACAGGACCTGCTCACACTGCTCATTTTCTAATAAAGGTCTCCCGCGTGGACCCATTAATTGGGTGATGAATGTGGGGACGCCAGAAACGTGCCTCTCTCCTAATCGCGCAGCAGTCGGCTGCGACACACCTGGATCAGGTGCTCGGCCTGAGCCCACAACCTCACTTGGCCCTCCGCGTCCTCGGCCACATCCACGTCCACGTCCTCTAGGCTTACCCCTACCCCTCAGCATGCTGTATTACCAGTGATTTGCTTTCCCAGGCAGAAAATAAATTGGCGCAAGCCTGCAGGCCAAATATAATGTTTTCGCTTTTTTGCAAACGGAAGACCCCACTGCGTGTATTCAATGAAAAACAAGAAGTTTAATATCTGTGGTGTGGCCCTCAAAAAGTGTCACACAAGTATAGTGTAGCAGAGTTATTAACTCTAGCAGAGCAGGTATTTGCCAGTCAGGATACACAATGGCGCTAGGCTGCAGTAAAGCGTAGCTGGTTGCGTCTGATTTTTGTACGTTGTACACGCAGCACACACGTACACGCAGACCTTAGGACTGACACAGGCTGGCCAAATATAATTTTTTTCCTTTTTAGCAAAGGGAAGACCCCACTGCGTGTATTCAATGAATAATGTATGTCTTCTGGCCCTGCCTACACAATTCTATCCCTGTAGTATTAATGCCGGGTGCAATGCTCTGCACAGCCGGTTTTGAGAAAAAAAAAAAATATGCAACACTGCTAACAGCAGCCTGGACAGTACTGCACACGGATAGAAGTGGCCCTAGAAAGGACCGTTGGGGTTCTTGAAGCCTACACTAACTCCTAACACTCTCCCTGCCTAACCCCCACTTCTGTCCCTATTGCTGAGCGCAATGCTCTGCAGATCCAATTTTGGACAAAAAAATACTGTGCTAACACAGTACTGCACACTAGTAGATGTGGCCCTGAGAAGGGCCGTTGGGGTTCTTGAAGCCTACACTGACTCCTAACGCTCTCCCTACAGCAGCACCAGCAGCAGCACTTTCCCTCAGCTAAGTCACAAGCCATGTGTGGCGAGCCGCGGGAGGGGCCGATTTTTATACTCGGGTGACATCTGATCGCCCCAGCCACTCACAGCAGGGGGGTGGTATAGGGCTTGAACGTCACAGGGGGAAGTTGTAATGCCTTCCCTGTCTTTCAATTGGCCAGAAAAGCGCGCTAACGTCTCAGAGAGGAAACTGAAAGTAACCGGAACACCGTGTGGTGCTCGTTACGAGTAACGAGCATCCCGAACACCCTAATATTCTCACGAATATCAAGCTCGGCTGAGTACGTTCGCTCATCTCTACTGCAGATGACGGGTTCCTTCCAGAAGAAGGTCTGCAGCAATTTCCACCCAATTTCTTTGTTACATTCAGATGCTAACATTTATGCTAAATTGATAGCTAATCGCCTACTGACTATTCTCCCTAAGGTTATTCACTCTGACCAAGTAGGGTTTACAAAGGACAGACAAGCACCAAACAGCATACGCAAAGTTATAAACTTGATCCATATGCCAGAACAATCTCGTACCCCTACTGTGCTCCTAATGTTGGACACTAAAAATGCCTTCAATAGGGTCTATTGGGACTTTGCTTTCTTAGCCCTTAAAAAGTTTGGCATGGGAAATACCGTGATTAATACAATTAAAGCACTTTATTCTTCCCCTGCGGCTAGAGTCCTGGTTGTCGTAACACTTTTGAGACCTTTTAATATTTCCAATGGGGTAAGACAGTGTTGCCCGCTGTCTCCTTTGCTTTTTACTATGGCTATTAAACCTCTGGCTTAATTGATCTGTACCAACATATGTGTGCAGGGTGTTATCACAGGTTCCCTTAACCATAAATTAGGTTTATTTGAGGATTATATCATCCTGAGTTTTACAAAAACTCTCCAGTCTGACAGAGGTCTGGAAGGCTATACAAATGTATAGTAAAGTGTCCTATTACAGCTTGAATCCAGCCACCGTGAAGCTTTAAGGAAAGAGTTTCCCTTCGAGTGGATAGCAGGAGGATAACATTCCCTACTTGGGGATTATGTTGTCCCATCCCTTAAATTTGATAGTAAAAAGAAATATTAACTAGAGATGAGCGAGCACACTCGTACGAGCTTGATGTTCGTTCGAGCATTAGGGTGTTCGAGATGCTCGTTACTCGAGACGAGCACCATGCGGCACTCGACTCCATTACATTTCCTTCCCTGAGAAATGTGCACCCTTTTCTGGCCAATAGAAACACAGGGAAGGCATTACAACTTCCTCCTGTGACGTATCAGCCCTATCCCACCCCCTGCAGTGAGTGGGTGGCGAGATCAAGTGACCCCCGAGTATTTAAATCTGCCCCACCCGCGGCTCGCCTCAGACACACGCTAAGAGAGATGAGGGACAGTGCTGCTGATGCTGCTGCTGCTATAGGGACAGTGTTAGCATCTTCAAGAACCACAACGGTCCTTCTTAGGGCCACAGCTCACCTAGTGCATTACTGTTGTGGCTGCTGTGAGCAGTTTGCACAATTTTTTTTTTATGTACAGTATATCGGGCGTGCAGGCTGTAGCGTTCTCAGGCTGCAGTCTGTACTTGAGTATAGGGGCAGTATTGGTCAGGCAGGGACAGTGGTAGTGTAGAATCCTGTCTACAAGTACCCCAACGGTTCTTCTTAGGGCAACCTGTGACCATGTGCATTTAACTCCGTGGTTGCTAGGAGTTGTAGTACCTCTGTATTGCACAGCAGAGCCTGCGTGCAGCCTTCATTTAAACATTTTTCTGTCCGCACTTTGTGTCGCCTCAGTTCACTCTGCCTCTAAGTGTACGCCAAGAAAAGACACATTTTCTACAATGCTTTGTGTTATACGTGCGCTGTCTCAGAAGTTCACGGTCTGCCCGACGCCCATAGATTGAAAGTGCAATACACACTGCCTAGCCTCAGCCAGCATTGCTGAGTAAAATAAGGAGATTTTTTTTTAAAAATTCCTTTTTACGGCTACCGGTGACCCAGTGCATTTGCCTGCGTGGCCTGTGGGACTTCACGCCCATCCAAAATGCATAGTTCACAGCTAGGCCTAAGTGCAGCCTTCTTTATAATTTATCTCTGGCTTCATTTTGCGTTATATTACCACTGGCAGCCACCAACTGCGCGGCAATAATTTACCATTTAACATTTTTACACCGCTCTGTCTCTGCTCGATTCTTAATCCAGCATGCTGAGGGGTAGGGGTAGGGGCAGAGGACATGGACGCAGTCGAGGACGCGGAGTCCCAAGTCAGGGTGTGGGCACAGGCCGAGCTCCTGGTCCAGGTGTATCGCAGCCGACTGCTGCAGGATTAGGAGAGAGGCAAGTTTCTGGGGTCCCCAGATTCATCTCACAATTAATGGGTCCACGCGGTAGACCTTTATTAGAAACTGAGCAGTGTGA
Organism: Eleutherodactylus coqui; assembly: GCF_035609145.1. NCBI lineage: Eukaryota > Metazoa > Chordata > Amphibia > Anura > Eleutherodactylidae > Eleutherodactylus > Eleutherodactylus coqui. The sequence goes on along the minus strand of NC_089837.1, from coordinate 504,142,567 downwards.
GCAGGTCCTGTCGTGGATGGCAGAAAATGCATCCAGCAATCTATCGACTACCCAGTCTTCTACGCCGTCCACTGATGCAACTCTGAATCGTCTCGCTGCTGCTCTTCCTTCCTCCCAGCCTCCTCACTCCATGAAAATGACACATTCTGAGGAGCAGGCAGACTCCCAGGAACTGTTCTCGGGCCCCTGCCCAGATTGGGCAGCAATGGTTCCTCTCCCACCGGCGGAGTTTGTCGTGACCGATGCCCAACCTTTGGAAAGTTCCCGGGGTCCGGGGGATGAGGCTGGGGACTTCCGACAACTGTCTCAAGAGCTTTCAGTGGGTGAGGAGGACGATGACGATGAGACACAGTTGTCTATCAGTGAGGTAGTAGAAAGGGCAGTAAGTCCGAGGGAGGAGCGCACAGAGGATTCGGAGGAAAAGCCGCTGGACGATGAGGTGACTGACCCCACCTGGTGTGATAAGCCAAGTGAGGACAGGTCTTCAGAGGGGGAGGCAATTGCAGCCGCAGGACAAGTTGGAAGAGGCAGTGGGGTGGCCATTGGTAGAGGCAGGGCAAGAGCGAATAATCCACCAGCTGTTTCCCAAAGCACCCCCTCGCGCCAAGCCACCGTGCAGAGGCCAAGGTGCTCTAAGGTGTGGCAGTTTTTCACTGAGACGGCGGACGACCGACGAACAGTGGTGTGCAACCTTTGTCGTGCCAAGATTAGCCGGGGAGCCACCACCAGCAGCCTCACCACCACCAGTATGCGCAGGCATACGATGGCCAAGCACCCCACAAGGTGGGACGAAGGCCGTTCACCGCCTCCAGCTTGCGCCACTGCCTCTCCCCCTGGGCCCCAACCTGCCACTGAGATCCAACTCACCTCTCACAACACAGGCATGATCGTCTCCTGGCCTGGACCCACACCCTCACCTCCGCTGTCCTCGGCCCCATCCAGCAATGTATCTCAGTGCAGCGTCCAGTTGTCGCTAAGAGAATCGTTGGAGCAAAAGCGCAAATACGGCGCCACCAACCCGCATGCTCAAGCTTTAAATGTCCACATAGCCAAATTGATCAGCCTGGAGATGCTCCCCTACAGGCTGGTGGAATCTGAGGTGTTCAAAAGCATGATGGCGGCGGCAGCCCCGCGCTACTCTGTCCCCAGTCGCCACTAATTTTCATGGTGTGCCATCCCAGCCAGCACGACCACGTCTCACGCAACATCGTACGTGCCCTCACCAACTCGGTTACTGGCAAGGTCCACTTAACAACGGACACGTGGACAAGCACAGGCGGGCAGGGCCACTATATCACCCTGACAGCACATTGGGTGAATTTAGTGGAGTCTGGGAGCGAGTCAGAGCCTGGGACCGCTCATGTACTACCCACCCCCAGAATTGCGGGCCCCAGATCAGTGCCGGTATCTGCGGCGGTGTGTGCCATCTCCACTAAACCTTCCTCCTCCAACGCAACCTCTACCTCGCAATCAAGACTTGTCAGCAGCAGCACGTCGCCAGCAGTCGGTGTCGCGCGGTGCGGCAGCACAGCGGTGAGGAAACGTCAGCAGTCCGTGCTGAAACTACTCAGCTTAGGAGAGAAGAGGCACATTGCCCACAAACTTTTGCACGGTCTGACAGAGCAGACCAACCGCTGGCTTTCGCCACTGAGCCTCCAACCGGGCATGGTCGTGTGTGACAACGGCCGTAATCTGGTGGCGGCTCTGCAGCTCGGCAGCCTCACGCATGTCCCATGCCTGGCCCACGTCTTTCATTTGGTGGTTCAGCAGTTTCTGAAAGGCTACCCACACTTGTCAGACCTCCTCGGCAAAGTGCGCCAGGTCAGTGCACATTTCCGCAAGTCCAACACGGACGCTGCCACCCTGCGCACCCTGCAACATCGGTTTAATCTGCCAGTGCACCAACTGCTTTGCGACGTGCCCACACAGTGGAACTCTACGCTTCACGTGTTGTTCCGGCTGTATGAGCAGCGTAGAGCTATAGTGGAATACCAACTCCAACATGGGCGGCGAACTGGGAGTCAGCCTCCTCAATTCTTTACAGAGGAGTAGGCCTGGATGGCAGATATCTGCCAGGTCCTTGGAAACTTTGAGGAGTCCACCCTGATGGTGAGCGGCGATGCTGCAATCATTAGCGTCACCATTCCCCTGCTTTGCCTGCTGAGAAGTTCCCTGCAAAGCATAAAGGCTGATGCTTTGCGGGCGGAAACGGAGGCGGGGGAAGACAGTATGTCGCTGGATAGTCAGAGCACCCTCCTGTCTATATCTCAGCGCGTGGAGGAGGAGGAGCCTGAGGAGGAAGAGACAGCTGGGACCACTGCAGAGGGTACCCATGCTGCTTGCCTGTCATCCATTCAGCGTGTATGGCCTAAAGAAGAGGAGGAGGAGGATACTCAAAGTGATCTTCCTAGTGAGGACAGCCATATGTTGCGTACAGGTACCCTGGCACACATAGCTGACTCTATGTTAGCATGACTTTCTTGTGACCCTCATGTTAGACGCATTCTGGCCACTACGGATTACTGGGTGTACACACTGCTTGACCCACGCTATAAGGAGAACCTTTCTACTCTCATTCCCGAAGAGGAAAGGGGTTTGAGAGTGATGCAATACCACAGGGCCCTGGTGGTCAAAGTGATGGTAAAATTCCCATCTGACAGCGCTAGTGGCAGAAGGCGCAGTTCCGAGGGCCAAGTAACAGGGGAGGCGCGGAGATCAGGCAGCATGTTCAGCGCAGCAGGGGAACACTCTCCAAGGCCTTTGCCAGCTTTATGACTCCCCAGCAAGACTGTCTCACACCTCCCCAGTCCAGGCTGAGTCGGAGGGAGCACTGTAAGAAGATGGTGAGGGAGTACGCAGCCGATCGTACCACCGTCCTCCGTGACGCCTCTGCTCCGTACAACTACTGGGTGTCAGACACTTGAATCCACCAGAGGTTTGCTAAAAATTACTCTCTCCGAGAGGACGAGGGTTACCACCCACCTGTGATCATTATCTTATTTCTGACTCTATTTCACTGCTAAGTTACACCAGTTGAGGAGTTAGTACTGTTAATGTATGTGAGACGGTGGAACCCGACCCCTCTGGTCTTCCGAATCTGACCGGGTTGCAGAGGAGGCGGTGACACGTTTAACCTTTCCCTGAGAGATTGAGGAGAGGTCTCCTCTCTAACCCCTCACAGTTACCCACAAGACCTTCAAGGTAATTGGTTATTTAAAGTTTATGCTATTGGTATGTGTAACGTTTACTTCAAGGTTACGTTTGTCTTTCTGTTCGATACCCGCTCATTTCGCGCTGGTTATTAAACCAGCCCCCTGCCTGATTCCCCATCAATAGCCAGGGTCCACGACCGTGCTTATTAGATCAGGTCGTGTGCTTTTTTTTTTTTTTTTCGCTCAAGTTCTTAGGTGCTGCTGTTGAGCCACCGGATTGCAGCTCACCCACCTAACAACAAGAGTCTAATACATCTGACTCTCTATATCATATATTGTATTATTTTACCTGTCTGTCTGTGTAACAACCGTTTATCTTAAGTGTCTTACCTCCTAGTGTATACTTACCTCTTGTCCCCACCCTCACCCCTTCACCTGTTCATATCCTATACCTTGGGCTGGTAGGCAGATTTCAGCACAAGACCGGGAACTCTCTTAAGTAACTTCTTCTCTCATTCCTCTTCCCTATAAGCAGTGCGACATTGATGACTTGAAGATAACTTCCTTCAATGTTCGAGGTCTCAACACGCCGGAAAAACGTCATGGAGTGGCTCTACTTCTTAAAAGATACGCCACGAAGATTCTCCTCCTCCAGGAGACCCACTACAAGGGGGATAGGTGCTTCGCGTTGCCAGGTAAACAATTTGCCCAGAGTTTTCACAGCACTTACACTGCCTCAGCCTCCAGGGGGGTTTCAATATTCTTTCACAAAACCCTCAGTTTTATCCCCGACTCGCAGTACACTGACGGTGAGGGAAGGGTTTTGTTCCTGAAGGGGACCATCAACAATAAACAATTCACAATTGCAAACCTGTATGCTCCCAATACTGACCAGGCCTCATGGTTAATTTCTCAACTAGAAGGGCTTAAACACTTTGCGGTGGGACAGATCATATTGGGAGGGGACATTAATACCACCCTCAATCCCATTCTTGATTCCTCTACCGGGCGATCCCAGTTACCTAGATTGAGATTGAGGAAGCTCAACAAATGCCTACAGGATATGGGATTAGTGGATGCTTGGCGACTTATATACCCAACAACGAAGGACTACTCCTTCTTTTCCCAGGTACACTCATCCTACCAGAGGCTTGACTACCTGTTTATTTCATCCGAGCTTCTCACGGAATTGGTAGGAGCCGATATGGGTTCGGTGACAGTCTCCGACCACTCACCTGTACACGTGACACTCCGCTCTGTACGGCAGGTCCCCAAGGAATGGAGATGGAGGCTCAATGCTACACTATTGGACTCAAAAGAAGAGACCATAAAATTAACTAACCAAATTGAAGAGTATTTCCAACTTAACGCGGGAGGAGAGGTTGAATTGCCCATGGTGTGGGAGGCCCATAAGGCTTACGTGAGAGGCCTGCTGATCGCCTTGGGCTCTAGAACTAAAAAAATAAAGCAAAAAGAAATAGATGATAAACTGGCGCAAATAGCCAAGATAGAGCAGCTGGCAAAGCTCTCACAAACCAACTCCCTCATAGATAAATTGTCAGAGCTAAGGAAGGACCTGCGATTGTGTCTCGACTCTAAATTCAATAAAAAACACCTTTATAGGAAGCATATTGTCTATGCACAAGGCAATAAAGGTAGCAAATATACATCTTCTTAAATTAAGAAAGCACAGGCCAAAAGTACAATCCATGCCATCAAAACCGGGGCCAATACAACAGTAACTTCAACTAAAGACATTGCCAGACAGTTCCAAATTTTTTATACGGATCTGTACAATCTACAGAGACGATCCCCAGAGGGACCGACATCTAAAATTAAGGAACAAATTGACTTCTTCTTAAGCAGACTCACTCTACCAAAATTAAAAAGGGACGAAGCAAGAGAACTTCTGGAACCTGTGACACAATCGGAGATAAAAGAGCTAATAGCCTCCTGCCCACCCAATAAGAGCCCCGGACCTGATGGTCTTACTTTGACATACTATAAAGCCTTTGAGTCTACTTTGACCCCCAGTCTGATGGACTTGTTCAATGCATTTCTTTCAGGGTCCAAACTACCCAAACAAGCACAGGAGGCACATATAGCATTAATTCACAAAGAAAACAAGGACCCTGTGCTCTGTGGGAGTTATAGGCCCATATCTCTTATTAATCAAGATGTCAAACTGTGGGCAAAACTCCTGGCTAAAAGGTTAGATAGATTCATACCAGCTTTGAGCAGTGGAGAACAGGCGGGCTTTGTGGGGGGGAGAGAGGGTAGAGACAACTGCCACAGGCTCCTCTATGCAGCACGTTATGCACGGATCCACAACATTCCGTTAGCCTTTGTCGGAACTGATGCCAAAAAGGCATTCGATAGGGTCAGCTGGAGTTACATGAAAAGCACCCTACTTAATTATAATATCCCAGAGGAGTTTGTGTCAGCTATTTTCTCGTTGTACGATTGTCCTCACGCTAGACTTCGGGTCAATGAAGTATTATCACTCCCGTTTGACATTAAGAACGGCACTCGTCAAGGCTGCCCTCTCTCTCCCTCACACTTCATACTGACACTTGAGTCCCTCCTAACACAAATCAGACACGACCCCGACCTTAAAGGCCTAAACATAGGAGAGGACACTTTGTCCACTGCGGCTTATGCGGATGACATAGTCTTCCTCATAACTAATCCTGAAAAAGGCTTTACCAGGTTAGTTGAGATACTAAACGCATTTGGCGCAATTTCAAATTTAAAAATACATTTTAATAAATCCACGGCTTTCAACATCTCCATTCCCGTTTCTCGCTCCGAAATACTTAAGACAACATCTCCCTTTGCGTGGTCGGAGACCTCCCTGGACTATCTAGGCATAAAAATACCAAAGAGAACTAAGGACATATACGCTGTAAATTTTGTTCCACTGCTGGACCAGGTTAAGAAGCTTTTAACCGAATACGACTTGCCAATTATGTCCTGGTTCGGCAGGAGGAACATTTTGAAATCCTACGTCCTGCCAAAAATTTTGTACAAAATTAGGATGCTCCCCATACACCTTCCAGGCAGTTTCTTTAAGTCTCTACGCTCAGCTTTCGCGGCATATGTGTGGAGGCATAAAAGACCAAGGCTGGCATACAGCCTAATGATTAAGAGGAAATCAGAGGGCGGCATCGGACTCCCTAACATACTCGATTATTATAAAGCCTCGCAACTGAGCCACTGGTTGGACTTAGTCCTTTCGGCTAAAAACAACATGCTTCCTAAGCTTGCCTTAGCTCGCAACAATGTGGTGCGATTGGAGGATCTATGGTATCCGAGCAGAAATAACTATAGACAAAGGGACTTCTGTCCCCTCTTGAGAGGACCATGCGAGGTATGGGACATGGTGAGAAAGGAATTAGCCCCAGACCCATCTCCAATTTTCCTGTTAAGCACCATTCATAAAATGCTAGACTTGCCATCCGACTCATGCAATGCTTCAATCTGGGTAAAATTCCGGGATCAAAAAATCGGAGATCTACAGGAGCTAGCTCATATTCCCCCTTCAGAGATCCCACAAAGACTGTTACCAAGCTGGTCCCCCTCCTTCCTCACTCTAGCATCAGTGTCCAAGACAATAGGGGACTTTCTCAAGAGTCATGGAACAGCCAGACCCTTGACACCTTTCGAAATTACACTTAAACACATCATGCCAAGTAAGAGGAAAATCTCCCTGATAAGGAAGCACTTAATCACCCCCATAACTCAACAAAACCCACCCTTATCACCTCGTGGGAAAAGGAACTGAGCCTAACTCTCTCCCCTAGTGAAATTAAAGCGATCATGAACACCTCACTGGGCCTATCTCCTTGCATTCTTGCTCAAGAATCTCATTACAAACTCCTGGTCAGGTGGTACAGGACTCCGCAATGGCTTTCAGCATACAAATTATCCTCTCAGGACTGCTGCTGGAGGTGTAAGGGGGAGGTGGGCTCATACCTCCACATCTGGTGGACGTGCGAGAGGCTGAAACCCTTCTGGAAAGATGTGGGGGAGGTCCTGGAAAAGATAAAACCAGGATTCTCACTTACGCCAGACATGGTGTTTCTCTGGAGGCCATCCCCATCATTCCACCCGAATAGGGATAAGTTGATAGCTTTCCTAATAGAGGCTGCGAAGGCTCTGATTCCTCTCTGCTGGCAACGCGAGGCACCTCCCTCTCTGATGCAATGGAGAGATAAAGTAGACATGATCTACAATCTGGAAGAGCTTTCAAGCTGGCATAACAACTCATATGATAAGTTCATTAAAACTTGGTTTTCCTGGCGTGACCTGAGACTCCTCAATATTTTCACTATCTAGCTCAAGTACATATCTTCAAGACATAGCTACCTCCTGCCGCACCCCTACTAAACACCCAACCTCCCGCCCTGCTACCTTTCTCCATTCCCCCCCTTTTCACTCCCCTTGTCCTTGTCTTTGTTCTGTCTCGTCATGTTTGTCACAACTCTTTATTCTGGAGAGATACCCTCATATTGCTCTTGTCTAGGTTAGTTAAAACTTTACTCTAGCCTAACACTCAACCTGTTAATTGTTAGATTGCATCACAGTCTTCTGACTTACTTTCTATCCTCTGAATTGAAAACTGTGTATTACGATCTGTGATTTGCCTTATGTTGTCTGATGTTGTTAGTATATTGTAAAACTGAAAAATTCAATAAAAACAGATTTAATAAAAAAAAACAACAAACTACTGGGTGTCAAAGCTGGACACGTGACCCGAACTCGCGCTGTATGCCCTGGAGGTGCTTGCTTGTCCTGCGGCTAGCGTCTTGTCAGAGAGGATGTTTAGTGCAGCTGGGGGAATCATCACGGACAAGCGTACCCGCCTGTCAACTGACAGCGCCGACAGGCTTACACTCATAAAGATGAACAAAGCCTGGATTTCCCCAGACTTCTCTTCTCCACCAGCGGACAGCAGCGGTACCTAAAGACCTTTGTCAATCTGTGTATGATATTCGTCCTCCTCCTCCGGATCCTCCTCCTGAAACCTCTCGTAATCACCCCGAACGGGCAATTTTTCTGTGGGCCAAAAGGCTCATATAACTTTTCTAAATAATATTTATCTGTTTCAATTCTCATTAAAGCATTGAAACTTCCACCTTAACCAATTGTTTTTTAGACTGGGCTGCCTCCAGGCCTAGTTAAAAAGTAAGCCACAGTAAGCTAAGCGATTAATGGGTTTCACCTGCCCTCTGGGTTGGGCATGGGCAATTTTTCAGGGGTACATTTGTACTGTCGGTACAACAGTTTTTCGGGCCCTCGCCTACAATGTTATCCAAGTAATTTTTATGGTCTTCGCCTGCACTCATGGTACACCACTGTGTCTGGGGTTGGCCTACACTTTTGCTACAGAAATGTAACTCTGTTCTGCCTACCTATACTTCTGCCACAGTAATGCTACAGGGGTCTGACTATACTTCAGCAACAGAAATGTTACTTCGGTCTGCCGATACTTTTGCTCCTGAAATGTTACCTTGGTTGGTGTATACTGTTACTACTGTAATTTTACTAATACTGGGCTCTGCCCATAATGCTTCAACGGATATGTTACTGGGGCAGGTCTATAGTGCTAAAACAGATATGCAACTAATAGAGGGCTCTGCCCATACTGCTTCTACGTTACTGTTACTGGGACCTGTCTATACTGCTACTACTAAAAAGTTACAAATGCTGTACTCTCCCTACACTGCTGCCAGAGAAATGTGAATCTGCTGCTTTGCCCATCCTGCTTCTACGTTACTGTTACTGGGGTCTGACTATACTGCTACTACTGAAATCTTACAAATGCTGTGCTCTCCCTACACTGCTGCCAGGGAAATGTGAATCTGCTGCTTTGCCCATACTGCTTCTACGTTAATGTTACTGGGGCAAGTCTATACTGCTACTACTGAAATCTTACCAATACTATGCTCTCCCTACACTGCTGCCAGGGAAATGTTTATCTGCTGCTTTGCCCATACTGCTTCTACGTAACTGTTACTGGGGTCTGACTATACTGCTACAACTGAAATATTACAAATACTTTGCTCTCCCTACACTGCTGCCAGGGAAATGTTTATCTGCTGCTTTGCCCATACTGCTTCTACGTAACTGTTACTGGGGTCTGACTATACTGCTACAACTGAAATATTACAAATACTTTGCTCTCCCTACACTGCTGCCAGGGAAATGTTTATCTGCTGCTTTGCCCATACTGCTTCTACGTAAGTGTTACTGGGGTCTGACTATACTGCTACAACTGAAATATTACAAATACTTTGCTCTCCCTACACTGCTGCCAGGGAAATGTTTATCTGCTGCTTTGCCCATACTGCTTCTACGTAAGTGTTACTGGGGTCTGACTATACTGCTACTACTGAAAAGTTACAAATGCTGTGCTCTCCCTACACTGCTGCCAGGGAAATGTGAATCTGCTGCTTTGCCCATACTGCTTCAACGTTACTGTTACTGGGGTCTGTCTGCACTGCTAGAACTGAAATGTGACTGGGGCATGTCGCAACTGATACTACTGAAATGTTACTGGGGTCTGTCAATACTGCTGGAACTGAAATATTACTGGGGTCTGTCTATACTGATACTACTGAAATGTTACTGGGGTTTGTGTATACTGCTGCAAAAGAAATGTTAGTGGGGTCTGTCCTCACTGCTGCCAATGAAATGTTACAGGGTGTTGGTGCATACTCTTACCGCTGAAATGTTACTAATTCTCGGCTCTGCCTATACTGCTGCTACTGCAATGTTACAGGGTAGTGGAAACGGAGGCTTCCCAAAGACATGATAGTGGCGAGACCGTGCTACTAGGTTCCACAGGCTCGACAACTTTTCAGCGACGCGGTCACTGGGAAGGTGCATATAACCGCGGACACGGGGACAGGACACGTACTGCCTCAAAAACTTCCCCGTCCTCCTCCTCCAACAATGAAAACATACTTGGCCGAAGCCCACCTGCATTTAATCAGACGTTATCTCTGCTGTCCAGGGCACTGCAATGGGATATATTTTTGTACCGCCGGTGGGTTCCAGGAAGCCACCCATGCTGTCAGGTGGTGAATTGGCCATGGTATTATTAAGCAAAGTTTTTTCTACCTGACTTGGAATAAGTTCAGGAGTAAAAAACATAAATTCCTGGGGAGTTTGTTTAGGTGTGTGTCTCTCATTAGCTATATGACTATGTTCTGGTGACTGGGATTTAGACATAGTGCTACGCTCCACAGAATCTATGACCACCAGGGAACTAATATTGCTGTCCAAATACTGTGCTGTACCTTGATCCATGAACCTAGGATAGCTAACATCCGTTTGTGTGTTAATATCTCTTCGTTTGGAGCTAACCTGATTCCTTACTGGCCTCACCCAATCCCTTTGCTGATCATATTTATTATCAGAGATGTTATTAGATGCAAACCTTCTAGGCCCATTAGAAGAAGGATGGTAAGTCTTCCTTCTTGGAGGATAGGGTCTTCGAGAAAAAAGTTATTACTTCTATTATTTGCTCCTGACATGGGTTGACCCTCATGACGTGATAGATCCCCAGGGGGATTGATGTTACTGGGATGGTTATCATTACAGGACTCACCATTGGGACCCATCGTTGCATTATTATTATAATTACTACGATTATAGTTGGTGAACACTCTGGTTTCACCAGACCAGACCCGTCTACCAATTGTCCCCCTATCGTTAGTATACCCTCTATTCTTATTGTTATGTGAGGACTTTAATTGTCCTAATTGCTCATGTTGATTATTTCTATTATTAGTTTCATCATTATTTTTATTCTTATTATTGTTTTTATTTCTTTTCCTATATTCTGTGGGGGAAAAAGTCTCAGACTGGAAATCCTCATGATCCCTTATCGATTTCTTTATTTTCCTGAGTAAGATGTCTTTTTCAATTTGATATATCGAATCAATTACATGTATACTTTCTTTTCTAGGGGCAATACCTCCCAAGTTTATAGCTTGTTGTACCTGAGTGTTGGCCATCAGCAAGGGATAAGGGCCATCAACACTATCTTGAATGAAGACTCCCTAATGTCAAATCAACAAAGGGAGTTCATAACTAGAGCGATACTGTTCATTTTAAAGAATAATTATTTCTCTTACAATTCGGTGTATTACAAACAGATAATGGGTACCGCGATGGGGACTAAATGTGCCCCATCTTTTGCTAATCTGGTCATGGGAGCCTTCAAGACCCACGCATTATACTATACAAGCGATACATCGATGATATTCTTATTATTTGGAATGGTAGCAGTGAACATCTAACCGAATATATTGAGACATTGAATACTAACGAGTATGAATTTAGATTTACGGACCATATAAGTAATAAAAGCGTTGTCTTTTTAGATTTACAATTGGTTATTGAAAACCAGACAGAAATTATCACCAGGACCCACTTCAAAAAAGTTGATACAAATAGCTATTTAAGCTTCCATAGTTGTCATTATAAAAGGTGGAAGATAAATGTTCCATATAGTCAGTTCAAGAGAGTTAGGAGAAACTATACGAAAGACTCTGATTTCATCGAACAAGCCAAAATCATCTCCACTAGATTTCAAGAAAAAGGATACCCCCCATCTATTGTTAAATTGGCTTATGATAGAGTATTAGGTAGTACAGAGGATCAGATTAAGGGAAACAAGACTGGGGTAAATGAAACCATATTGAGAGTTGAAGACAAAGGAGGCGAAAAACAAAGTCTTGTTAAGAATCAGGTTTAGGTATACACTATAAAACAGCATTTATAACCAAATATAGCTCGCATTATGGCCATTCTGAAAGAGGACCCTTACTTGAGTAAAAATATGTCTAGTAATCCTGTATGTATATTCCAGAAAAACAAAACTTTGAAAAATATATTGGCCCCCTCACGTCCGAAAAAAGAAAAAAGTAAAAACAATCATTTATTCATATCTTCAAAAAAGGGAGTATATAAGTGTGGAGTAAAAAAATGCAAATGTTGCGCTTACATATCGCACAAAACTCAGGGGATTCAGCTTAATACGAATGAACATATCGAGATTAAACAACATCTCACATGTAGCACCGCATATGTTATCTATTTATGGGAGTGCCCATGCGCTAAGCGATATGTGGGACGCACTAGTAATGCCCTGAGAATTCGGGTTATGCAGCATAGGTGCAATATAAAAAAGGGGTATTTGAAACATAGCATCTCCCGGCACTTTTGCATTGAACATGCTTGTGATCCCTCTGGGCTTAGAGTCATCCCTCTCGAATGTATATATAATAAATCCATTTCAGATTTGCGAAATAAAGAAATGTTTTGGATCTTTAAATTAAATACATTAACACCCGCTGGTTTAAATGAGGTCTTAGAAAAAATGTAAGTAACTTTGTGCAGTTTGATATGTATAATTATTAGAGATGAGCGAACGTGTTCGTCCGAGCTTGATATTCGTGCGAATATTAGGGTGTTCGGGATGTTCGTTATTCGTAACGAACACCATGCGGTATTCGGGTTACTTTCACTTTCATCTCTGAGACGTTAGCGCGCTTTTCTGGCCAATTGAAAGACAGGGAAGGCATTACAACTTCCCCCTGTGACGTTCAAGCCCTATACCACCCCCCTGCTGTGAGTGGCTGGGAAGATCAGATGTCACCCGAATATAAAAGTCGGCCCCTCCCGCGGCTCGCCTCAGATGCCTTGTGAGTTAGATGAGGGACAGTGCTGCTGGTACCGGAGCTGCTGTAGGGAGAGAAATAGCAGTTAGTGTAGGCTTCAAGAACCCCAAAGGTCCTTATTAGGGCCAGTAATACCTGTGTGTTGGCTGCTGTTAGCGGTGCCTTTTTTTTTTTTTTCTCAAAATCGCCTCTGCAGAGCGTTGCACCCGACATTAGGGACAGAAGTGTTGGATAGGCAGGGAGAGTGTTAGGAGTGAGTGTAGCCTTCAAGAACCTCAACCGTCCTTTCTAGGGCCATATTTAACCGTGTGCAGTACTGTCCAGGCTGCTGTTAGCTGTGCTGCATATTTTTTTTTTCTCAAAATCGCCCCTGCAGAGCATTGCACCCTCCATTGATACTACAGGGAAAGAATTGTGTAGGCAGGGCCACAACACAGTTATTATTCATTGAATATACGCAGTGGGTCATTTGGTGTAAAAAAAGGGAAACGAAATCTATTTGTCCTGCCTCTGTCCGTCCTAAGGGCTGTGGACACGTGTGAGCTGCGTGTACAACGTTAAAAAATCAGACGCACCCAGCTACGGTTTACTGCTGGCTTCGCCATTTGCTTTCCTTAATTGGGAAAAAAATACCTGCTCTGCCAGAGTTAATGAAAAGGATGTGAAAAGAACTGGTATGGAGGCGCAACACTATGGTTAAAGTATTTTTTTTCTCCCCTGTCCTCCTGCACACAGGACCTCCGACACATTCCATACATCTTTGGAATCGTGTCACCCCTAGGCATCCTGTTGTCCTATCCAGCCGAACTGACGAAGGGGTTCTTCCCCGAAACGCGTATTCCATTGCTGGTTTTTAATTTCTGAAAAAATAATAAAAAAGAAGTGCTTTCACCATCACACATTGGACTTTGATCTACATCTTCTAGTAGCTTAGAGTGTTGCGCCTCCATACCAGTTCTTTTCACATCCTTTTCGCTACACTTACGCCCACACTGGTGGAGCGTCATCTGGTTGGCAGCACCTCCACCATTCAAAATACTCAATCATTGAAAACTCTTTGTACTCCATAAATATTCCACTACCCTCACTGGGTCTTGCTCCACCCTCCTTTTTCATTTTTTACTCACACTGCCAGAGTTAATAACTCTGCTACCCTCAAGTTCTGTGACACATTAGCAGGGACACAGCACAGTTATTAATCTTAGATTATTCATTGAATATACGCAGTGGGCCCTTTTGGTGTAAAAAAAGGGAAACGAAATCTATTTGTCCTCCCTCTGTCCGTCCTAAGGGCTGTGGACACGTGTGAGCTGCGTGTACAACGTTAAAAAATCAGACGCACCCAGCTACGGTTTACTGCTGGCTTCGCCATTTGCTTTCCTTAATTGGGAAAAAAATACCTGCTCTGCCAGAGTTAATAACTCTGCTACCCTCAAGTTCTGTGACACATTAGCAGGGACACAGCACAGTTATTAAACTTAGATTATTCATTCAATAGAGGCAGTGGGGCCTTTCGTTTTCAAAAAAGGGAAAAAATTATATTTGGCCTGCAGTCTTGCGCCAATTTATTTCCTGCCTGTGAAATCAAATCACTGGTAATACAGCATGCTGAGGGGTAGGGGTAGGCCTAGAGGACGTGGACGCGGCCGAGGACGCGGAGGGCCAAGTCAGGGTGTGGGCACAGGCCAAGCTCCTGATCCAGGTGTGTCGCAGCCGACTGCTGTGCGATTAGGAGAGAGGCACGTTTCTGGCGTCCCCACATTCATCGCCCAATTAATGGGTCCACGCGGGAGACGGTTATTAGAAAATAAGCAGTGTGAGCAGGTCCTGTCCTGGATGGCAGAAAGTGCTTCGAGCAACCTATCGTCCACCCGCAGTTCTGCGCCGTCCACTGCTGCAAATCCGAATCCTCTGTCTGCTGCTCCTCCTTCCTCCCAGCCTCCTCACTCCACTACAATGACACCTGCTCAGGAGCGGGAACACTCCCAGGAACTGTTCTCGGGCCCCTGCTTAGATTGGGCAGGAGTGGTTCCTCTCCCACCAGAGGAGTTTATCGTCACTGATGCCCAACCATTCGAAAGTTCCCGGGGTCCGGGGGAAGAGGCTGGGGACTTCCGCCAACTGTCTCAAGAACTTTCTGTGTGTGAGGAGGACGATGACGATGAGACACAGTTGTCTTGCAGTGAGGTAGTAGTAAGGGCAGTAAGTCCGAGGGAGCAGCGCACAGAGGATTCGGAGGAAGAGCAGCAGGACGATGAGGTGACTGACCCCACCTGGTGTGCAACGCCTACACAGGACAGGTCTTCAGAGGGGGAGGCACGGGCAGCAGCAGGGCAGGTTGCAAGAGGCAGTGCGGTGGCCAGGGGTAGAGGCAGGGCCAGACCGAATAATCCACCAACTGTTTCCCAAAGCGCACCCTCGCGCCATGCCACCCTGCAGAGGCCGAGGTGCTCTAAGGTCTGGCAGTTTTTCACAGAGACGCCTGACGACCGACGAACAGTGGTGTGCAACCTTTGTCGCGCAAAGCTCAGCCGGGGAGCCAACACCAACAGCCTCACCACCACCACCATGCGCAGACATATGATGGCCAAGCACCCCACAAGGTGGGACGAAGGCCGTTCACCGCCTCCGGTTTGCACCCCTGCCTCTCCCCCTGTGCCCCAACCTGCCACTGAGATGCAACCCCCCTCTCAGGACACAGGCACTACCTTCTCCTGGCCTGCACCCACACCCTCACCTCCGCTGTCCTCGGCCCCATCCACCAGTGTAGTTCAGCGCACCGTCCAGCCGTCGCTTGCGCAACTGTTGGAGCGCAAGCGCAAGTACGCCGCCACGCACCCGCACGCTCAAACGTTAACCGTCCGCATAGCAAAATTCATCAGCCTTGAGATGCTGCCGTATAGGGTTGTGGACACGGAGTCCTTCAAAAGTATCATGGAGGCGGCGGCCCCGCGCTACTCAGTTCCCAGTCGCCACTACTTTTCCCGATGTGCCGTCCCAGCCCTGCACGAGCACGTCTCCCGCAACATTGTACGCGCCCTCACCAACGCGGTTACTGCCACGGTCCACTTAACAACGGACACATGGACAAGCACAGGCAGGCAGGGCCACTACATCTCCCTGACGGCACATTGGGTGAATTTAGTGGAGGCTGGGACAGAGTCAGAGCCCGGGACCGCTCACGTCCTACCCACCCCCAGAATTGCGGGCCCCAGCTCGGTGGAGGTGTATGCTTCCTCCACTAAAGCACCCTCCTCCTCCTCCGCAACCTCTGTCTCGCAATCAAGATGTGTTAGCAGCAGCATGTCGCCAGCAGTCGGTGTCGCGCGGTGTGGCAGCACAGCGGTGGGCAAGCGTCAGCAGGCCGTGCTGAAACTACTCAGCTTAGGAGATAAGAGGCACACGGCCCACGAACTGCTGCAGGGTCTGACACAGCAGACTGACCGCTGGCTTGCGCCGCTGAGCCTCCAACCGGGCATGGTCGTGTGTGACAACGGCCGTAACCTGGTGGCGGCTCTGCAGCTCGGCAGCCTCACGCACGTGCCATGCCTGGCCCACGTCTTTAATTTGGTGGTTCAGCGCTTTATGAAAAGCTACCCACGCTTGTCAGACCTGCTCGTAAAGGCGCGCCGGCTCTGCGCACATTTCCGCAAGTCCCACACGGACACTGCCACCCTGCGCACCCTGCAACATCGCTTTAAGCTGCCAGTGCACCGACTGCTGTGCGACGTGCCCACACGGTGGAACTCTACGCTCCACATGTTGGCCAGGCTCTATGAACAGCGTAGAGCTATAGTCGAATTCCAACTCCAACATGGGCGGCGCAGTGGGAGTCAGCCTCCTCAATTCTTTTCAGAAGAGTGGGCCTGGTTGGCAGACATCTGCCAGGTCCTTGGTAATTTTGAGGAGTCTACCCAGGTGGTGAGCGGCGATGCTGCAATCATTAGCGTCACCATTCCTCTGCTATGCATCTTGAGAAATTCCCTGCAAAGCATAAAGGCAGCTGCTTTGCGCTCGGAAACGGGGGCGGTGGAAGACAGTATGTCGCTGGATAGTCAGAGCACCCTCCTGTCTATTTCTCAGCGCGTAGAGGAGGAGGAGCATGAGGAGGATGAGGAGGAGGAGGAGGGGGAAGAGACAGCTTGGCCCGCTGCTGACGGTACACCGGCTGATTGCCTGTCATCCTTTCAGCGTGTATGGCCTGAGGAGGAGGAGGAGGAGGAGGAGGATCCTGAAAGTGATCTTCCTAGTGAAGACAGCCATGTGTTGCGTACAGGTACCCTGGCACACATGGCTGACTTCATGTTAGGATGCCTTTCTCGTGACCCTCGCGTTGCACGCATTCTGGCCACAACGGATTACTGGGTGTACACACTGCTCGACCCACGCTATAAGGAGAACCTGCCCACTCTCATTCCCGAAGAGGAAAGGGGTTCGAGAGTGTTGCTATACCACAGGGCCCTTGTGGACAAGCTGATGGTAAAATTCCCAGCCGACAGCGCTAGTGGCAGAAGGCGCAGTACCGAGGGCAAGGTAGCAGGGGAGGTGCGGAGATCGAGCAGCATGTACATCCCAGGCAGTGCAACAGTCTTTAAGGGCCTGGACAGCTTTATGGCTCCCCACCAAGACTGTGTCACCGCTCCCCAGTCAAGGCTGAGTCGGCGGGAGCACTGTAAAAGGATGGTGAGGGAGTACGTAGCCGATCGCACGACCGTCCTCCGTGACGCCTCTGCCACCTACAACTACTGGGTGTCGAAGGTGGACACGTGGCCTGAACTAGCGCTGTATGCCCTGGAGGTGCTTGCTTGTCCTGCGGCTAGCGTCTTGTCGGAGAGGGTGTTTAGTGCGGCTGGGGGAATCATCACAGATAAGCGTAGCCGCTTGTCAACCGACAGTGCCGACAGGCTAACACTCATCAAGATGAACAAAGC
The DNA here is from genome assembly GCF_035609145.1 of Eleutherodactylus coqui. NCBI lineage: Eukaryota > Metazoa > Chordata > Amphibia > Anura > Eleutherodactylidae > Eleutherodactylus > Eleutherodactylus coqui. The sequence continues at coordinate 504,124,792 of NC_089837.1, read as the reverse complement.
CTGGATTTCCCCAGACTTCTCTTCTCCACCAGCGGACAGCAGCGATACGTAAGCAATACGTAGGCTGCACCCGCGGATGGAAGCATCGTTCTCTCTCACCATCCAAAACGGGGACATTTATGCTTCATCAATCTGTGTCTAATATTCCTCCTCCTCCTCCTGCTCCTCCTCCTGAAACCTCACGTAATCACGCCGAACGGGCAGTTTTTCTTAGGGCCACAAGGCTCACTCAAATAATTTTTCTGAACAATTTTTAAAAGTTTCAATGCGCTTAAAAGCCTTGGAACTTTAACTTGAACCAATTTTTCGTTACACTGGGCTGCCTCCAGGCCTAGTTACCACTTAAGCCACATTAACCAAAGCGATTAATGGGTTTCACCTGCCCTCTTGGCTGGCCATGGCCAATTTTTCTGATGTACATTGGTACTGTTGATACAGCAATTTTTGTGGGCCCTCGCCTACAGTGTAATCAAATGAATTTTTAGCCCACCTGCATTACAGCTGACGTTACCTCAGCTGTGTTGGGCAATGCAATGGGATATTTCTATGTACCGCCGGTGGCTTCCTGGCACCCACCCATGCTGTAGGTGCACACGGAGTTTTTACTACATCTGTACACTTGAAAAGGACCCCAGTCAGACTGGGGCATGCAGTGTGGGCCGAAGCCCACCTGCATTAAGCACGACATTACTACCTCAGCTGTGTTGGGCAATGCAATGGGATATTTCTGTGTACCGCCGGTGGGTTCCAGGGAGCCACCCATGCTGTGGGTCCACAGGGACTTCACAATAGGGAGTTGTACCTGCCTGTGTCTATGAATTAAAAACCGCGGTCTGACTGGGGCATGCAGACACCTTGACAGAATGAATAGTGTGTGGCACATAGGTTCCCCATTGCTATGCCCACGTGTGCAGCTCCTGATGGCAGTGGCACAGGATTCTATTTCTCATTGCTTCTGTACAGCATTGTGGGCTATCGCCCCGCCACTTTTAAAGAGGGTCGCTGCCTAGCCGTGCCAACCTCTGCAGTGTGTGCCTGCGGTTCCTCGTCATGGCAGACGCAATTCTAAATAGACATGAGCGTGGTGTGGCATGAGGGCAGCTGAAGGCTGCGCAGGGACACTTTAGTGTGCGCTGTGGGGGGGAGGGGGGGCGGTTGGGCAGCATGTAACCCAGGAGAAGTGTCAGTGGAGTGTCATGCAGGCAGTGATTGTGCTTTGTTGGAGGTAGTGTGGTGCTTAGCAAAGGTATGCCATGCTAATGAGGGCTTTTCAGAAGTAAAAGTTCTTGGGAGGGGGGGGCCCACTCTTGCCGGTATTGTGGCTTAATAGTGGGACCTGTGAACTTGAGATGCAGCCCAACATGTAGCCTCTCGCCTGCCCTATCCGTTGCTGTGTCGTTCCCATCACTTTCTTGAATTGCCCAGATTTTCACACATGAAAACCTTAGCGAGCATCGGCGAAATACAAAAATGCTCGGGTCGCCCATTGGCTTCAATGGGGTTCGTTATTCGAAACGAACCCTCGAACATCGCGGGAAGTTCGTTTCGAATAACGAGCACCCGAGCATTTTGGTGTTCGCTCATCTCTAATAATTATTAATTTTATTAATTAATTTTTTTATATCAAATTTTTCTATTTTATACATATCATTATGTTCCATGTATGTAATATGTAATATAGTAAGTTTTTTAACATAATTATTTACCAACGATGTTTTTATAAGAAATGCTTTTTTCATATATATGTATATATATATTTGGTTTTTATCTATACCAATTTAATCTAATTTATTAACTTAATTAGCTATATACTATACACACACACATACATATATATCTTTATTTGTAACATGAGATATCTTTATTAATCTGCCTCTACAAGAGGCTATTGATAATTTTTATTTTTTGCCTTTACCTATTATGTGAGCCAGCTAGTGTCCCGGTAGTTACAAAGATCTAATATTTTAACTTGGCCCCCATTCCCCTTCTTTCTCCCTCCCCCCTCCCCTTTTCTCAACAGTGCAATGTCCGTAATAACTTATTATCCTTTTGAGACAACGTAATAAACGCATCGATTCATGTAATTTTAGTGACCGAGAGTTAGGTCACATGATCGGGGTATCTCATTCAGCCACGCCCCCACATTAGGGCTTTCTTCTATGATTGTTTCACGTTTCCTTGTGTGAGCGCTACGATAACGCAATGACGCACGATACAATGACGTAGGTGTCACGTGCGCTAGTGTCTGGGATCACATGACCCTTGTTAGCTCTATATCGTAAGGTCTGTTAACTATATTAACGTACAGCGCGGGGTCATGTGCTCATATGTCACACATCACATGATCGTTTTAGTTAATGAAGAATGCCGAATATATCACTTCTGGATGTGTTTTTTATTATCTGATGTTATCCGTTTGGAAGAAGGTTTATATTAGAAAGATGGAGAGTTGTGTATAGCAACTTTGCATAGTGTAAACAATAGTTTTATGATGGTGTGTGTTATCTACACTTGTCCCCGCCTCCAAGATGGCCGCTGCCTGTGGACACATGCAAAGCTCATGGGGGCACTGATGAGCGTACCCGTCGCGCGTTGCCGCGAAGACAGACAGACATACATACATTTGTTTTTATATATCTAGATAACAACCAATCGCAACGCAGCTTTCAAGTTACCTCAGCGGTATAATATATAACAACCAATCACAGCACAGCAGCTTTCATGTTACCTCAGCAGTATAATATATAGCAACCAATCATAGCACAGCTTTCATGTTACCTCAGCAGTATAAGAAATAGCAACCAATCAGAGCACAGCTTTCATTTTACCTCAGCAGTATAAGAAATTGCAACCAATCACAGCACAACTTTCATTTTACCTCAGCATTCTCAATATCCAGCAATTGTTTTGCGAAACGTTCGGCGGATGCATCATTTTGTAGTTGAACACGCATCCCGTTGCTCGTAATGCCTTTTGCTTTTGTGCTTGAGATGGAAATCAAACGATCTTTGTCTGGGGGGCATAACTGTCGACGATGCTCGCAGGATAGGTGTACTATGCCAGTACTCTTCCCAGGAGTGTACTCAACAACTTCCCAAAGTTTCATGGCGATTAGATGAATGGTGTATTAGCGCAAAAAGGACAGACAGACAGACATTCCTTTTTATATAAATAGATGACATCAGGAAGTGAGAGAATTAGATTCCGTACGTAAAATTTGGACGCCAATTCTTTTGTGCTAGAATTGAATAATTGAGTTGGGACCCATTAACCTTTCCTATTTATGACATAATCAATGCTCGTGCCAAATTTCAAGTTTCTATGACATTGGGAAGCGAGAAAATTAGATTCCGTACGTAAAATTTGGACGCTAATTCTTTTGCGCTTAGAATTGAATAATCGAGTTGGGACCTAATACCTTTTCCTATTTATGACATAATCAATGCTTGTGCCAAATTTCATGTTTCTATGATATTGAGAAGGGAGAAAATTACATTCCGTACGTAAAATCTGGACGCTAATTCTTTGGCGCATAGAATTGAATAATCGAGTTGGGACCCATTAAATTTTCCTATTAATGACATAATCAATGCTTGTGCCAAATTTCAAGTTTCCGTGACATTGGGAAGCGAGAAAATTAGACTCCGTACGTAAAATTTGGACGCTAATTCTTTGGCGCTTAGAATTGAATAATCGACTTGGGACCCATTAGCTTTTCCTATTTATGGCATAATCAATGCCCGTGCCAAATTTCAAGTTTCTATGTGAGAAAATGACATTCCGTACGTAAAATTTGGACGCTAATTCTTTGGCGCTTAGAATTGAATAATGGAGTTGGGACCCATTAACTTTTCCTATTTATGACATAATCAATGCTCGTGCCAAATTTCACGTTTCTATGACATCGCAAAGTGAGAGAATTAGTGGCAGTGATGGAAATCGAACGATCTACGTGGGGAGGGGCGTAACTGTCGACGACGCTCGCACGCGCGCCATTTATCGTAGGATAGATGTACTATGCCTATAATCTTCCCAGGAATGTACTCAACAACTTCCCAAAGTTTCATGGCGATCGGATGAATGGTGTAGTAGTGCATAAAGGACAAACAGACACACTCACAGACAGACATGCATACATTCAATTTTATATATATAGAAGATGGAGAGTTGTGTATAGCAACTTTGCATAGTGTAAACAATAGTTTTATAATGGTGTGTGTTATCTACACTTGTCCCCGCCTCCAAGATGGCCGCTGCCTGTGGACACATGCAAAGCTCATGGGGGCACTGATGAACTTCTTGATTGTAAGTCTTGTTTTTGTCTATATATACTGTTTATGTATGATTTATTTTTATGCTTGAAAAAGACCATGTTTGGCTGAAACGCGTTGCAAATAAACCAGTTACTTCTATATTTCATTGGAACATTCTTCTCCAGCGAGCGCTGGGGCCATTTTTCTCTATTCAATGTGGGGTCCCCTGTCTGGGGCACCCAAGGAACCCTGCAGTTCTCCGAATTTCCGGATGCGGAGGAAGGATTTTCATCTTAATTGTTAAGGTGATCTTGGACTAGGAGGTGCTGGCAGGGCCTGTCCACGACTGGACCCTGCTCAGTACCGGGTAACTCCCTATTAGTATTCTAATCTCACTATATATGACCACAGGAGTGCTGCACTGACCTTCGTTTCTTTATTTGGGCATATCTACAACCTCTCAGAACTAGAGTTAGGATCTGTCATGGAGATTAATAGAAAACAGCTTTCAGAACAAGATCTGTCCATTTTGAGTATCTAGTGATGCCGTTCGGTTTCTGCAATCCTCACAGACATTTGCAGCCAGGGTTTCCAATGCAGTGTTATGAGTGGGAAGACAAGTGTGTTCAATATGCATAATGTTTAGCTAGGCTACACTATTGGACAAAGTGTGGAACTAGCGATTTGCAGTCATTAAGCTACATTACCCAAATTATCTGGGTGTTTCCCATCCAGGCCAAAAGTGAATGCACAGAGGCAACAAGCTCACCAACCACATCCCCAAGGGTCGACCCAGCTAGGATATAGGAGGAGCCAGGGCCATCCACTTGACTTGGCCCATCTCAAGGGCCATAGCCTGCATTATCAGCAAGCAGAGCCAGGCGAACAAGGGAGAAGGACCCAGTGGGATGCCTTGTGAACCAGCAAGTCCTGCCTCAAGACTGGTGGGCTGGGTGCATAACTTTGGGCAGACTTTGGTGGACAGTTTGAAGGCCTTGGCTGTGGAGTGCTGCTTCCCACTGCAGTCTGCAATCATGACATTAATAGAAATATCTTCCTCCCCAGTGATGCCAGACTGCTATGTAAAGGCATACATCAGTTCAGGCTAAATTGCTGCCTCCATCCCAGAGCCTTCCTTCATGTCGCTTTGATTTTGTTTACTTTGTTATGTAATTTTTTTGCTAAAAAATGTGTAGATTTTTTCAAAAGCCGATGTGGTGAATTTAATGTTGTTCATATCCCTTCTTTAAAAGAAAAAAAAAAGTTTTTTATTATTGTATGTGTTTTTCTTGTTTTCAGCCCTCGAAAACGTAAAAGAATTTTAGCGCTATTCCCCAACAGGTTTAACAAAAAAAGTGTCAACATTCTTGTTAAGGGTGTACAGAGGCCTTTACTGGGTATCCCATTTAATCTACACATGAGCACCTTGCTGGAGAACAAAACTATGTAATTTGTTGTAAGAACGTTGTAAAATTGCATAGGTCCCAACTAAATTACTATTGCGGGCCTATGCGACTGTATCTATGGCAACAATATACCAGCCATTCGCCTTTGAACCTTCAGCACTGATGTTTTAGCTTACACAAACTTTTTTTTATACACAATGATAGATGAACAATTTTTGAAAGGCTTGACAATTACACTACCTTTAGCAAATGTGTGAAGATTACTGCAGACACATGGTTTAGGCAGTGACGAAGCAGGCAAGCACAGGTAAAATATCCTGAATTTGCTATTTTAGATTCAAAAGATATTTATGCACGTTTGTCAACATTACAAATATTTAGTGTGAACTCGCATAAATTGCGGAAGAGAAAAAAAAAATTCCTGGCCCATTAAGGTCGAGGAATGCCTCGGCCTCCGCAATCACATTCTGGTTACTGGACTGGTGGTCTCCCTTGATGTTATATAGCTTAGTGTAGTAGCTCTTAAATTCCTCTAATATGTCTGAAGAAGCGTGGACCAGGCCTCCCTGACCTGACTGGATTTTGGAAATGTGTGTTAAGGGAGCTCTAAAATGAAGGGCCTTTGCTAACCATCTTCTGCACTTATCCCCATACTCAAAGGAACCAAGGCATAGCCTGTCCCTCAAACCCAAGGACCGTTGGTCAGGAATGCTCAAAATTTGTTGTCTTAGCGTGAAAATTTCTACCTTCGGAACTTCCTGTTGGGGCCGTTTATAAGCTGCCTCCTTGGACTGTAAACTTTGTATTAGCGGAGTTATCTTTTTTAAAGTCTCGATCCATGTGCGATCAGAACTTCCCTAAGGACGCATTTTAGTGCTTCCCATTGTATGGGAGCTCCTGTGCTGTTGCTCTGGTGAGTTTCTATGAACTCTGCTATTGCTTTTTTTAATGTCTAGTATGCATCCTTAAGAAGATTGTCGTTGAGCCTCCAGGAAAAGCCCCAAGTCGACTGCCGCAGTTCGAAAATTCATCACAGACCGGTGCATGGTTGGACCAGATAAGATTGCCCTGGTAGCATCTCAGGGAGCAGTCCAAAAAACTCTGCGAGACTAGAAGTATGTCTATCCTACTGTATGAGTTGTGGGCCAAGGAGTGGAATGTGTAATCCCTGACCCCCGGATGAAGGATCCTCCACAGGTCAACCAGATGCATTGCATCCAGCATATGTTTGAATGTGCAAAGCGCTGCTCGAAATACGGAGGTCCTACCTGACGACGTGTCTATCTCCAGGTCCAGGACCAGGTTGAAATCACCCCCTAGTATGATCCTGGAGCCTCCGGCGAATTCCGCCAGTGTTTGTAGCATACTTGATGCACCTGTGATCTTATCCCAGTTAGGGAGATAGACATTAGCTAAAGTTACAATAGACCCAGCTGCATCAATTTTCAGGAAAACATAACGCCCATCTGGATCCGTTTTAGAATCAAGAACCTGATGTCTAAACTCTTTGTGTAGAGCTATTGACACACTTTTTAGAGGGGTGGGGGCCATGCAACCAGGTGGGATAATATCTGGAACGACAGGAGGAGACTGTCAGTTCGAAAGTGTGTTTTCTGGAACCTGGCCACCATCACACACTTCTTGTGGAAGTGGTAGAGTATCTGGTTCCTTTTCTGTTGAACATTTAGCCCTTCCACGTTCAAAGTACTACATGTTAGGTCACCCATAATGTCTGAAGAAAAAAAGAACTGGCCCCCCAGGGGGAGGTTGGGGGAGAGGAGAGGAGCAGGGTAAGGGAGAAAAACAGTAGAAAGACAAGACACAGACATTTAACATATAAGACAAAAGGTTATTATCATGGTATGACAGACAGCAACGGCCAACGGAGCCCTTGCTTCCCGGCAGAGCTGTGGAAGCCAACAAACGTCCACCCCCACCACCCGCACTATAGATTAAACTTCTTGAATAAACATTATCAACCCCCAACAGGTCCCGGACCCTCTAGGACAAGCTCAGGTCCTTTTGACAAGGTACAAGAGTGCAAGCCACTATATTCCCTTCACGTGAGGTCACCGGCTGGAGATGCGCATGTCCCCGGTGTTTTCAGACGCTAGTGGTCTGTTCATACTGGGCGCTAGATCTGCTTGTGAATCCCCTCCAGGTGAGGGTTGGTGTGACTCTAGTGGGCTGTAAGCCTCCGTGAGGGATCTCCCCCTTGTATCCTCCTGCTGGTGAGAGGTTCTGGGGGGTGTCAGAGTGAGCAATTGTCTTCACTCCATCTTTCCTGGTTGGGGCTGGAAGTTATGGAGAGGCCCCCTTTACTGTCCTCGTGGGGGTAGCAGTGGACATGTTTCTCTTCACCCCCAGGCCTCCCCTCTTTTCTAGCAGGGGCTGGGCGGTGTGGGGAGACCCCCCCCCTCTCTGTCCTGCTAAACTGGAAGTGTGTCGGGGCCCCACTGGGCCATGTGCTGTGATGGGCTGTTTCCCCTCTGCAGGGCTTCCCGCCTGTTCCCTCTCTGCTCCAGATATGCTGATGGCCGGACCCCAAAGGTACTCCACCTGACACCGTGCTCTCTACCTGGAAGCAGTCATCGCTCTCCATGGGATCTTCTCCACTGACTGATGGGTTTCCTGCTCTCTCTGCAGCCAGCTAGTCACTTGTGTCGGGAGCGATGCAGGGACATGTCCTAGCAGCTCATCCGCAAGTCGACCTTGCTATTTTATTAAAGATTTGACTATTTTGAATAATGCCCTACAAAAAAAAATAAATAAAGGTACAAAGATTTTTTGGCCTTTTACTGTTTCCCCAAAATTTGCATTTAATGTAATTATTAAAAAAAAAATCCTGAATTATATCCAGGACCCTTTCCTGATCAAGCTAAAGCTAAAGCTGGAAAATTTGCCACGTGGAAATGGTGTGCCAAAAGCACACTCCATAAAACGCTGTGCCCTTGTGAGCCTGTGATCTAATCCTCGCATTCTAATATTAAGGCCGTGGCAGGTAAAAAGATGCAACAAGGTGTTGAATGAGCCTGAATTCCTCATCTACTTCCAGGCTGCTTGATCCCAGAAGGTTGTGAGGACGTGGGGGCAATAGCTGGAAAAACTCGCGTCTGTCCCATCCGGCAAGCCATGAGGATACATGCATCAGTAATGCTGCCATAGTCAACTATTCATTTTTGTTAGCCATGTGCAACCCTAAAGGCGAGCTTTCTCTATGTTTTTCGGTTTTGCACTGTTTTCAGTTGTGTGATGCCAGTATCAGCTTTGACAGTATCAAGCCATCGTGTCCTTTGAGGGCCAGGTCTTCTTTTGCCACTGATCTGTCCAAGCATTATAGATTTTTCTAGTGACTGCTTGCATTACAAAGCCAAAATATGTGAGTCTGAGTCTGGTCTTCTTGCCCTCCAGTGATGTATCGGGTATTATACGATTCATGACTTCTCTGTTTGTTACTCTCACCATCCAGGGCATGCACAGAAGCCTTCACCAGCACCACAGCTCAAGCGCATCAATCCTCCTTTTATTAGCTGTTTTTGCAGTCCAGCGTTCACATCCATACATGGCTATGCAGAAAATGGTTGTTCACTTTATCTTGCATTTAGTTGCTATACCGATATCCCTACGTTTTGAGATTTTGTCCATATAAAGCACTGAGTTTCGTCCCAACTAGAGATGAGCGAACGTACTCGTAATGAGTACTGACGCACCCGAGTACCGCCATTTTCGAGTACTTCAGTACTCGCGCGTAAAGATTCGGGGGGCGCCGGGGAGCGGGGAGAGGCGCGGCGGTGCGGGGGGTAGCAGCGGGGAACAGGGGGGAGCCCTCTCTCCCTCTCCCCCCCACTCCCCGCCGCAACCCCCCGCGCCGCCACGGCGCCCCCCGAATTTTTTCGCCCGAGTACGGAAGTACTCCAAAATCGTGGTACTCGGGCGAAAAAGGGGCGGGGCCGAGCACGTTCGCTCATCTCTAGTCCCAACGCTATCCTACATTTCGGCTATAGTCTGGTCATCTGGCCCTTCATTAATATATCAGGTCTTATATGCTTCAGGACGTCTCTGCTGGTTACTCTCGCTGTCCAAGACATACGCAGCAGCTTTCGCCAGCACCACAGCTCAAATGCATCAATCCTTCTTCTATCAGCTTTTTTCCGCAGTCCAGCTTTCACATCCACACATGGCTAGGGGTAAAAGGTGGTTTGCACCATTCTGCATTTAGTTGCTATACTGATATCCCTACTTTTTTAGATTTTCGCCCCAATGCTATAGTACGTTTTATCACTGGCATAGATTGTCCAGCCTGGTCAATTTTGGAGCCAAGCAAAATGAAGTCTTGCAAACATTCTATGATCTCATTGTCAATTTTGATGTTCAGTTTTAATTTTCCATATCACCTACTTCAGCCCTTCTTCTGCTTCCACAAGCAGAGTTGGTTCACCTGCATAACAGACTGTTGAGGTTTCTTCCACCTATTTTCACCCTGATTTTCAATTTGTCTAGGCGCATTTTCTGCATGATCACTTCCGCATATAGGTTAAACAAGAAAGGTGAGAGGATGCAGCCCTGTCGGACGCCTAAGCTGATCCCATACCAATCTGTGTCCCCATAATGTGTTCTCACAGTGGCTTCTTGATTGGTATAAAGTGATTTATTAGCTTAACAAGATATGCCCATACGCCAAGTTCTTGTAGGGCCTGCCATAGTTAGTCATAGTTAGAGATGAGCGAGCACCAAAATGATCGGGTGCTCGTTACTCGAGTTGAACTTCCCGCGATGCTTGAGGGTTCGTTTCGAGTAACGAACCCCATTGAAGTCAATGGGCGACCAGAGCATTTTTGTATGGGACCTATGCTCCGCTAAGGTTTTCATTTGTGAAAATCTGGGAAATTCAAGGAAGTGATGGGAACGACACAGAAACGGATAGGGCAGGCGAGGGGCTACATGTTGGGCTGCATCTCAAGTTCCCAGGTCCCACTATTAAGCCACAATAGCGGCAAGAGTGCCCCCCCCCCAGCAATTTTTACTTCTGAAAAACCCTCATTAGCAAGGCATACCTTAGCTAAGCACCACACTACCTCCAACAAAGCACAATAACTGCCTGCATGACACTCCGCTGCCACTTCTCCTGGGTAACATGCTGCCCAACCGCCCATTTCAGTAATAGTAGCAGTCAAGACAGGCCCCAGTAACAATTCCAAAGCAGCAGTATAGGGGGAGCACAGTATTAGTTCCATTTCAGTAGTAGTTGCAGTCTAGACAGGCCCCAGTAACATATCACTAGCAGCAGTATAGGGGGAGCACAGTATTAGTTCCATTTCAGTAGTAGTAGCAGTCAAGACAGGCCACAGTAACATTCCCGTTGCAGCAGTTTAGGGAGATAACAGTCTCTTGCACATTTCAGCAGTTGCAGTATAGACAAGGCCCCAGTTACATTTATGTAGCAAAAGTGTAGGCCAACCCCACACACCTTGCTGTACCATGAGTGCAGGTGAAGCCCATAAAAATTACTAGGATTACACTGTAGGCGAGGGCCCCAAAAAATTGGTGTACCAACAGTACTAATGTACCTCAGAAAAATTGCCCATGCCCAACCAAGAGGGCAGGTGAAACACATTAATCGCTTTGGTTACTGTGGCTTAATTTGTAACTAGGCCTGGAGGCAGCCCAGATAAAATGAAAATTGGTTCAGGTGCAAGTCTCAGCGCTTTAATGAGAATTGAAACATATAAACATTGTTTACAAAAGTAATATGACTGAGCCTTGTGGGCCTAAGAAAAATTGCCCGTTCGGTGTGATTACTTGAGGTTTCAGGAGGAGCAGGAGGAGGAGGATGAATATAATACACAGATTGATGAAGCTAAAAGGTCCACGTTTTTGATGGTGATAGAGAACGATGCTTCCATCCGCGGGTGCAGCCTACGTATTGTTTAGGTACCGCTGCTGTCCGCTGGTGGAGAAGAGAAGTCTGGGGAAATCCAGGCTTTGTTCATCTTTATGAGTGTAAGCCTGTTGGCACGGTCAGTTGACATGCGGGTATGCTTATCCGTGATGATTCCCCCAGCCGCCCTAAACACCCTCTCTGACAAGACGCTAGCCGCAGGGCAAGCAAGCACCTCCAGGGCATACAGCGCGAGTTCAGGCCACGTGTCCAGCTTCGACACCCAGTAGTTGTACAGAGCAGAAGCGTCACGGAGGACGGTCGTGCGATCGGCTACGTACTCCCTCACCATCCTTTTTCAGTGCTCCCGTCGACTCAGCCTTGACTGGGGAGCAGTGACACAGTCTTGCTGGGGAGCCATAAAGCTGACAAAGGCCTTGGAGAGTGTTCCCCTGCCTGGGCTGTACATGATGCCTGATTTCTGCGCCTCCCCTGCTACCTGGCCCTCGGAACTGCGCCTTCTGCCACTAGCGCTGTCGAATGGGAATTTTACCATCAGTTTGTCCACCAGGGTCCTGTGGTATGGCATCACTCTCGAACCCCTTTCGTCTTCGGGTATGACAGTGGAAAGGTTCTCCTTATACCGTGGGTCGAGCAGTGTGTACACCAAGTAATCCATAGTGGCCAGAATGCGTCTAATGCGAGGGTCACGAGAAAGGCATCCTAACATGAACTGTACGCAACACATGGCTGTCCTCACTAGGAAGATCACTTTCAGGATCCTCCTCCTCCTCCGGCCATACATGCTGAAAGGATGACAGGCAAGCAGCATGGGTACCCTCAGTAGTGGGCCAAGCTGTCTCTTCCCTCTCCTCCTCATTCTCCTCCCCCTCCTCCTCCTCCAAAACGTGCTGAGATATAGACATGAGGGTGCTCTGACTATCCAGTGACATACTGTCTTCCCCCGCCTCCGTTTCCGAGCGCAAAGCGTCTGCCTTTATGCTTTGCAGTGAACTTCTCAAGAGGCATAGCAGACGAATGGTGATGCTAATGATTGCAGCATCGCCGCTCACCATCTGGGTAGACTCCTCAAAGTTTCCAAGGACCTGGCAGATGCCAACCAGGCCCACTCTTCTGTAAAGAATTGAGGAGGCTGACTCCCACTACGCCGCCCATGTTGGAGTTGGTATTCTACTATAGCTCTACACTGCTCATAGAGCCTGGCCAACATGTGGAGCGTAGAGTTCCACCGTGTGGGCACGTCGCACAGCAGTCGGTGCACTGGCAGATTAAACCGCTGTTGCAGGGTCCGCAGGGTGGCAGCGTTCGTGTTGGACTTGCGGAAATGTGCGTTGACCCGGTGCACCTTTTCGAGCAGGTGGGTAGCTTTTCAGAAAGCGCTGAACCACCAAATTAAAGACGTGGGCCAGGCATGGCACGTGCGTGAGGCTGCCGAGCTGCAGAGCTGCCACCAGGTTACGGCCGTTGTCACACACGACCATGCCCGGTTGGAGGCTCAGCGGCGAAAGCCAGCGGTCGGTCTGCTATGTCAGACCTTGTAGCAGTTTGTGGGCCGTGTGTCTGTTCTCTCCTAAGCTGAGTAGTTTCAGCACGGCCTGCTGACGCTTGACCACCGCTGTGCTGCCACGCCGCGCGACACCGACTGCTGGCGACGTGCTGCTGCTGACACATCTTGATTGCGAGACAGAGGTTGCGTAGGAGGAGGAGGAGGAGGAAGGTTTAGTGGAGGAAGCATACACCGCCGCAGATACCAGCACCGAGCTGGGGCCCGCAATTCTGGGGGTGGGTAGGACCTGAGCGGTCCCAGGCTCTGACTCGGTCCCAGCCTCCACTAAATTCGCCCAATGTGCCGTCAAGGAGATATAGTGGCCCTGCCCGCCTGTGCTTGTCTACGTGTCTGTTGTTAAGTGGACCTTGCCAGTAAGCGCGTTGGTGGGGGCGCGTACAATGTTGCGGGAGACGTGGTCGTGCAGGGCTGGGACGGCACATCGGGAAAAGTAGTGGCGACTGGGAACCGAGTAGCGCGGGGCCGCCGCCATCATGTTTTTGAGAGCCTCCATTTCCACAAGCCTATACGGCAGCATCTCCAGGCTGATCAATTTGGCTATGTGCACGTTTAACGCTTGAGCGTGCGGGTGCGTGGCGGCGTACTTGCACTCAAATAGTTGCACTAGCGATGGCTGGACGCTGCGCTGAGAGACATTGCTGGATGGGGCTGAGGACAGCGGAGGCGAGGGTGTGGGTGCAGGCCGGGAGACAGTCGTGTCTGTGTCCTGAGAGGGGGGTTGGGGCCATGGGGGAGAGGCAGTGGTGCAAACCGGAGGCGGTGAACGGCCTTCGTCCCACCTTGTGGGGTGCTTGGCCATCATATGCCTGCGCATGCTGGTGGTGGTTCCCCGGCTGATCTTGGTGCGACAAACCTTGCACACCACAGTTCATCGGTCGTCTGCACTTTCAGTGAAAAACTGCTACACCTTTGAGCACCTCTGCCTCTGCAGGGTGGCATGGCGCAAGGGGGCGCTTTGGGAAACGGTGGATTATTCGGTCTGGCCCTGCCTCTACCCCTGGCCACAGCATTGCCTCTTCCAACCTGCCCTGCTGCTGCACTTGCCTCCCCCTCTGAAGACCTGTCCTCAGTAGGCTTAGCAAACCAGGTGGGGTCAGTCACCTCATCGTCCAGCTGCTCTTCCTCTGAATCCTCTGTGCGCTCCTCCCTCGGACTTACTGCCCTTACTACTACCTCACTGATAGACAACTGTGTCTCATCATCATCATCCTCCTCACTCACTGAAAGCTCTTGAGACAGTTGCCGGAAGTCCCCAGCCTCATCCCCCAGACCCCGGGAACTTTCCAAAGGTTAGGCATCGGTCACGACAAACTCCGCCGGTGGGAGAGGAACCATTGCTGCCCAATCTCGGCAGGGGCCCGAGAACAGTTCCTGGGAGTCTGCCTGCTCCTCAGAATGTGTCATTTTCATGTAGTGAGGAGGCTGGGAGGAAGGAGGAGCAGCAGCCAGAGGATTCAGAGTTGCAGCCGTGGACGTCGTAGAAGACTGGGTGGTCGATAGATTGCTGGATGCACTTTCTGCCATCCACGACAGGACCTGCTTAGACTGCTCAGTTTCTAATAAAGGTCTACCTCGTGGACCCATTAATTGTGATATGAATCTGGGGACCCCAGAAACGTGCCTCTCTCCTAATCCCGCAGCAGTCGGCTGCGATACACCTGGACCAGGAGCTCGGCCTGTGCCCACACCCTGACTTGGGCCTCCGCGTCCTCGCCCGCGTCCATGTCCTCTAGGCCTACCCCTACCCCTCAGCATGGTGCATTACGAGTAGAGCAGAAACAGAACGCTGTAATTAAATGTGCCGCTTATTGGCCTATGGTTGGAGGCTGACTTCGCTTACGGAACGCATAGCAGAGCCAGGAAACAATTATGCGCAAGCCTGTAGTCAGACCTAGGTGCGTATGACTGAGCTACTGGAATTCACAGGGCAGAACCAGTCAAGTGGCCAAAGGCCAGTGGTAGGCCTTAAGTATTTTGCTTCAATTTTTTAAAATGTTGAGGTGAAAAACCAGACAGACACCGTATGCAGCATATATATGTATACTCTTTCCCTCTGGCGGGATGACGGCGATCATGTAACCGACACAGCAGAGCCAGGAAACAATTATGTGCAAGCCTGCTGTAACGCTTAGCTGGGTAATAATGAGCGACTACTACCCCCAGCAGACACGCAGTGAACTGTACACGGTCACAGGCTTGGCTGGGTATTAATTAGTGACTACTACCCCCAGCACACACGCAGTAAACTGAAAACGGTCACAGGCAGCCCAAATATAGTATTTTTTCCCAATTTTTGGGAAAAAGCCCACTGCCTATATAGTCTGTATATGGATTTCCCTGTTGGAGGATGACTGTGGTTATTGAAAGCACAATGCAGCCAGAAAAAATTATGCGTAACGCTGCAGTAACACCTAGCTGGGTATTAATGAGTGACTACTACCCCCAGCAGGCACGCAGTAAACTGAACACGGTCACAGGCAGCCCAAAGATTTTTTTTTCCAATTTTTTTGAAAAAGCCCACTGCCTATATAGCCAGTATATCTCTTTCCCTGTACCACTGTCCCTGCCTCACCAGTACTGCCCCTATACTCAGTAAAATGACTGCAGACTGAAGACGCTATGGTCTGCACGCCCGATATACAAAAAAAAAAAATTTTGCAAAACTGCTAAAAGCAGCCTCAACAGTACTGCACACGGTCAGATGTGGCCCTAAGAAGGACCATTGGGGTTCTTGAACATAAAGATAACAGCCTAACACTCTCCCTATAGCAGCTACAGCAAGACGGCACTTTCCCTAAAGTCTCTCAGCGTGCATCTGTGGTGAGCCGCGGCCGGCCCCAGTTTATATACTCGGGGATCTCCCCAGCCACTCACTGCAGGGGGGTGGGATAGGGCTGGAACTTCACAGGAGGAAGTTGTAATGCCTTCCCTGTGTTTCTATTGGCCAGAAAACGGCGCAAAATTTTCTGGGAAGAAAATGGAAGTGACTCGAACACCGCGTGGTGCTCGTCTCGAGTAACGAGCATCTCGAGCACCCTAATACTCGAACGAGCATCAAGATCGGACGAGTACGCTCGCTCATCTCTAGTCATAGTGGACACAGTCAAATGCTTTGATGCAGTTGATGAAGCACATGTAGATATTCTTTTGGTATTCTCGAGCTTCTTCCATGGTCCATCACAGGTTTGCGATATGGTCGCTGGTGCCGCATCCTCCCCGGAATCCTGTCTGCACATCAGGGAGCGCCGCATCAACTACTAATCTCAGGATTTCCGGTAAAATTTTGAGAAGGATCTTGCTTGCATGCAGAATGTGGACTATTGTTTGGTAGTTAGAACAATTCTGTGAGTCGCCTTTCTTTGGTAGAGGGATGAAGACAGATCTTTTCCATTTCTGTGGCCATTGTGTGGATGCCCATATTGCCTGGCACAGCACTGTGATGGTTTTCACTGTTACTGGCAGCAATAGCTCTGCTGGTATGTTATGTATGCCTGGTGCTTTATTTTTAGCTAGTTGTTTCATTGCCGTAACCACTTCTGGCTCCATAATGGAGGGCTCCAAGTCCAGGGGCTCCACATCATGCAATAGTCTTGGCATGTGGTTGCAGGCATATAGTTCCTCTGAGTATTTCCTCCACCTATGCTTGATACTCTGTTGATTATTTTGTTCCTTCCCATTTTTGCCTTTGATTGTGTTGTTGCGTGCCATGAAAGGTTTTTGGGCCAGCCTGACCTGTGAGAATAGGCCTCGCATATGGCTTTTCATGGCTTCTGCTTCAACTTGTTTGCAACGCTCATTCCAGTCCATTTCCTAGTTACCGAACATCGTTTTTGCTGCTGGCTGCCCTTTATGCTCTTCTTTATCAGCTATTCTGAGGGTTTGCTCAGAACCCAGCCATGTATCCTATATACACCGCTCCCAAGCCCGTATAAATAGCAAGGGTTAGGAAAAGACCTGACAACCTACCCTGTAAAAACTTTGCCTTGGAAACCCTACGTAAGAGCTCTCCAATGATTCAGATATGGTATCCAATGGCAGGCCCCCCGGGCCAAAGGATTCTCTAAATGCTAAAGAGCAAGATGTGAGTACAAGTAGTCGAGGTTCCCTCAGTAGCCTTTATTATAAACAAGCAGACTTCAAAAGCTGTAGAAAGTTTTAGAACAATCAGTGACCATATTACTGCTATCCAGATACGTGGTAAGCCAGTGGACATCTCAGTCTTACAGGTCTATACCCCAACGACGGATGCTGATGAGGAAGCCATTGAAGATTTTCATGCCAACATCTTGAAAACTCTAAACGAAGTGCCAAAGAAGGACATCATTTACATTATGGGTGACTTCAATTCCAAAGTCAGCAGCCAGACAGAAGCAACCGACACAGGAAGATTTGGGCTTGTGGAAATGAAATGAAGTTGGTGATCGTTTGGTACAGTTCTGCCATGAAAACCGGCTAAGGATAACAAACACATGGTTTATGCAACCCAAACGCAGAATGTACACGTGGACATCTCCCAACGGCCTCCATAGAAAGCAGATTGATACATCCTGTGTAATCATAGTTCAATTGTTGCAATAAAAACCTGGCGCCGACAGCAGCTCTGATCATGAACCCACAATCCAGATAATGGGAACTTGACAAGCAGAAAGAATGCTTCAATCTATATTAGATCCAATATGCCACAAAAACAAGCAGGTTTACAGAGAATGTGTTTCGGGTTCACAAGCGAACCCTTCTTCACCTCAGTGTTAAAATCATGTGTAACCTGCTTAAATAGATATCTACCATCACCAAGTAAAAAACAACCTGTGTGTTAACCCTTGGAACGCTGAATAGAACATTGAAATGGAATGTGCTCTGCTATTAGCACCAACCAGTGTATATGTATAGCTGTATGTATCAGGTAATTCATTATTGTTAGTTGATGCACATAATAAACTTATGATGTTATAAACAAAATGTGTCGTGTTAAATTACATTAACCCCTTAGTGACCAAGCCTGTTTGCGCCTTAATGACCAGGCCAAATTTTGCAAATCTGACATGTGTCACTTTAACATGGAAAAACACCAGAAAGGTTTTGCATATCCAAGCAATTCTGACATTGTTTTTTCGCCACATGTTGTGCTTCATTTAGGCGGAAAAAATAGACTGATAGAAATTGTGTTTATTTATTAAAAGCGCCAAAATTGGGAAAATTTTGAAAAAATCGTCATTTTTTCACATTTCCAACTGCAATATCTTAAATATGTGCAAACATAATATAGAAATTTTTGCTAAGATTTATATTTCCACCCGTTTACTTTATTTTGGGCGCACATTGGAAAAACTTTTGGTTTTTTTTAACCATTTAGGAGACGTACAAATTTAACATTACTTTTTAGCATTTTGAGGAACACTTTGTTTTCCTATACCAAGCCAGGATTGGAAAGGCTCATGAGTGTCAGAATAATAGATACCCCCCCCCAAATGACCTCATTTTAAAAACTACACCCCTTAGTGTATTCACTGAGGGGTGTCATGAGTATTTTGACCCTGACCGTTTTTTTCAGTAATTAATTCAATTTAGAGGAGAAAAAGTAAAATTTCATATTTTTGCATATCTGTCATTTTAAAGACATATTTTTTTCCTATAGTTTACATGAAAACCAGGATTTGCACCCCAAAATGGATACCCCTATTTCTCCCGTGTTCAGAAATATACCCATTGTGGCCCTATTGTTATATCTGAGTCCACAACGGGGCCCAAAATGAAAGGAGTAGTCAGTGTCTTTCAAAACAGAAATTTTGCTTGAAGTCCTTTTAGGCCCCATAGCACACATGTAGAGTTCTTGAGTGCCCAAAACCATAGAAAACCCCCACAAATGACCCCATTTTGAAAACTAGACCCCTTAAGGAATTTATCTAGGGGTGTACTGCATATTTTGACCCCACAGTTTTTGAATGAATTCAAACCAAGCAAAAGAAAAAAATTGTGATTTTCGTTTTTTTCGGCAATTCTGTCATTTTAAAAACAGCTTTTTTTGTACAGCACACATATGAAGGAAGACTTGCACCCAAAAATGGATACCCCTGTTTGTCCCGTGTTCAGAGACATACCCATTGTGGCCCTAATCTTATGTCTGGATACACAACGGAGCCCAAAATGAAAGGAGCGACCGGTGGCTTTCGGAACACAAATTTTGCTTGAAGTCCTTTTAGGCCCCATTGCCCACTTGTAGAGTTCTTGAGCGCCCAAAACCATAGAGAACCCCCACAAATGACCCCATTTTGAAAACTAGACTCCTTAACGAATTTATCTAGGGGTGTACTGCGTATTTTGACCCCACAATTTTTGAATAAATTCAAGCAAAGCAAAAGGAAAAAATTTGGATTTTTGTTTTTTTGGCAATTCTGTCATTTTAAAAACAGCTTTTTTTGTACAGCACACATATGAAGGAAGACTTACACCCCAAAATGGATACCCCTGTTTGTGCTGTTTTCAGAAATATACCCATTGTGGCCCTAATCTTATGTCCGCATGCACAACGGGGCCAAAAATAAAAGGAGTTAACGGTGGCTTTCAGAACATAGATTTTGCTTGAAGTCCTTTTAGGCCCCATTGCCCACTTGTAGAGTTCTTGAGCGCCCAAAACCATATAGAACCCCCACAAATGACCCCATTTTGAAAACTAGACCCCTTAAGGAATTTATCTAGGGGTGTACTGCATATTTTGACCCCACAGTTTTTGAATGAATTCAAACCAAGCAAAAGAAAAAAATTGTGATTTTCGTTTTTTCGGCAATTCTGTCATTTTAAAAACAGCTTTTTTTGTACAGCACACATATGAAGGAAGACTTGCACCCAAAAATGGATACCCCTGTTTGTCCCGTGTTCAGAGACATACCCATTGTGGCCCTAATCTTATGTCTGGATACACAACGGAGCCCAAAATGAAAGGAGCGACCGGTGGCTTTCGGAACACAAATTTTGCTTGAAGTCCTTTTAGGCCCCATTGCCCACTTGTAGAGTTCTTGAGCGCCCAAAACCATAGAGAACCCCCACAAATGACCCCATTTTGAAAACTAGACTCCTTAACGAATTTATCTAGGGGTGTACTGCGTATTTTGACCCCACAATTTTTGAATAAATTCAAGCAAAGCAAAAGGAAAAAATTTGGATTTTTGTTTTTTTGGCAATTCTGTCATTTTAAAAACAGCTTTTTTTTGTACAGCACACATATGAAGGAAGACTTACACCCCAAAATGGATACCCCTGTTTGTGCTGTTTTCAGAAATATACCCATTGTGGCCCTAATCTTATGTCCGCATGCACAACGGGGCCAAAAATAAAAGGAGTTAACGGTGGCTTTCAGAACATAGATTTTGCTTGAAGTCCTTTTAGGCCCCATTGCCCACTTGTAGAGTTCTTGAGCGCCCAAAACCATATAGAACCCCCACAAATGACCCCATTTTGAAAACTAGACCCCTTAACGAATTTATCTAGGGATGTACTGCATATTTTGACCCCACAGTTTTTGAATAAATTCAAGCAAAGCAAAAGGAAAAAAATAGGATTTTCATTTTTTGGGCTATTGTGTCAATTTAAAAACAGTTTTTATTGTACAGCACACATATAAATGAAGGCTTTCACCCCAAAATGGATACCCCTGTTTGTCCCGTGTTCAGAAACATGCCCATTGTGGCCCTAATAGACTTACAGGACCCATGGCTAGGCCTACAATGAAAGGAATACCCGTTGGATTTCAGGGTACCACTGAATAAATTTCAGGCCCCATTGCCCACTTATAGAGCCATTGAGCGGCCAAAACTATAAAGAACCCCCTCAAATGACCCCATTTTGAAAACTAGACCCCTTAACGAATTCATCTAGGGGTGTACTGCGTATTTTGACCCCACAGTATTTGAATGAATCTAAGCAAAGTAGAAGGAAAAAGTTACGATTTTCAATTTTTTTGGCAATTTTTTCAATTTAAAAACATTTTTTTTGTACAGTGCACATAGGAATGAAGACGTTCACCCCAAAATGGATACCCCCGTTTGTCTCGAGTTCAGAAACATACCCATTGTGGCCCTCATCTACTTACAGGACGCATGGCAAGGCCTATAAAGGACGGAACACCTGTTGGATTTTAGGGCACAACTGAATAAATTCCAGGCCCCATTGCTTATTTGTACAGAATAAAGATTGACTCCCTAAAAATCCCCCCCCCCCGCGCCCTTTTTGGTGTTCGCAAATCTTAGATAAAAGTAAAAATGTGAACTGTGTAGTATTTCCGAAGACAGGGGTAATTACGGAGGCTGGTTGGAATGGGCCCATGGGGCAATAAAACCGGGTATCCCCCCCTCCTCTCATGCTTTTTGGGGGTATTTCGTGACCTCAGTGGTGGGTATGGGGTGTAAAAAGTGGCGTTCCGTGAGTCTCCGTAAGCTTGATGAGGTGCGGCGGTCTCACACAGAAGGCGCTCAACAAGGTGCTCCTGGAACTGCAGGAAGGCGAGCGTTCCTGGGGCTTCTTGTAAAATACGTATCACAGGTAGCTGTCTGAATAACGCCGGGCTCACGTGGGTGCAGGCGGAATCCGCTTGTGGAGGCCCACAGCGGATCCCATCTGTGAGCCCGGCTGTGACCCTGCGTACGGCTGCGTAATGTACTGCGCATAACTGCCTACTCACACAGGCGGTCATGCACAGTACACCTTTTTTTGTATTTCCCGCACCGTCGCTTAGCGATGACGGGGGTACCCGCAGCCCGTATACAACGTAGTTGCGTATGGGCTGCGGGTATATCCACGACCATGGAGCACAATGGGCTCTACGTTGCAAATATCCGCAGTAAAACAGAACCTGCTGCGTTCTCTTTTCTGCGAGTGGATTACGCAATTCCAACCCGCTAATGTGAGCGGAATTGTGTAATCCAATGCGATTGATCTGCGTAATACCGTGGATCAGACGCATGCAGAATCCATAATTGCTATGCGGTCATGTGAGACCGGCCTAAGGTAGATCGCTACCTTTTTATCACGTGACCGAGGACCGTTCAACGAGGCCACCCGTCACTGCTCCAGGCTCTCTGTGACCGTTGGTCGCTGGGAGCAAGGAGATTTTAAATTTCCTGGGCTCCCCGACTGCTGCGCATGTGTCCGGCTTTTTGCCGGCAATCGCATGTGCAGAATTCGGGAAGGTCCACGGAGGAAGATCGCGTCGGGGTTCAAATATGCAGGCCTCCGGTAAAAAGTTTCATCTCCTCTCACCGATCGCATCAGTGAGGGGAGATGAAACTTCAAATTTTTTTTTAACTTTTACGTGATCGCCAATATTGGATAATGGCGAACACGTGACCAGGAACCGCTCACTGCGGACCCCCATTAAATCTCCATGCTCTTGGCTACGTTTTGTAGCCAGGAGCAGGGAGAATTTAAATTATCCTGGCAATCCACAGCTTTTGCGCATGCACCTGCCATTTTGGCGACGGGCGCATGTGCAGAAGCTGTGGTAAGTTCCGCGGATAAATCTGGGGGCCTTAGGTACGTACTTTCATCCTCCCTCATGGATATGATCCATGAGGGGAGATGAAACGTACGCTTTTTAAACTTTTAAAAACTTTTTTTTACTTTTTTTTTTTTTAACTTTTTTACACTTTTTTTTCACTTTACATGATCACTGTCATCCATTGGATGACAGTGATCATGTCCCCGGTATAATCTCTTGCTCCTAGCTACACATGGCAGCCAGGAGCAGAGGGATTTTAAATTTCCCGGGGCTCGAGCCCGTCTGTGCACACGCCCAATGTCAATCATAGGGCGCGCATGCGCAGACGGGGATTCGGGTCCCGGGACATCGGGACACCGCTGAGGACTGGGGGTGAGTATTTTCACCTCCCCTCATGAATCCGATCCATGAGGGGAGGTGAAACTGACTTTTTTAAAACTTTTTCGCGATCGCCGCTATCCATTGGATAACGAAGATCGCGGTACCAGGGACCGCTCACCGCAGTCCCCGCTGACATCTCCTGCCTCCCGGCTACCTACAGGAGCCGGGAGCCAGGAGATTTTAAATCTCCCGCGCCGCCGGGCCTTCTGCGCATGCGGCTGACGTAATGCCGCCTGGCGCGCATGCGCAGAAGACCGGCTTCGGGCCCCGGAGCGGCAGGAGAGCAGGGAGCAGCGTGCCGGACCTGGGTGAGTAATTTCAGCTGCGCCGATGGATCCGATCCATCAGAGCAGCTGAATCTGTAACTTTTGTGTACTTTTATTTACTTTTTTTGCGATCGGCGCTATCCATTGCATAGCACCGATCGCAATGCCGGGGGGGTGTCCGAACAGCCCGGGATGACAGCTCCATGCTGTCAGCTACCTGCGGACACCGACAGCATGGAGCTGTCACGTCCACAGCCCGAGGGGCATTATTCTCTGCAGGAAGAATGTTTTTACGTCCTCAGAGAATAAAGCCCACTTCGGGAGGACGTAAAAACACTATGGGCTGGTCGTTAAGGGGTTAATGGTAGAGATGAGCGAACGTACTCGTCCGAGCTTGATACTCGTTCGTGTATTAGCGTGTTCGAGATGCTCGTTACTCGTGACGAGTACCACGCGATGTTCGAGTTACTTTCACTTTCATCTCTGAGACGTTAGCGCACTTTTCTGGCCAATAGAAAGACAGGGAAGGCATTACAACTTCCCCCTGCAACGTTCAAGCCCTATACCACCCCCCCTGCAGTGAGTGGCTGGCGAGATCAGGTGTCACCCGAGTATAAAAATCGGCCCCTCCCGCGGCTCGCCACAGATGCATTCTGACATAGAGGAGGGAAAGTGCTGTTGGTGCCGGAGCTGCTATAGGGAGAGTGTTAGGAGTATTTTAGGCTTCAAGAACCCCAACAGTCCTTCTTAGGGCCACATCTAACCGTGTGCAGTAGTGTGGAGGCTGCTTTTTGCAGTGTTGCACATTTTTTTTTTTGTATATCGGCCGTGCAGAGCATTGCGCCCTGCAATAATTATACATACTCCAGGGCCAGTAGTGGTGGTGAGGCAGGGACAGAAGACATATATTGTGAGGCAGGGACAGAAGACATATTTATTGAATACTAGCGTACCCGTCGCGCGTTCCTGCGAAGACAGACATACATACATACTTCGTTTTTATATATCTAGATGACGGCAGCAGCGACCACTGAGGTTTTGTAGGCCGCTGCTTCCCCCTTGCAGGCTGAATAAAATAGCCGTTGTGTGAGAATCGCTGGGGGGGGGGAGACATTCTTACTGCTGGGAGAATTGCTGGGGGGGGGGAGGGGGAGACATTCTTACTGCTGGGAGAATTGCTGGGGGGGGATGGGAGACATTCTGACTGCTGGGAGAATCGCTGGGGGGGATGGGAGACATTCTGACTGCTGGGAGAATCGCTGGGGGGGGGGGGGATGGGAGACATTCTGACTGCTGGGAGAATCGCTGGCGGGGGGATCGGAGACATTCTGACTGCTGGGAGAATCGCTGGGGGGGATGGGAGACATTCTGACTGCTGGGAGAATCGCTGGGGGGGGGATGGGAGACATTCTGACTGCTGGGAGAATCGCTGGGGGGGGGGTGGGAGACATTCTGACTGCTGGGAGAATCGCTGGCGGGAGAGCGGAGGCATGACTGCTGGGAGAATCGTTGGGGGGAGGGGGGGCATGGTGACTGCCAAGAAAATCTCTGTGGGGGAAGGGGGGCATGATGACTGCCAGGAGAACCGCTGGGGGGGAGCCATTATGACTGCTGGGGGAACCGCTTGGGGGGAGGGGGGCATTATTATTGCTGGCGGACAGCTGGGGGTGGCATTGTGACTGCTGGTGGACCACTGGGGGGGGGGTATTATGACTGCTGGGGGAACCGCTGGGGGGGGGGGGAGCGGGCATTATTACTGCTGGGGGACCGCTGGGGTATGTCACTCTTATTACTAATGGGGGGAGTGTCACTATTATTACTGCTGTGGGATGTCACTATTATCGCTGGGGTGAAGGTGTCACTATTACCGCTGGGGTATGTGTACATGTGGCAGAAATGGGCAGGGCTCTTTCAGAATAGACCGGGTGCAGATTTTGACTGCTTTTTAGATGCGGAAATGCTGCAGAATTTTCCACAGAAATCTCCGCTGAGGGCATTCTGCAGTATTTCCGCGTCCAAAAAGCAGTCAGAATCTGCACCCGGTCTATTCTGAAACAGCCTTGTCCTTTTTAGAACGACGGGGGTAAAATCATACGTTGTGATAAGCCCCGCCCCCTGACGTGTTGGCACTTTGCGATACATAAGTGGGTTTTGGGTTATAGTTTGGGCACTCGGTCCCTAAAAGGTTCGCCATCACTGGCCTAGTACATGTTTGCCCACTTCCAACTCCAATGGAGACTGACTGTAAATGGCTGGCATGCTCTAGTATTTATGGTTTCAAGCTGTACGTGTCATTGCATACAGTCTATCTATCTATCTATCTATCTATCTATCTATCTATCTATCTATCAGGGTTATTGCATACAGTCTATCTATCTATGACATCAGGAAATGAGAGAATTAGATTTTGTAGGCCGCTGCTTCCCCCTTGCGGGCTGAATAAAATAGCCGTTGGGTGGAACATACAATTTATCCGGCTGCTGTGGCTTCTTAGAAAGATATCCTAGTACTTGTTTACCCACTTCCAACTCCAATGGTAATTGGCTGGCGTGCTCTAGTGGTTCCAAGCTGTACGTGTCATAATAGAGCCTTAATGACATCACAATGCAGCTTTATAGAACATGTTGGGGCATGTTCAAGGGCGTCCGATGTTGATGACATCAGTGATGACATCACAATAGCAGGTGGCTTACTTATTCGATCTACGTGGGGGGGGGGGGCGTAACTTTCGACGACGCTCGCGCGCCATTTATCGTAGGATATTTGTACTATGCCTATATATCTTCCCAGGAGTGTACTTAAAGGGGTTGTCCCGAGGCAGCAAGTGGGTCTATACACTTCTGCATGGCCATAATAATGCACTTTGTAATGTACATTGTGCATTAATTATGAGCCATACAGAAGTTATAAAAAGTTTTATACTTACCTGCTCCGTTGCTGGCGTCCTCGTCTCCATGGTGCCGACTAATTTTCGCCCTCCGATGGCCAAATTAGCCGCGCTTGCGCAGTCCGGGTCTTCTTCTTTTCTGAATGGGGCTCCGTGTAGCTCCGTGTAGCTCCGCCCCGTCACGTGCCGATTCCAGCCAATCAGGAGGCTGGAATCGGCAATGGACCGCACAGAAGCCCTGCGGTCCATGGAGACAGAGGATCCCGGCGGCCATCTTCAGCAGGTGAGTATGAAGACGCCGGACCGCCGGGATTCAGGTAAGCGCTGTGCGGGTTGTTTTTTTAACCCCTGCAGCGGAGTTGTCTCGCGCCGAACGGGGGGGGGGGGGGTTTAAAAAAAAAAAACCCGTTTCGGCGCGGGACAACCCCTTTAACAACTTCCCAAAGTTTCATGGCGATCGGATGAATGGTGTAGTAGCGCATAAAGGACAAACAGACACGCAGACACGCACGCACGCAGACAGACATACATTCAATTTTATATATAGATAGGCAGTGGGCCTTTCCAAAAACATTTGGGAAAAAAAATCTATTTGGGCTGCCTGTGAGTGTCCTCAGTGTACTGGGTCTGTGCTGGGTGTAGTTGTCCTAATTCATACGCAGCCAGCTAAGTGTTACAGCAGGCTTGCGCAAAATTATTTCCTGGCTCTGCTGTGCGTTCGGTAAGCGAAGTGAGCCTCCAACCACAGGCCAATAAGCGGCACATTTAATTACAGCGTTCTGTTTCTGCACTACTGGTAATACACCATGCTGAGGGGTAGGGCTAGGCCTATAGGACGTGGACGAGGGCGAGGACGCGGAGGCCCAAGTCAGGGTGTGGGCACAGGCCGAGCCAGTGCGGTGGCCAGGGGGTAGAGGCAGGGTCAGACCGAATAATCCACCAACTGTTTCTAAAAGCGCCCCCTCGCGCCATGCCACCCTGCAGAGGTCAAGGTGCTCTACGGTGTGGCAGTTTTTCACAGAGACGCCTGACGACCGACGAACAGTGGTGTGCAACCTTTGTCGCGCCAAGATCAGCTGGGGAGCCACCACCAGCATGCGCAGGCATATGATGGCCAAGCACCCCACAAGGTGGGACGAAGGCCGTTCACCGCCTCCGGTTTGCACCACTGCCTCTACCCCTGTGCCCCAACCTGCCACTGAGATCCAACCCCCCTCTGAGGACACAGGCACTACCATCTCCTGGCCTGCACCCATACCCTCACCTCCGCTGTCCTCGGCCCCATCCAGCAATGTCTCTCAGCGCAGCGCCCAGACGTCGCTAGCTCCACTGTTTGAGCGCAAGTGCAAGTATGCCGCCACGCACCCGCACGCTCAAGCGTTAAACGTGCACATTGCCAAATTGATCAGCCTGGAGATGCTGCCGTATAGGCTTGTGGAAATGGAGGCTTTCAAAAGCATGATGGCGGCGGCGGCCCCGCGCTACTCGGTTCCAAGTTGCCACTACTTTTCTGATGTGCCGTCCCAGCCCTGCACGACCACGTCTCCCGCAACATTGTACGCGCCCTCACCAACGCGGTTACTGCCAAGGTCCACTTAACAACGGACACGTGGACAAGCACAGGCGGGTAGGGCCACTATATCTCCCTGACGGCACATTGGGTGAATTTAGTGGAGGCTGGGACCAAGTCAGAGCCTGGGACCGCTCACGTCCTACCCACCCCCAGAATTGCGGGCCCCAGCTCGGTGCTGGTATCTGCGCAGTGTATGCTTCCTCCACTAAACCACCCTCCTCCTCCTCCTCCAACGCAACCTCTGTCTCGCAATCAAGATGTGTCAGCAGCAGCAGCACGTCGCCAGCAGTCGGTGTCGCGCGGCGTGGCAGCACAGCGGTGGGCAAGCGTCAGCAGGCCATGCTGAAACTACTCTGCTTAGGAGAGAAGAGGCACACGGCCCACGAACTGCTGCAGGGTCTAACAGAGCAGACCGACCGCTGGCTTGCGCCGCTGAGCCTCCAACCGGGCATGGTCGTGTGTGACAACGACCGTAACCTGGTGGCGGCTCTGCAGCTCGGCAGCCTCACGCACGTGCCATGCCTGGCCCATGTCTTTAATTTGGTGGTTCAGCGCTTTCTGAAAAGCTGCCCACACTTGTCATACTTGCTTGGAAAGGTGCGCGGGTCAGCGCACATTTCCGCAACTCCAAGAGGGACGCTGCCACCCTGCGGACCCTGCAACATCGGTTTAATCTGCCAGTGCACCGACTGCTGTGCGACGTGCCCACACGGTGGAACTCTACGCTCCACATGTTGGCCAGGCTCTATGATCAGCGTAGAGCTATAGTGGAATACCAACTCCAACATGGGCGGCGTAGTGGGCGTCAGCCTCCTCAATTCTTTACAGAAGAGTGGGCCTGGTTGGCAAACATCTGCCAGGTCCTTGGAAACTTTGAGGAGTCTACCCAGATGGTGAGCGGGGATGCTGCAATCATTAGCGTCACCATTCCTCTGCTATGCCTCTTGAGAAGTTCCCTGCAAAGCATAAAGGCAGACGCTTTGGAATCAGAAACGGGGGCGGGGGAAGACAGTATGTCACTGGATAGTAAGAGCACCCTCATGTCTATATCTCAGCGCGTTGAGGAGGAGGAGGAGGAGGAGCATGAGGAGGAGGGGAAGAGACAGCTTCGCCCACTGCTGAGGGTACACATGCTGCTTGCCTGTCATCCTTTCAGCGTGTATGGCCGGAGGAGGAGGAGGAGGATCCTGAAAGTAATCTTCCTAGTGAGGACAGCCATGTGTTGCGTACAGGTACCCTGGCACACATGGCTGAACTCATGTTAGGATGCCTTTCTCGTGACCCTCGCGTTACACGCATTCTGGCCACTACGGATTACTGGGTGTACACACTGCTCAACCCACGGTATAAGGAGAACCTTTCCACTCTCATACGCGAAGAGGAAAGGGGTCCGAGAATGATGCTGTACCACAGGGCGCTGGTGGACAAACTGATGGTAAACTTCCCATCCGACAGCGCTAGTGGCAGAAGGCGCAGTTCCGAGGGCCAGGTAGCAGGGGAGGCGCGGAGATCAGGCAGCATGTACAGCACAGGCAGGGGAACATTCTCCAAGGCCTTTGCCAGCTTTATGGCTCCCCAGCAAGACTGTGTCACCGCTCCCCAGTCAAGGCTGAGTCGGCGGGAGCACTGTAAAAGGATGCTGAGGGAGTACGTAGCCGATCGCACGACCGTCCTCCGTGACGCCTCTGCTCCGTACAACTACTGGGTGTCGAAGCTGGACACGTGGCCTGAACTCGCGCTGTATGCCCTGGAGGTGTTTGCTTGTCCTGCGGCTAGCGTCTTGTCAGAGAGGGTGTTTAGTGCGGCTGGGGGAATCATCACGGATAAGCGTACCCGCCTGTCAACCGACAGTGCCGACAGGCTTACACTCATCAAGATGAACAAAGCATGGATTTCCCCAGACTTCTCTTCTTCACCAGCGGACAGCAGCGATACCTAAGCAATATGTAGGCTGCACCCGCGGATGGAAGCATCGTTCTCTATCACCATCAAAAACGTGGACCTATTAGCTTCATCAATCTGTGTTTAATATTCCTCCTCCTCCTCCTGCTCCTCCTCCTGAAACCTCACGTAATCACGCCGAACGGGCAATTTTTCTTAGGCCCACAAGGCTCAGTCATATAATTTTTGTAAACATTTTTTATACGTTTCAATGCTCATTAAAGCGTTGAAACTATCACCTCAACCAATTTTTATTTTAACTGGGCTGCCTCCAGGCCTAGTTACCAATTAAGCCACATTAACCAATTCACCAATTTTTTGGGGCCCTCGCCTACAGTGTAATCCAATTAATTTTTTGCCCACCTGCATTACAGCTGACGTTACATCAGCTGTGCTGGGCACTGCAATGGGATATATTTATGTACCGCCGGTGGGTTCCAGGGAGCCACCCATGCTGTCGGTCCACACGGAGTTGTAACTACGTGTGTCCACTTCTAAAGAACCCCAGTCTGACTGGGGCATGCAGTGTGGGCCGAAGCCCACCAGCATTTAACATGACATTAGCTCAGCTGTGATGGGCAATGCTATGGGATATATATACGTGCCGCCGGTGGCTTCCTGGCACCCACCCATGCTGCCGGTCCACAGGGACTTCACAATAGGGAGTTGTACCTGCTTGTGTCTATGAATTAAAAAGCCCGGTCAGGTTGGGGCATGCAGTGTGGGCCGAAGTCCACCTGCATTTAATCTGACGT
Organism: Eleutherodactylus coqui; assembly: GCF_035609145.1. Lineage (NCBI taxonomy): Eukaryota > Metazoa > Chordata > Amphibia > Anura > Eleutherodactylidae > Eleutherodactylus > Eleutherodactylus coqui. The sequence continues at coordinate 504,094,374 of NC_089837.1, read as the reverse complement.
TAGCTCTGCTGTCCAGGGCACTGCAATGGGATACATTTATGTACAGCCGGTGGGTTCCAGGGAGCCACGCATGCTGTGGGTGCACACGGAATTCCCATTGCGGAGTTGTACCTGCCTGTGACTATTTATAAAAAACCGCGGTCTGACTGGGGCATGCAGACACCTTGACAGAATGAATAGTGTGTGGCACATAGGTTCCCCATTGCTATGCCCACGTGTGCAGCTCCTGATGGCGGTGGCACAGGATTCTATTTCTCATTGCTTCTGTACAGCATTGTGGACTATCGCCCCGCCCCTTTAAAAGAGGGTCGCTGCCTAGCTGTGCCAACCCTCTGCAGTGTGTGCCTGCGGTTCCTCCTCATGGCAGACGCACTTATAAATAGACATGAGGGTGGCGTGGCATGAGTGCAGCTGAAGGCTGCGCAGGGACACTTTGGTGTGCGCTGTGGACACTGCGTCATGCGGGGGGGGGGGGGGGGGGTTGGGCAGCATGTAACCCAGGAGAAGTGGCAGCGGAGTGTCATGCAGGCAGTGATTGTGCTTTGTTGGAGGTAGTGTGGTGCTTAGCTAAGGTATGCATTGCTAATGAGGGCTTTTCAGAAGTAAAAGTTGTTGGGGGGGGGGGGCCCACTCTTGCCACTATTGTGGCTTAATAGTGGGACCTGGGAACTTGAGATGCAGCCCAACATGTAGCCCCTCGCCTGCCCTATCCGTTGCTGTGTCGTTCCCATCACTTTCTTGAATTGCCCAGATTTTCACAAATGGAAACCTTAGCGAGCATCGGCGATATACAAAAATGCTTGGGTCGCCCATTGACTTCAATGGGGTTCGTTACTTGAAACGAACCCTCGAGCATCGCCATAATTTCGTCCCGAGTAACGAGCACCCGAGCATTTTGGTACTCGCTCATCTCTAATTAATGTTGAAATAAATACACAATGTGCATAACTGTATTAATACCAATAAAATCTATCAAAAAGCACACTTATGCAAAATCAATATCTAACGGGGCAAAATGGCTGATAAATAATAATGAAATAAACTGTAAATTAATATACATACATTAAATCCGTTCTGGTTTCCTACCCATAGGTATTCTGGGGTTTAGTTCCATAATCCAATAAGCTTCCTGTTTATAAAGCTTTTGTCTTCTATTATCGGTCACAACTTTTAATTCGTTCCACCTAAAGCTAATGATGTTATTCTTATTCCACAAAGTGTTTTACCGCTCCTGAATGTCCTGATAAAGAATTTTTTATACCTCTGGCATGTTCTGTAATCCTCGTTCTTACTTTTCATGAGGTACATCCAATGTCCTGAATATTGCAGCTAGTGCATTCAAGTATATAGATCACATTAACGGAGCTGCAGTTTATGAAACGGTCACTGTTATACTGTTTTTCATTTTTATTGTTGGAAAAAAGTGTCTTTATGGTTAAAACCACTGGGTTTTTGGATTTTTCTGAATAAACATGCTGGGGGACAGTATGAATGGCCCCCTGCACACTGGCGGAAATTCCCTGCACAATTCCCACCCGCGCCCGCTGCCATAGGATTGCATTAGAAAATGCAATAATATGCACACAGCCGCAATTTGTCCGTGTGAAAGCGTGTGCGGAGCACCACTTCTAGGAGCTTATCAAATGTAGCAATTGAGATGTGAGTGAAGTAAAAAAATGTTTCTGGATGCCTGTGCAAATCCAAAAACAAGGAATGGAAGTGAGCTTTTTCAGACCACATAGCCACCAGAGAATGCACCCACATGCTGCGCCTCCTTCCTGGCTCCTCTTGCAACATGCTACGCCGCTCGCCAGACGTCCTGGAAATAAGGCAGCTCAGGACAGAATTTAGCTGGGAAGTCATGGCAGAAGATACAAAACATGAGCCAACAAAGCAAAAATACTCAAGCATCTCTGTTCTCTTCCGAAAGAGTGAGCTGTATGTCAGCGATGTGAGAGCGGGCCGGACCGACACATCAGCAAATCTGCATCTCTTGCACAGTAAAAAGAACAAAATCGTGCATGAAAGAAGCACGCTGCAGCGCCGCGTGTCGGAAGCGTCAGAAGAATCGCTATTACGATATCGCTGTGAGTATCTTGGCCCAGTATCAAGCTTGCCTGTGTGAAGGTAGACTCTAACTCTTCAAATTAGGGGGCTAAATTTACACAAATAATAAATAAATAAATAAATTTAAAATTTTTTTTTAAAAAAAACGGCCCCAAATGGTTTGAATTTTCTTGCAGATTTTGTGCTGCAGACTTAGGCCTTCTTAACACGAGCATTGTATTGAACATGCATGCATGCATGTGTGTGTACACAAATCCGCAAGTCCATGCATGTGCAAAAACACGCGTGAACGAAGCTGCGTGCCTATTGCTGTCAGTGGGGCCACTGCTGCTGCAGGCAGCCCCATTGAAAGCAATAGTATGTCAGCAAACCCCCCCCCCCCCCACCCCCAGTAATTTTCAGGGGAAGACTTTAAATATAATCCCCTCCCTGAAAATCATTCCTAGCTGTAGATATTATATATATATATATACACACACACACACACACACACACACACACACACCTCTGCAGGGGCTCAGGTGCGTCTAGCTGCTTGAGCTCTGCCTGTGATTGGTCACAGCACTCAGCAATCACAGGCAGCGCTCGGCCATTTATTGAATTCTTGAAATTTTACTGAACTTCTTTGACACCATTTTTTTCATCCCTCAAGGGGAAGTGAAGATGTAATTGGTCACTACCCTGTTTCACTGAAAATAAGACCTAGCATGATTTTCCAGTATTTTTGAGTATGCAAAATGATTTTGCAGGCTTTTTTGAGGATGCTTGAAATATAAGCCCTACTCCAAAATTAAGCCCTTCTAACAGTTAATTAAAAAAGTCAATTTAAATAGTATCCAGGCAGCTATACATGTAAAGAAGTTAAACCTTTTTGAACAAAAAATAATATAAGACACTGTCTTATTTTCAGGGAAACACGGTAGGAAAGTACACTGCTGGGTGCCAAGGGGCAACAGAAGGATCCCCTTCCCCCTGTCATCTGCTTACATCTGCAGTTGCTATTGATTGTGGCATGTAAGAGATTAAACAGGCAAGATCTGAGGTTTCTCCATTCCTGGCAGAGCAGGAGCCTGGCTATCAGTAGGCAGCCAAGCCACCATCCTTAACCCTTTCCAATCCAATGTCGGGCCTGCCCCGACATCATAATTTCCCTCCACAGCTCCGATGTCGGGGCAGGCCCGACACTGCAGTGCAGGAGTGCATCTGCACCCGATCGGCAGACACATCGGGTGCAGATACACTTGTGCACTGGTCCCCATCGTGGACCCCCTAGGAGAAGGCAGAAAGGCAGAAACCCTTTCTGCCTTCTCCTTTACACATTACATAGCGCTCAATTAGCGTTATGTAATGCATAGAGATTCCGGCCGGCCGGCGATCATGTGTCCGCCGGTGTTACCTGACCCCCGGCGGTCACATGAACTCCGAGTCGTGAGCCTGCACTGTGGGACCTGCTTACCTGACCGGCGTCTTGCATGTTCTCTCTTCTGTCTCCCAGCCCGGCGATCATGTGACCGCCATGTGCCACCTGACCCCAGCGGTCACATGATCGCCGAGCCGGGAGGCAGAAGGAGAATGCGGAAGCACCTGCACCCTCCTGAACTCTGTCAGTTCAGGAGGGTGCAGAGAAATTTATTTTTTCTCACCCATTCTCCCCAGCTCCAAATAAATTGGAGCTGGGGAGAATGGGTGAGGAAAAAATAAATGGATTGGAAAGGGTTAATAGATGTATGTGCAGGATTAAAGCCCATCAGTGAGGTCAGTAAAAAAGCATATTGGCCGTCTCTAGGGGAACAGGTTGTGCTGTGGAATATCTATATATATAAAATTTAATGTATGCGTGTCTGTGTGTCTGTCTGTCTGTGTGTCTGTTTGTCCTTTATGCGCTACTACACCATTCATCCGATCGCCATGAAACTTTGGGAAGTTGTTGAGTACACTTCTGGGAAGATTAAAGGCATAGTAAAATTATCCTACGATAAATGGCGCGGGTGCGAGCGTCGTCGACAGTTGCGCCCCCCCCCCCACGTAGATCGTTTGATTTCCATCACTGCCACTAATTCTCTCACTTCGCGATGTCATAGAAACTTGAAATTTGGCACGAGCATTGATTATGTCCTAAATAGGAAAAGCTAATGGGTCTCAACTCGATTATTCAATTCTATGCGCAAAAGAATTAGCGTCCAAATTTTACGTACGAAATCTAATTTTCTCACATAGAAACTTGAAATTTGGCACGGGCATTGAATATGTCATAAATAGGAAACGCTAAAGGGTCCCAACTCGATTATTCAATTCTAAACGCAAAAGAATTAGCGTCCAAATTTTACATACAGAATCTAATTCTCTCACTTCCTGATATATATAAATGAATGTATTTCTGTCTGTCTGTCCTTTATGCATTACTACACCATTCATCCAATTGCCATGAGACTTTGGGAAGTTGCTGAGTACACTCCTGGGAAGATTATAGGCATAGTACATCTATCCTACGATAGGTGGCGCGTGCGAGCGTCGTCGACAGTTATGTCCCCCAGACAAAGATCTTTTGATTTTCATCTCAAGCACGAAAGCAAAAGGCATTACGAGCAACGGGATGCGGGTTCAACTACAAAATGATGCATCCGCCGAATGTATCACAAGACAATTCCTGGATATTGAGAATGCTGAGGTAAAATGAAAGCTGTGCTGTGATTGGTTGCTATTAGGGATGAGCGAACGTGTCCGTTACGGACACATCCGCACCCGGACACCGGCTTTGCCGAACACTGCAGTGTTCGCGCGTAAGTGTCCGGGTGCCGCCGGGGGGCGGGGAGATGCGCGGCGGCGCGGGCGGCAGTAGCGGGGAACAGGGGGGAGCCCTCTCTCTCTCCCTCTCCCCCCCACTCCCCACCGCACCCCCCCCGCGCTGCCACGGCGGCCCCCGAACTTTTTCGCCCGAACACTGAAGTGTTCGCAAAGTTCGGTGTTCGGGCGAAAAAGGGGCGGAGCCGAACGTGTTCGCTCATCTCTAGTTGCTATATATTATACCTCTGCGGTAACATGAAAGCTGTGCTGTGATTGGTGGCTACTTCTTATACTACTGAGGTTGCATGTAAGCTGTGCTGCGATTCGTTGTTATATATCATACCACTGAGGTAACAGGAAAGCTGTGCTGTGATTGGTTGCTATATATAATACCGCAGAGGCAACATGAAAGCTGCGTTGTGAGTGGTTGCTATTTTTTATATTGCTGAGGCAGAATAAAAGTTGCGCTGTGATTGGTTGTTATGTCTCTTACTGCTGAGGTAACATGAAAGCTGCGCTGTGATTGGTTGTTATATATTATACCACTGAGGTAACATGAAAGCTGAGCTGTGATTGGTTGTTATCTAGATATATAAAAACGAATGAATGTATGTCTGTCTGTCTGTCTGTCTGTCTTCGCAGCAACGCGCGACGGGTAAGCTAGTCTATATATATAAAATTGAATGTATGTCTGTATGCGTGCGTGTCTGTTTGTCCTTTATGCGCTACTACACCATTCATCCGATCGCCATGAAACTTTGGGAAGTTGTTGAGTACACTCCTGGGAAGATTATAGGCATAGTACATTTAGGCTACGATAAATGGCGCGCAGGCGTGCGTCGTCGACAGTTAAGACCCCCCCCACGTAGATCGTTCGATTTCCATCATTGCCACTAATTCTCTCCCTTCCCGATGTTGTAGAAACATGAAATTTGGCAGGAGCATTGATTATGTCATAAATAGGAAAAGCTATTGGGTCCCAACTCGATTATTCAATTCTATGCGCCAAAGAATTAGCGTCCAAATTTTACGTACGGAATCTAATTTTCTCGCTTCCCAATGTCATAGAAACTTGAAATTTGGCACGAGCATTGATTATGTCCTAATGCATGTCTCAAATCATCAATTCTATGGCAACATGTTAAGAAATTGGCTTTGAAAACCAATATGCGTGTTCAACTACAAAATGATGCATCCGCCGAACGTTTCGCAAAACAATTGCTGGATATTGGAAATGGGAAAATGCCAATCGACAGATCTACACAATGTATCACATTGCCAACAAACTTTGGAAAGATGACATCAACCAAAGACGAATTGATCCAAAAGGTGTTCCCAAATATCGCGCGGAATTACAAAAATCATCAGTGGCTCAGCGCATGGGCTATATTAGCAGCTACCAACAACGATGTCAATGCCAGCAATTTCAGCATTCAAAACGGAATACCAGGCGAAGCGACAACGTATAAGTCCATCGATACTGTGATGAATCAAGATGAAGCTGTCAATTACCCAACGGAATTCTTGAATTCACTCGATTTTCCAGGTATGCCACCGCACATTTTAACATTGAAAATAGGCGTGCCTATCATTCTTCTCCGAAACATCCATCCACCATGACTTTGCAACGGTACAAGACTTTCAGTGAAAAAGATGAACCATGTCATCGTAGCTACAATTTTGAATGGGAAATTCAAAGGGGAAGATGTTCTGTTGCTACGTACTCCAATTATCCCAACAGATATGCCATTTGAATTCAAACATTTACAGTTTCCGGTGCGACTCGCTTTTGCAATGACCATCAACAGAGCACAAGGACAATCGCTGCAAGTGTGTGGGCTAGATTTGGAGAATCCGTGCTTCTTACATGGACAACTGTATGTGGCCAGCTCACGCATCGGAAAACCCTTCAGATTTATTCGTGTACGCACCAGACGGAAAAACAAAAAATATTGTGTATCCACAAGCACTTGATTAAATACATAGAATTAAAACAACATAAGACATAATGTAAATTCAATGTTATAAGAACGAGTTTCCTTGATTTTCCTTTCTTCTGATGTTGCAGCAACGCGCGACGGGTAAGCTAGTACTGTATATATTTTGAAGGGCCCAATTCTGAACCTTGTTATGGGTCCTGTAGCAATGCAGGGGAACACACTTCAGGCCACAACCGGAATACTGTCTGTAGTAAAAAAAAAAAGAGATGAATAAAGTGCCCCCCCCCCCCCAACTGTCCAGTATCAATCAGCTGACGTTCAGGACATTAGAAAAGCCGAGTTGACATCCTTTCCCCTTATAGATAGATATTAGAAGGGTAGATAGATACCAGAGAGATAGATAAAGATATAGGATTAATAGATATGCATTGTGATGTGGAAGTTGTAGTCTGTCAGTCATTTTGTATAGTTTGTAGAAAGAAGGGTTAGATGTAGAGATGAGCGAACGTACTCGGATAAGCACTACTCGTCCGAGTAATGTGCTTTATCCGAGTATCGCTGTACTCGTCTTGAAAGATTTGGGGAGCGCCGCGGAGCGGGGAGCTGCAGGGGAGAGCCGGGAGGAACGGAGGGGAGATCTTTCTCTCCTTCTCTCCCGCCCGCTCTCCCCTGCTCCCCGCCGCAACTCACCTGTCAGCAGTGGCGCTCCCCGAATCTTTAGCCCCGAGTACAGCGATACTCGGATAAAGCACATTACTCGGATGAGTAGTGCTTATCCGAGTACGTTCGCTCATCTCTAGTTAGATGCCTTTCCGCATATAGGAGCCTGGTGCTGAAATACCTTTGAAGTAGACTTTAGGAAAAGCTGTTACACTTCTCCCCCAGGGGGTCTTTGATGTCCTACAGCCCCTCTGGAGCCAGAGCCAGCAAATGTTCATATAGGAAATAAGGAGAGGAAACAGGCTTCACACCTCAGCAGCTCTTTCCCTTCCTTACTGGTCCAAATGGTGTTTACTGAACTGATAACTTTTGAAGGCAAAGTTAACAAAAGAACGTGCCCTTAAGATAAAGAAAAAAGTAATTTAGGAATTATGAAAGATCTGTACGTCGCAGCCCGCGGACGAGGATATTTTATGGAACGTTGCATCCCCGCCAATAACATGCAGGGACTCCCACATTTGCACGATGCTCAGGAACCGAGAATTGTGTATCTTGGATCAGATTCGTCCAAAACTACTCATGCGTGGGCTCAAAACACACGTAAAGTCACAACAGGAAATATCGTGGTCATATTTTCATGGTGAGTCACACCCACACGGAGTTATGAAGGGAATATGTATTTCAGGCAATTATGTGTCCCAAGATAAGCCATCCCCCACGGGGGCTGGAAGGAACTAAATGGGAGTTACCCCAGTGAGAGTTTAAAAATCGCACACGGACGTGTGCTCAGGGTCAGCCCCTTGGAGGTCACTATACGGGAGGTCTGGTCCGCAGTTCTGGCGCGACTCCACGCCAAAGAATGGTAACACTCTTCTTTTAACCCTTTTTATTTTACTGTCTGTGATATCACATGGAAGTCTCTTGCCATTTATCTTGTAACATCATTTTTGTATTTTTCTGTAAATAAGCGCTGCTCTTTTCTTTGAGAATTAAATGTTAAATTAATTATTGAGCCTCGTCCGTGTTAACTCGAAACCATATTCTCCGAAGATTGTATTCATAAGTCATAGATCGGGTTCCAATTTACCATAACGAAATTGGTGGTGGCAGCGTGTGTGTATGCATATTGTAGAGCTCTGGAGTGCGTTAGAACGGATCAGGTGGGTGATTTGAGTTTGCGCCTCGCATGCGTGCAGAAGTCGGAGAATGCTAGATACAAATCAGCTTGTATTCTAACGACTGCCAGCTTGCAATACTGCAGAATGTTTGAGGACCAGAGGCGGGATCGATAGGTTTCGTGGGTTGCTGTGGAGTTGTGGCTGTGGCTCATGGTTGCTTTTCTGGAGTCTGGAAAGTTGGGAACCAGTCACTCCACAACCTAAGAGCCTTTCCTTCCTCGCCCTGTTACGTGACACTGTCCGTGTCTCTTTTTATTCATTGGCTGAATATAAGATAAATGCACCGGTAATCTCCAGATAACAGAAAAACAGGAAGAAAACGTCCTTTTCCACGTCAACAGTCCAGCAAAGACACCAAAAGTCCTTTTTAAATAAGAGTGGCAATGGCCCAGCAAACCTTTGTTGCAGAGTGTGGTGAAGTCTGCAGTTCCACTCACTTGCAGCTTGTGTCTCTCACACCAGGCAGCTCTGAACTCCCCACTCACACTGCAGCCTGCACCCATTTATGCACCTCACCTGTCTGGGCCAGGTGGAACTGAGTACTGGAGTGAGGGACGGACTGGGTTTACATCACAGATGCTAGTAGTCTCCGTGATATGTACCTTCTGTCCCACACTTCACCTCTCACTCTACTACATACCCACCCTCCCTCTGCCCCCTGGGCACCAACCACCAAACAATGAGCCCTTGGACAGGGCATCCGCATTACCATTGGCTTTTTCTGGCCTGTGTTCAACTTCAAAGTCAAACTCCTGTAAGGCCAGGAACCATCTTGCTACTCTGACGTTGTTCCCTTTCCTCTTGCTCATCCACTTTAGGGGGGCATGATCTGAGACCAATTTAAATTTCCTACCCAGTAAGTAATATTTCAGCGCATCTAATGCCCATTTTATTGTCAAGGCCTCTTTCTCCACTATTACATTTTTTTTCTCGCAGGGGGTAGGCTTCCGACTTAAAAACATGACAGGATGTTCTTCCCCGTTAACCTTCTGTGAAATAACGGCTCCCAGACCCACATAAGACACATCTGTATGGACTATAAATGGTTTCTTGACGTTAGGAGCCACCAACACGGGCTGCTGACACAATGCACATTTCAACTCTACAAATGCCTTTTCTGCTCCTGGTAACTATTGTGCCATTACCGAATTTCTCCCTTTCGTGAGTTCTGTTAACGGGGCTGCCATAGAGGCAAAAAAAATCAGGGATGAAACACCTGTAATAGCCCACAATCCCCAGGAAGGCTCTCACTTGTTTTTTTGTCAGGGGTTGGGGCTAGTTCTGTATGGCCTCTACTTTATTGCATTGAGGTTTTACCAAACCCCTTCTGACTATGAAGTTGAGGTATTTAACTTCCTCCATGCCTAAGGCACACTTTTTGGGGTTTATCGAGAACCCCGCTCTTCTGAGAGAGTCCAGTACTGCCTGAACTTTACTGAGGTGGCTCTCCCAATCCTGGCTAAATATTACGAGGTCATCCAGGTAAGCGGCTGCGTATCGTATGTAAGAACCTAACAATCTATCCATCGCCCTCTGAAACGTGGCAGGGGCATGTTTCAACCCAAAACGCATTCTCCTATATTGGAAACAGCTGCCTGGAGTTGAAAAAAAACTGTCTTCTCTTTAGCTTCCTTTGTGAGGGAAATTTGCCAAGACCCTTTCATTAAATCTAGGGTGGTAATGTACCTGGCTGGGCCTAACCTCTTAATTAATTCATCCACCCTGGGTATGGGATAGGCATTCGACTTTGATATCTCATTGAGCTTCTGGTAATCATTACAGAATCGCCATTCCCCTGAGGGTTTAGGAACCAGCACTATTGGGCTTGACCATCCACTCCTAGACTCCTCGATTACCCCCAGTTCTAGCATTCTTTTTATTTCAGCGGACACTATTTCTCTACGAGCCTCCGGAATTCGGTACAGTTTTTGGCAGACTTTTATTTGGGGGTCTGTGAGAATCTTATGTTCAATGACCCTGGTGCGACCAGGCAGGTCAGTAAATAGGTCCATATTGTGCTGCAGAAACTCTTTACATTGTTGTACCTGGGACTTTGACAATGCCTCAGCTATTGTCACATCATGGATGCCACTCGATGAATCCATAACCAAGCATGGTCTGTCCAGAGAGTCAGTCTCCTTCCAGGCTTTCAACAGGTTAACATGATATATTTGTAGAGGTTTTCTTTTCCCCGGCTGATGAACTTTATAGTTGACCTCACCTACTTTTTCTCCGACCTCATAGGGCCCTTGCCACTTGGCCAGGAACTTGCTCTCTACCGTGGGGACAAGCACCAGTACCCGGTCCCCCGGACTGCATTACCTGACCTTTGTCGTTCTATTATACACCTGGATTGGCTCTCCTGAGCCCTGAGAAGTTGCTGACTTTAGCCATTCTGTCTTGCATCTGGGCCACATGTTCCACCACACTTCAACCTCGGCCTCCCATGTTTCTTTGGCAATTTCAAGCAATCCACGGGGTTGTCGCGCATATAACAACTCAAACAGTGAGAAGCCCGTGGATGCTTGTGGGACCTCTCGGATGGAGAAGAGCAGGTAGGGAAGCAGACAGTCCCAGTCTCGTCCATCCTTCTCTACTACCTTTTTAAACATACTTTTTAAGGTTTTATTAAACCTCTCTACCAACCCGTCGGTCTGGGGATGATAGACAGAGGTACGTAACTGCTTAATTTTTAGCAGTTTGCAGAGTTACTGCATCACCTTGGACATAAATGGAGTCTTCTGGTCCACTAATATTTCTTTTGGTATGCCCACTCTAGAAAATATATGAAACAATTCTTTTCCAATACTTTTGGAGGAAGTATTCCTCAGGGGAACTGCTTCTGGGTACCTGGTTGCGTAGTCCACTACTACCAAAATATACTGGTGACCCCTATCCGACTTTACCAAAGGCCCTACAAGGTCCAAGGCAACCAGTTCGAATGGCACAACAATTATTAGTAACGGGACCAATGGGCTCTTAAAATGTGGAGCAGGAGCTGTCACCTGGCAGGTGGGACAGGATTGGCAAAACTCTGCTATTACCTTGTAGCAGCCTGGCCAGTAGAATCTCTGCAAGATGCGCTCCTGCGTTTTTCGACCCCAAGTGGCCCCCTAATATGTGCGTGTGTGCCAAGTGTAAGACTGTGTCTATAGGAACCAGGTACTAGAAGCTGCTCCACTACCTCATCTCTAATTTTGGTCACTCAGTACAACAACTCATTTTTAATGGTGAAGTGAGGGAAGCTCTCTGCCGCCCCTGTACTCTGCAGTGCACCATTTATAACAGACACATTCTCAAGCGCATATTTCAAATTCTGGTCATTAATCTGGGCAGATACAAAATTACCCAGTGCCACCTCAAGATCAATCATCTGTGGTTCTGACAGCTCCTCTTCCTTGGTTGCCCCTGCAAAAGGCAACTCATCATTAGTGACTTCACTGCCCTGATTACCCGGCGGTAACAAATTGGTCCATAAGTTCCAGAACAGGGGGAAGACTCTCCCAAGGACAACAGGGTGGATCAAATTTTCCACCACCCCAACCTTGTGTGCACACACTCCAGAGTCAGTGTCTATGGATACCTGGGAAACTAGCCACCCTTTTGTGTCCTCATGTATGCAAATGACCCCCAGTTTTTCCCCCTGTAGCAACACATGGGGAAGGGAGGCCCTGATTAGCGTGACCAAGCTCCCGGAGCCGAGCAAAGCCGACACCTTGACCCCGTTGACCGTTACCTGGCACCTCTGGGGCTGTGGGTCTTTGCATACTGGATGTGCAAACCACGAACATCACCGACCATGTGTACAGTCCATGGGCTCTGTTTTCGCTGGACAGTGGACTGCAATATGCCCTGGCTCCTGGCATTCCCAGCACCACAGCGGGGTGACTTGGCTCCTCCTGATGGGCACCACTCCCCACGAATTCTGTGACTTCTCCTCCATGCTGACCCGGGATTCCATCCTCCGGGCATCCAACCCAACTGTGCTCTGACTGCCGTGCTGACTCCCAGGCGAGCAAGGATTTCGGCTTTTAACTTGGTGTACTCTCAGGCCTCCTGCTGCGCCAAATAATAATACGCCTTATGGGGTTCTCCAATTAAGTACGGGGCCAACATCTCCGTCCACCGCCCTTGAGGCAATTCCGCCCTCTCTGCCACCCGTTCAAAAATGGCGAGGAAGGCCTCCACGTCATCTTGTGGCATCATCTTTTGTAATGTCCCTCTTACTGTTTTTAAAGTGTCCATCTGGGCATGTTGCCTGGAGAGATCTACAGTCTCTTTGGCCTGCACCACCTCAGTTAGTATGGCCAATTGCCTTACCAGGAGTTGGTTTGTCTCCTGTTGTGCTAGTTGCTGCTGGGCGACTGCTTTCTTTTGCACTTGCATTACCTCTGCTTGAGCCTTCTGTTGCTGGGCCATCATTTGTTGCTGCTGAGCAAACGTTTGTTGTTGCTGCATGTTCATTTGCACCAGCTGCTTTATCGACTCCTCCATGGTTGTATTGGCCGCCTGCATGCTCACCGCTGATTTCACCCAGGACATGCACCCGTGGGTCTTTTACTGCCGGCGCATCCTCCACCAATTGTAGCAATGCAGGGAAACACACTTCAGGCCACAACCGGAATACTGTCCATGTCTCTTTTTATTCACTGGCTGAATGTAACATAAATGCACTGAAAACATCCTTTTCCACGCCAAAAGTCCATCAAACCAAAAACACCAAAAGGCCCTTTTTAAATAAGAGTGGCAAAAGCCCAGCAAACCTTTGTTGTAGAGTGTGGTGAAGTCTGCAGTTCCGCTCACTTGCAGCTTCTGTCTCTCACACCAGGCAGCTCTGAACTTCCCTTCACACTGCAACCTGCACCCATTTATGCACCTCACCTGTCTGGGCCAGGTGGAACTGACTACTGGAGTGAGGGACGGACTGGGTCTACATCACAGATGCTAGTAGTCTCCGTGATATGTACCTTCCGTCCCACACTTCACCTCTCACTCTACTACAGTCTCCTGGGGTCTATGTAAGCCCCTGATTATAGTAAGTCACGAGTAGCCCCCCAAAAGTCTGTACATCGCTAGGAATATGTTAGCAGCTGATGTCCCAATATGGGGGGGCATCTGTGGGTGAAACCTGACTATGAGACCAATGCCAGCTGATGACAATACAGGAGGCATTACTGACTGTCACCTTAGTACAGGGGGCTTGGGAGCACAGAGTCATTATATAAGGAGGGTAAGAGCCTGTTGTCAGTTTATTCATACATTTCCAGCTGGAATGACAAAAATAAAATCACATGTCTTAAGGCCAAACAAAGGCGAGGTGCAGACTAACAGGAAAAAAACACCCCTGGTCATGAAAGGGTTACAGAAGTAAAAGGTCTTGATTCTGAGGTTCTCTTCTGGATGCGGCGTCATTACTGCTTATAATAATATTTTTATTACTGTAGATATTTGCTGTGCAAACAGATAGAGGGGAAGACTCAAGTAGATGCGCAAACATCCTGGAACGTCTGCGAATGCCGGGCCATCTAAGGTAACCTAAAAAAATACCTTACATACAGCCCTAAATCCTTTATTTACCTCACTGCACTTAAGGGGTCTGTCAGTTACCACAGGTGGCCACTTACCTCCAGTATAATTAATGGCACCACTCATGATACAATTAATGTCACCACTTACCTGCAGTACAATTACATCCAGCATTTACCTCCATTATAATAAATGGCACCACACACAATACATGTAAAAGGAATCTATCACTGGACTTATGGGGCCAGATTGGAGAGCTGCAGAAACCTGTGGCAAAAACCGATAATGACAAATTACTGGTTTTCTTTCCATAAAATCACTATTTATGTGACAGTATTTACAGCCATCCAGGAACATGGCACCGCGCCACTTCCCTCTCTACCGGTCTCACTGCTGGGTCACACTGTGCCCTTTACACAATCCACAACCCTGACAGTGAAAACGCATTTGGTCTATTAATTCCTGGATCTGCTCACCCTGCGGCAATAGGGGTGTCACCTCTCTCTCGAAACAATAAGTTAAGTTTTGTCAGTTGTGTCCTCTATATCAGCCCACAGTCCCCTGTACAGCCTCATAAATACATATACAGTATATATCTCAGATAAACTGTACAGTATGAGCTCCTAACATAGGAAATATGATGTCATAGGCATCACAGAAACTTGGGATGATACACAAGATTGAAATACAAGACTTGAAAGATACAACCTTTTTATAAAAAACAGACCTAATAAAGAGGAGTTGTGTTGTATGTTAGGAAAAGGGGTGGGTGCTGTGGCCCCCAATGAACGTGATGAGAAAGAGATTTTACGGTAAGTTATACCAAAAAATATCTGTTTCTCGTCCGTATCATTGGGGGCCACAGCCTAGACCATGGGACGTCCACAAGCAGTCCCGAAAATATCTATATATTGGGTGGGGATTTAAAGTTTGACCGTGTGGTCAAAGGACCGCCGCCTGCAAGATCTTCCGGCCGAACGCGGCGTCCGATGATGCAGATATGTGGACCTTACAAAACTTTGAAAACGTATGTAAGGAAGTCCAGGTGGCTGCCTTAAACACCTGAAGCGCCGACGCCCCGTGCCGGACCGCCCAGGAGGCCCCTACCGCCTGTGTGGAGTGGGCCGTAACCCGAAATGGTGGCGTGCGTCCTGAGGTGCGATACGCCTCTGTTATCAAGGACCTTATCCACTTAGATAGGGTGACCTTTGAGGCTGCCGAGCCCCTCCGGGCCCCCTCCGGAATCACGAAGAGGGTGTCAGTTTTACGGAATTCTTTGGTTCTTTTTACATAAATCTTCAACGCCCTCACCAAGTCCAGGTGGTGCAGCATTTTTTCCCTCGTGTGTACTGGCGTTGGACAGAAGGAAGGCAAGACAATTTCTCATTCCGAGACTACTTTAGGTAGAAATTCTGGTGATGGTCTCAGTACCACTTTATCTTGGTGGAAAGTCATATAGGGGGTCTGTATAGACAAGGCCGCCAGCTCCGAGACCCTACGAATAGAGGTTATAGCGACGAGGAATACTACCTTCCAGGTCAGTAGTCATATAGGAATCTCTTTCAGCGGCTCGAACGGTTGGTCTGTCATAGCCTCCAACACGAGATTCAGATCCCATGCTTGAACCGGGGGTTTCAACGGGGGTGTCGTATGGGCGACTCCCTGTAGGAATGTACGCACAGCCATTCTGTTTGCGATTGGCCTCTGAAACAGCACCGTCAGTGCTGACACCTGCCCCATTAGCGAGCCTACCCTTAATCCTATTTCGAGACCCGATTGTAGGAATGCCAGTATTCTGGCCACCGAAAATTTCATCGGCTGCAATCGCCGCTCCTCACACCAGGTGAAGAAATGCTTCCAGACTCTGTAATAAATAGCCGACGAGGCTGGTTTCCTGGCCCGTATTATTGTCTGAATCACCTTCTCCGAGTAACCTTTTCTTCTTAACACCTCAGTATCAACGGCCAGGCCGTCAAATGTAGAGACCTGGAATCCGGGTGTAGCAAAGGCCCTTTGGATAGCAGGTCTCTTCGATCCGGTAGGTGCCATGGTGTGTCGGTCAACATTTCTATGATGGTCGCGTACCAGCTTCTTCTTGGCCAATCTGGCGCTATTAATATCGCTGGTTGCCCTTCCTGTTTGATTTTCCCTAGGATTCTTGGTATGAGGGGGATTGGTGGAAATACGTACAGGAGTTTGTATCCCCCCCACGGGATGGTCAGTGCGTCTGTTGCCGCTGCTTGCGGATCCCGTGCTCGGGCCACAAATGGAAGAGTTTTGTAATTCAGTCTGGATGCCATGAGGTCCACGTCCGGTGTACCCCATCTCAGACATATTGTCCGGAATACTTCTGGGTGCAGCCCCCATTCGCCGGGATCTACCGTTTCCCGACATAGGTAATCTGCCACCCAGTTGTCTACTCCGGGAATGTAGACTGCTGATATTGAGTTCAGATGATTCTCTGCCCACGTCAGTATGCAAGCTACTTCGTTCATTACTGATGCGCTCCGTGTGCCCCCTTCATGGTTGACATAGGCCACAGCTGTGGTGTTGTCCGTCTGGATGCGCACATCCTTCTTTTTGAGACTGGACCCGAAGTGCCAGAGAGTCAGGTAAATGGCCCGCAATTCTAGGATGTTGATGTGCAACCTTGTTTCTCTCTGAGACCAAACTCCCTGAACAGACTGGCCCCCCAGTGTTCCGCCCCAGCCTCAGTGGCTGGCATCCGTCGTCAATACTACCCATCGTTTTGGGCCCAAAGGCTGTCCCGCCTGAAGCCTCCCAGGTTTCAACCACCACTTCAACGCATCCTGGACTTGAGGGGTTATCCGGATTCGTTGTTCCAGGGTCAGTGTGGACCTGTTCCAGCGGGACAATATCAGATGTTGTAGCATCCTTGACCGGAACTAGGCAAAGGGGACCGCCTCGAAGGCTGCTACTATCTGGCCCAGAATACTCATACAGTGTCTGATGGTTAGTGTTCTCTTCTGCATTAGAGATCGAATACCGTGTAGAAGCTTGTCTACTTTTGTTTGAGGTAGTAGAACTCGGTGCTGGCTGGTGTCGAATATCATGCCTAAAAACTCCAACCGTTGTGCTGGTACGTGGTTTACTATCCAGCCAAATTCTTCTAAAGTTTCCATCGTGAAACGTAAACTCCTGATGTTGCCGTCCCGTGACGGTGCTTTTACTAGCACATCGTCCAGGTATGGTATGGCCGCTATGCCCTTTGCATGGAGTAGTGCCATCACTGCTGCTAGTACTTTCGTAAAGACTCTTGGGGAGAGTCTTCACGCGGGGCCGTGAATTGAAAATGCCTTTCCTGCGTCTCGAAACAAAGGAATTTTTGGTGTGCTTCCCGAATCGGAATGTGGAGGTAGGCGTCCTTGATGTCTATTGAGGACAAGAATTCCCCCGGCTGCATGGAGGCTATCACTGATTTGATCGACTCCATCCGAAAATGCTTTTTTTTTTTGATGCATTGGTTCAGTCTCCTTAAATCCAGTACCGGCCTGACCCTGCCGTCTTTTTTGGGCACTAGAAAAAGATTTGAGTAGAACCCTTGCTTCTCTTGCGCCCCTGGCACTGGTTTTACAACTCCGTGTGCCAGAAGATTTTCCACTGCCAATTGTAGGTTGGCTACTCCTTCTGGGGTGGCCGGCACTCTGGACTTGCAGAACGAATTCTGTGGCAGAGTCGCGAATTCGATCGCGTACCCGGATGCCACGATCTCCTGCTCCCACTTGTCGCTCACGCGACTCCACCATGTCTCCCGAAATGGGGAGAGCCTGCCCCCCACCCTGGTGACACTGGGTGGGGGCGGCGCCTCATGCCGCATTCTTTGATCCCGCCGCCTTAGATGTTCCAGGTCGGGAGCGCCATGCTTGTCTCGTCTTGAAGGTTGGACCCTTCCTTGCGTCTGTCGGGATCTTCCTAGATTGGGACCACTGCCCTGACCCAGCACGGGACGCCGAAAGGACTTAAAAAACGGTTTCCTCTTTAATGGAACCTTTTCCTTTCTTGTTGGAATTTGTGGCAATGACGAGCTTTTGCCGCCTGTGGCGTCCTTTATCAAGTCATCTAATTTAGGCCCAAAGAGCCTATTTCCCTCAAATGGCAACTTTGTTATCTTGGACGCTGAATCGGCTGACCAGTTCTTTAGCCAGAGGGTTCGCCTTGCGGCGGACGCTCGAGCCACGAACTTAGCTGCATCTAGCTCTGCTGCATATACGAATTTGTTCGCTTGTATGATATTGTCTGTTGCTTCCAGCAGTTCACTAGGTGGAGCGCCTGCCAGAATGTCTTTCCGCAGCTGTTTGGCCCAGGCTATGGACGCTTTACTGACCCATGTGGCCGCGAAGATCGGCTGCAGGGCGGTGCCCGTAGCCTGAAACACTGATTTCGTCAATGTATCCAGTTTTCTGTCTTGAGGATTAGCCAGAGTTGCCACCTCGGCTGTTGGCAACGCCGTGCCTCTAGATAGCCGTGACACTGGTGGATCGACTACCGGGGTACAGCCCAACCCTTTTTCAGACTTCCTGGGAATGGGTATGTAACTTCCCAAGTTTTCCCAGGTTGCCTAAATTTTTTGTCAGGGTTCTGCCATTCTTTATTAAGGACGTCCGCGAAATCCTGAAGGTCTGAAAGACCTGTCGTGATCTCTTCTGCCGTCTAAACGACACCGTGAAAGGAGTCGTCTCTACTGGTTCCTCCGTTACTTGGAGGGTTTCTCTTACAGCTATTACTAGGCTGTCCATTAGGCTCGCCAGCCGCAAAACCTGTTCATCGTCCAGATCAGAAGCAGACGAGACCGCGGAGCGTTCGTCGTCTTCTGACCCACTGCTCTCGCCCGCTGTTTGGGCTGTATCCTGAGAAGCCAACGAGCACGATGCTCGGGGGGAGTCATGGCAAGCCCAGCCCGGTCTTGCAGAGTACCGGGACCGCGAGGAATGCCTTGACCTGTGGTAAGTATGGAAGGACTCCCTGGACCCATGGGAATCATGAGAGTCTCTGGACCGCCTGGACTTGGAGGGTCTAGACGACCTCCTGGTATGGCGAGATTTACGGGAGGTGTGCTCGCTGCTGCGGGACCTCCTTCTTTTGTGTGCCCTCCCGCACGCATATTCTGAAGAGGAAACGTCCGAGCTGGATTCTAACCGGCGTAAAATCGCCGCAAAAGATGTGGCCAGGCCGGAGACGGCAGCGGCCAAGGACCTCGTCCATTGGGGTTCGGGCCCTGGCTCCACAGGGGCGGCGGGGGGCACTGGGATCCCTGGAACCACGCGTGCCATGGTACACTTAGCGCAGCGGGGGTCGACTTGTCCGCAGGCAAACTTAACGCTGCAAACTGTGCAAGCATAATGCTTCACCCTCCCCTTGGCCGGGCTGGAACCCTCTGATCTAGGGTCAGACATGGCAAAAGGAAACCCCCGGGTAGGTGGGGATGCTACGTACTGCCACAGGAGTACCTGCAGGGGGGACAGGGGAGGGGAAGGGGAGACACCGCAAAGTGCTGCCTTGGAAGGGCTTACCCGGTCTAGCAGCTGTTTTAGCGGTTCCCCTGATCCAGCTGGAGCCTCTGGTCCTGAAGCTTGAAAGCCGTCAGGAGTCGACATGGGTCCACCATACGGAGATAGTAGCGCTGGTGACCCGGCAGGTGTGTAGCAGAAACTGCTGCGGTGCTGCTACAGCTGCTGGTGCCCGTTACAGAAGGTGCTGCTGCTGTCTGGGTGCTCACTCTGTAGCCAAAAGTCTGCAGGGCCGTATAAGGGCTGGATGCTGGATGCTGCTGTGTGCTGTGTGCTGCGAGCTGAGAGCTGCGCACAGTGCTGGGCTCAGTAGTGCCAGACAAACGGAGTGTCTTGCTGCTGAGAGCAGCCATTCCTCTGTCTGGCTGCTTCTTTTAAGTTTACCGCGGTAGGAGGGGGCGTGGCTTGCCCCGGATGTCCGCCCGCGACCCGGAAGTGACGTTTTCCGGCCCAGCGTCGGCGCCCCCTGGAGCGCCGCGACCGGAAGTGACCTGCCCAGCCAGCGCCCCGGCGTCCTGCTAGCATGTCGTGCTCCTACCCCTGCTGCCGGGAGAACTGTTACCGCCGCTGCCATCTTGATGTACATTCTGCTCCATCACGTCCTCCCTGAGGTACCTTGCGTCATCATGGAAGCCACAGCCTGTCCGCACACCGACCTGTCTCCAGCAGTGCTGCCCCCTATACGTCACTGGTCAGACAGTCCGCTACTCCAGGGAGGGGGAGTCCTATGGCTGGCGGATAACCGATGCCAATGCGCATTGCAGAGTCGGGCCCCTTTTTTCTTCTCTGGGTGAGACGCCGCAGAAGTGCGGGAGACACCCCCTGCCTGCGTCTCCCCCGGGAGGCCATTAGAGCCAGGGAAAAGCCCCGACTCCCCGGATTCCCACGAATAGCCACGTCTGCCTCCTAGCAGACACTAAGCTAAAGACTAATTAGCTGAGTGCCTGCAGGGGGGATATAGCCAGGAGGGAGGAGCTAGCACTTTTTTGCTTAGTGTCGCCTCCTATATCCCATGCTCTAGGCTGTGGCCCCCAATTATACGGACGAGAAATGTATTTATTGAGGTTTTCTTAAACAAAGCACAATCCGCACAAATAATTGAAGGAAAAATGAATAAAGCTCGCTTATCAGAGTTGCAAATAAATGACCTGTCTCACTAAATAACTTATGGCAAGCCGCAGTCATATAATAACAATCTATAGGTGGGTTTAAATGAACATTAGGTTAATGACATTGGCACTACTTGTCGTAGAGACCCAAAAACATGTTAAGATCTTGGATACTTGGTAGTATAATTCAATTTTAGGTAGCGATACTTGGTAGTATAATTCAATTTTAGGCAGCGAGGCATACTATATTAATCATAAGCGTGAGCCATGCGGCCCGTGGGCCCCCATCGCTCCATGAGGTCGTGTGATGACAACCTCTATGTTCGAATGTGCGACCCCTCGGGGAGTCTCAGAGGTAAACCCTGTACCAGAGGGGTCGAAGGGGTAACCTATGGGTCAGAAGCATATGTATATGTAGGGGTCCATGTCCTGGGCTCCTATATCGATCTACAAAAACCACTTTAGAACAAAGAAAGACAAAGAGGAGAGAGGGAGGGGGGGGGGGAGGAATAGGGTAGGTATTAGTGCTCGCCTCGGTCCCCCCGCGCAATATATTGAGGCTTGAAATTTGTGGTAGTAACATACATAGTAACATACTTTGTAAGGCCGAATGAAGACAAAGTCCATCTAGTCCAGCCTGTCTATCCTCCTGTGTTATTAATCCAGAGGAAGGCAAAAAAAAACAAGAGCAGAAGCCAATCAGCCCTTTTGGGGGAAAAATTCCTTCCCGACTTCCTAATGGCAATCAGACTAATCCCTGGATTAACCCCTAATATTTCCTACCTGCTGTGTACCCAGATTAACAATTAACCTAAGATTTATATCCTGTAATATTCTTCAACTCTAGAAAGACATCAAGTCCCCTTTTAAACTCCTCTATGGATTTTGCCATGACCACATCCTCAGGCAGAGAGTTCCACAGTCTAACTGCTCTTACAGTAAAGAACCATTTTCTGTGTTGGTGATGAAACCTGCTTTCCTCTAAACGTAGCGGATGCCCTCTCGCTACAGTCACAGTCCTGGGTATAAACAGATCATGGGAGAGATCCTTGTATTGTCCCCTAATGTATTTATACATAGTTATTTGATCACCCTTTAGCCGTCTTTTTTCTAGAGTAAATAATCCCGATTTTGATAGCCTCTCTGGGTATTCCAGTCCCGTCATTCCATGTATTAGTTTAGTTGCCCTTCTTTGAACCCCCTCCACCACTGTAACATCTTTCCTAAGCACCGGTGACCAGAACTGCGCGCAGTATTCCATGTGAGGCCTGACAAGTGCCTTATATAGTGGAAGAATAATGTTCTCGTCCTTTGCCCCTATACCTCTTTTAATGCACCCCAAGACTTTATTAGCTTTTGCAGCAGCTGACTGGCATTGGTTACTCCAGTTTAGTCTACAGTTCCCTAGTACCCCCAGGTCTTTTTCCATGTCACTTTTCCCTAGCAGTACCCCATTTAGTGTATATTGGTGACATCCGTTTCTCCTGCCCATGTGCATAACCTTACATTTATCCACATTGAACTTCATTTGCCATTTTTCTGCCCAAGCCCCCAGCTTATCTTGGTCAGTTTGTAGCCGCACATTGTCCTCTGTTGTATTAATTATATTGTATAATTTTGTGTCATTTGCAAATATTGATATTTTACTGTGCAACCCCTCTATCAGGTCATTAATAAATATATTGAACAGAATGGGGCCTAATACTGAACCCTGTGGCACCCTGCTAGCGATGGTGGCCCACTCAGTATGAACCATTTATTACCATGCTCTGCTTTCTATCATTGAGCCAATTCTTTACCCAATTACACACGTTTTCACCCAATCCGAGCTGCCTCATTTTATATATTGGCCTATTATGCGGCACAGTGTCAAATGCTTTAGAGAAGTCCAGATATACAAGATCAATAGACTCTCCCAGATCCAGACTAGAGCTTACTTCATCGTAGAAGCTGATCAGATTGGTCTGACATGATCAACCCTTCATGAACCCATGCTGGTGAGGAGTTATTCCGTTGTTCTCCTTGAGGTAGTCTATGATTGTGTCTCTCAGAAACCCCTCGAATATTTTTCCCGTTAGTGAAGTGAGACTTAGTGGCCTGTAGTTACCAGGCTCACTTTTGGTCCCCTTTTTGTAAATTGGAACCACGTTGGCAATGCGCCAATCCAATCGTATAACCCCGGTCTTTATTGCCCCCCTTACAGTCTTGTCGAGCCACATTGGTTTCCTTTTACTCTAAGTTCTTTTATTTTTAAAGGGAATTAACTGCTCACATGAGGTGATTAGGATCCTTTTAAACTTTTCCCATTTGTCCTCTGTACTGATATTTTTGAGGATGTTGTCCCAATTAATATTACCGATAGTAGTTCTAAGCTGTTCAAATTTTGCTTTACTAAAGTTTAGTTTGTTTGTCGCTCCCTGATAAGGTTTATTATTAAATGACAGTTGGAAGTTGATTATATTGTGGTCACTGTTCCCCAAGTGCCTCTCAACCTGCACTCCCTTTATTCGGTCCGGTTCGTTAGTTAGTACTAAGTCCAGAATAACCCTCCCTCTTGTTGGTTGCCGCACAAGTTGGATAAGGTAATTCTTTAATTGATCCTAAGAACATATCACCCCTATGGGATTTGCAGGTTTCATTTACCCATATTATATCTGGATAATTAAAGTCCCCCATGATAATTACTTCATTGCGGTTTGACACTTCTTCTATCTGCCTTAATAGTAAGATTTCAGTTTCTTCTGTTGCTTTTGGTGGTCTACAGAAAACCCCTATCAGGATTTAGTTATTTTTTTCCCCCTGTATTTCCACCCACAGAGATTCCACGTGTTCATCTCCTGCACCTATATCCTCCCGTAGCTTCGGCATTAAGTACGATTTAATGTACAGACATACCCCTCCCCCTTTCTGTTTCCCACGGTCTCTTCTGAAGAGATTGTAACCCTGTAAATTCACCACCCAATCGCACTTTTCATCAAGACATGTTTCCATAATTCCGACTATATCATAGTTTTCATTGGCCATTCTCGCTTCAAGCTCACCCACTTTACCGATCAGACTTCTTGCATCCCTGGTCATACAATTTATACGTTTTTTTTTTTGTTCTTTAAATTCGTTTTGTTACTAATGGTACTGTTGGCTCATCTGTCAGGTCTAACTGTACTAATCCCTCCTCCAGCTCAACCCCCATTCCCATTACTTGGCCCCAGATCGCTAGCTACACTGACTACCCCACTATTTATCTTTCTGCCCTTCCCCCCAGTCCCTAGTTTAAACACTTTTCCAGCCTTCTAGCCATCTTCTCCCCGGCCTAGGTCCAGGGAAGTGCACAGTGCAGTTTCTTATGTTAAGCCATCGGCAAGCCACCTAACAAAGGCCGCGGAGCTTTTATGGTCTAACCACACAGTCCAGGTGTCAGAGAAGTTTTCTGCTTCCTGGTCTCCCTCAGAGTCGGTTCTCCTGAGCTCCTCCATGTACCTGATGTGTTCTAGTGCCTCCGTCCACATGGACCTTGTTAGCTCTCCCCTCCGTTTCCAGTGTGGCGCATGACCATTATAAAAGGTCTTAAAAGCCCCTTTTTAACATGGGAGATAGGACCTGGAAACATAGACAGAAGAGCCACTTCGGGGATGAGGACCAGGGGTGACCTACACATCGCCTCATACAACCTGGCAAC